>NC_090940.1:443629911-443932942 GCF_040938575.1 Ambystoma mexicanum
CAGCAATTAGGGAGGCAGAACATATAAAGGGTATACCGTTTGGGGGGCATGAACACAAAGTAGCCGCCTTTGCGGATGATTTGCTCCTTACGTTGATAGACACAAAGCTATCTCTCCCAGTGCTATGCGATGAACTTAAGCGATTTGGACAAGTGGCAGGGCTCAAGATGAATCCAAGCAAATCAGAAATACTCAGCCTGGGGTTAACACCATCCTCGGAGAGATTCATCAGGAACACCTACGCCTTCAGTTGGGCCGCTAAACACATTAAGTATTTAGGAGTGCATCTTACTAGGACACTGGGTGATCTTTTTAGGGCAAACTATGTTCCCCTGCTACAGAAAATTAAGTCAAAACTGGTTGATTGGGGTCCTCTGTGCATTTCCTGGCTGGGACGCATCAATGTACTAAAGATGGTGGTTCTGCCTAAGCTTTTATACCATTTTACGGCCCTCCCTATCATATTCCGACATAGCTTTTTCAGGGCATTACACAAGATCACTGGCAGGTTTATATGGAAACGGAAGAAACCAAGGTTGGCAGCATCTTTCATGAGGACCCCTAGTCACCGGGGGGGAATGGGCGTCCCGGACTTTAGGGCGTACTATCTAGCAGCCGAAATTAGAGTGATTAGAGACTGGCAGAAGGATGTTCGTGACAAACCTTGGAGATCTATGGACAGAGCGGTGGTGGGGGGACAACTGGAGGGAATGCTTTGGAAGCCAAGGGCAGATAGAACCCCTCAAATGTATGCAAGCGAAATTACACCGACAGGGGGGGAAGCGTGGGACTTGGCAGTGAAGGGATCCCATATCACTACATTCCCCTCGCCATATACCCCTCTATTTGAAGACCCACAATTTACCCCGAATGGAAGAACATTGGTTTCGATGCATGGTATCAGGGGGGCTGTCGGATGCTTCGGGACATGTATCAGGGCGGTTCAGTTAAGGATTTTGAGAGGTGCAAGCGGGACTTTGGGCTAGATGAGCAAAACAGATATGGGTAAATTCAGCGACATTGGCTGTCCCACTCAGAGATGCGTCAAGCAGGCACAAGAATGCTAACGCCCTTCGAGAAATATTTGGATACGCATTCGGGGGATAGGGGCTTAACGGCCTCCATTTATAAACGTATAAAGGAAGGGGAAGATCCCCCGCTGAGGAAATACATGAATAAGTGGCAGTTAGATACGGGGGCAGATATCGGGGATCCAGAATGGCAACGCTTGTGGGCTCAAATACCGAAATTAACAAGGTCCCTCCAGATCCGGGAGATCTGGCTAAAGTTGATGGTCCAATGGCATCTAACCCCAGTTAGACTAAATAAGAACTACCCGCTGTCATCCCGAGGTTGCTGGAGAGCATGTGGGGGAATTGGCACATGGGCTCATATATGGTGGGAATGTCCACAATTAGATACGTTCTGGGCTCATATCCGGCAGGCTGTGGTTCACACTCTGGGGAATGTGGGGGGTAAAAATCGAGGCCTAGACATGATAGGCTTGGGCGGAGTTTTGGAAGAAATTCCCACCAGGTCCCGTCGCAAGGTTTGTTATAATGATGATGGCGGCAGCCCTGGTGCTGGCACGTCGATGGAAGTCTAAATAACCCCCACAAGATCACGAATGGGTGTCCAAAATGTGGTCGTTGATAGCTATGGAGTGGCTCACTTACTCAATACAAGGGGACCATATGAACTTTAGGTCGGATTGGGCCGAATTGATAATCTATCTAAAGGAGGGGTCACGCAGAGCATGGTGCCCGAGTCGATGACCCTGCTTGGAATTGTAGACCCTCAGGAAGAGTAGAGCTGTAAGCGGACCGCCTCGTGAGCGTTTGGGAAACGAGGACAACTTGTGTGGATTCTCCTAGTTCGGGGGGGGGGGTGAGGTTGGGGAAGGGCGAGGGGGGGAGATTTTTCCTGTTTTTTTATATACGTTGGAATGATTTTCGGTTGTTATGAACTCAAGAAATGCAAATAAAAATCAAGTTGAAAAAAAAAATAATAATTTTGATTACATCTTCATATCCCTCGCCCTACTACCTCATGTGACTGCTTTCGAGATCCACAAAACGAAAGAAAGCGACCACAACCTTTAGCCATGACGTTGGAATCCACAACTGCGCCGAGGTCGACCTACACAGCCAAGGTGGAATTGGCAGCGAACCAAAGGCGGCTTCAGCTTACAGCATTAAACTTTAAAGAAATAACGAAAAATTATGACGAAGTTCAAAAAAATGCCACTGGTGCTCTGGCAAGGCCGAACTACCTGCCTCTTCTTCTACCTCATACGCAAAAGCAAAAGAGCTTCAAGCCTATAGTAACAACTGGTCAGCACGAATATGATGAAGCACTAGTGCAAAAACGAAGAGAACTGAGAAAACTACAACGCGATTACAAAAGAAATACCAATGAAAATCTCAAACAATTGCTGACTGCGGCGACCAGATTTTACAGAACCTGGGTAAGACATCGGAGGGCTGAACTTTATCAGAAAGATGCAAAACAGATGTTAAAAACGTTATCCTCAAAAAGTGTAGGAGACTTCTGGGCTCTAATAAAGAACAAGGGCATCCGAAGTGATGACAAACTCTTCAACTCGATATCGGAATCATCCTGGACATCTTTCTATTCTGCCCAATTCGCCCCTACCTCTGTACCTGCCACTGAGGCGGTAAACCAAAAGGAAACACCATGGATAAACCTAGCAGTCCAAGACGAAATAAAGTCAGCAATCTCAAAATTGAAAGCGTCTAGAGCACCGGGGCCGGATGGGTTGACCAACATAGACCTAAAGCAAAACCAAATCGAATGGTCCCTCTTGATAACAAACATTTTCGACCATTGCATAGCATCTAGACAAGTCCCGAAAACATGGACAGAGGCGGTTATTGTACCCATTTTTAAAAAAGGAAGTAGAGATAACCCGGCGAACTATCGACCAATAGCCCTCCTGGACATCATGGGTAAAATATTCGCGACTCTACTCCTCTCAAAATTTCAAAACTGGGTAAGAACCTCTCCTTCAGCAGACCACTTCCAAACGGGATTTCTGAAGACGGCCTCGACAAGTATAAACATCATGATCTTGAATATCATCAAGGACAACGTAAAAAATGGGGCTCTGAAAGTTTTCCTTGTATTCATTGATTTATCCCAAGCCTTTGATAAAGTAAGCCGGCAAAGACTATGGTCTAAATTGACCAATTGGAACTGTCCAGAGGAAATCTTGGACCCAATAATCGCATTACATACAGACACAACTATGCGAGTCCGTCTAAACCGGCAAGGCATGCTATCAGAAGCAGTCAAGGTTGAAAGAGGAGTCAAACAAGGCTGTCCTCCCTCTAGCCCCTGCATTATTCATTGCATTTCTGGGTGACTTTCAATACACGCAAACTTCATTGAGAGCATTCCCTCCGAAAGTTGGAAACACCGCAGTGTTCAGGTTACTCTACGCAGATGACATGATTCTGATGGACCAAACTCAAGTCGGTCTTCAGCGCCAGTTGACAAACCTGGCCAGATTCATCTCCGAAAACGACCTAGAAATAAACACAGAGAAATCGAAAATCTTGGTCTTGGGGAACAAGCGCTCAAAATCTAAACCGGGGGGGTACCTGGTTCTACAACAACGCAAAGATTGAGACAGTCACAAACATCAGGTACTTGGGTGTAATGATTGACGAATTAAGAACTGAGAACTCAACCATCGTGGGTCTGTGGTCTAAAATCAAAACACTTACCACTCAAACAAGATTAATTGACAACAAATATGGAAAATGTTCTCTAATACCGGCGATTCAGTTTTACAGACAGAAGGTGGTACCGTCTCTAATCTAAGGAATGGATGTGGCGCTCAACATTCATGATTCAATTTGGCCGAAACTGGAGGGATATCTCTGGAAAGCTGTTCTGGGCCTGCCAAAATCTGCATCCATTGCAGCTGTACGACGCAAACTTGGCTTACTATCTTTGTCAGCATCCATAGAACAAAGCCAAATGAGAGCATTGAGGAAAATCATCGACCCAGACTCACTGCCTATCTATAAAACGATTCGAGAAGAACTCCGGCTGGGGCGCTGTAAAGCGCTGACCGTTTTGGGAAAATAAACTAACGTCAAAACTAAAAGATCTCGCCTGCACTCAAGAGGACTTAATCCAAAACCGGAAAAAATTAAAATCAAAGTGGCACAAGAAGACTGGATCACTACATGTAACTTGGCAACCGCAAATAAACTTCTTGGTCACCTCCCATATACTACAAACAAACTAAATCTTCCATTGAATTACTGCATCAAATTCCCAAACAAGATCTTCCAGAAAATGTACATGCGAACAAGATTAAATCTGATGCCAACACAAGAAATTCGGGCTATTCGCACTCAATCCAAAGATAAAACTTGCAGACTATGTTTAAACTCGGAAACCATAGAAACAGCAAGGCATCTGATTTTGAACTGTCCTAAAACCGACTACCTGCGTGAAGCATTCTTACTACCGCTACTCCACGAGAGAAGAACACACTTGGTGGTGTAGATTGATCGCCGGCGAAAAAACAAAATGGGTTATAGTGGCAGTTAAGATCTTCGATGCTGCCTTAAAAAAGGCCGCTGACTCTGATACTAAACTTATCCGAGATGGAAAACTGCAAAATCACATCAACGGACTTTGAAAACTGGTATGCAACCAAAGAAGCAGCTACTCTCAACTTTTACACCTTGTAAAAATCAATGTCTTTTGGTTAAAATCAAGTAAATAAAAAAAATAATATTAATAATAAATCATTTGTGCAAACAAAATCTATTTCTCCAGCAGGGGGTCTGGCATGGATTCACATGCTCATGAATATTCCCCGTCGTCAGGCCGGGAATCCTCGGTATAGAAAAAATCAGTATCAGTTTAGTTTCTGATCTGTCTTTCTCAGTAGTAACCAATCCCTGGTCTCTGGGTCATACTGCCCCCAGCCAATGACTGCCCTCTCCCTAAGCCCCGCCCCTGGCAGCCATCCTCAGATTTTTACCGCACGTTCAAGTGTTGGGAGTCCTCGTGCTGTAGCTCTTGAGCTTTTGCTGCGTTTTCGCGCTTTTTTCAGGAGATTTTCTCATTTTTTCAGTTAAATAGAGCCTCAAGCTCCACCGTTTCTACTTCCGATCAACGGGGATCCGTTTTGGAGTTTCTACGCCCCTCAAGGGTGAAGATTTCGTCGAGTTACGCTTTTGGAGGATTCCAGAAGTTCCGAGGCCTACCCCGGACATGGCCCAGGAGAAAGGGAGCTCGACGGCCGGGAAGCTGTTCAGGACCTGCCCTGGATGCCAGCTTCAGAATGTTTTCAAGGAGGACGAGCATTCGTTATGCCTCTACTGTCTCCATGAGGACAAGACGCACACGGAGAAGGACTGTGTGTTTTGTGGGAACATGTCGGAGCGGACCATGAAGGATCGCCACCTCCGTCTCGCCAACTGGCTGGAAGGTAAGAGCCCGCCAAGCGAGAAGAAGAAAAATAAGTCAGAGCGGTCTTCTAAGTCCTGTGAGGGTGCCCCGGCGACGGGGGCCCAACAAAAGGCTAAGCACCGTGAGTCCGCGGGCACCGGGAGCACCGAACGGTCGGGCTCCTTGGCTGCCAGGCAGGGCGCATCCTCCCCGGCGCCATCGACCACGAGCCAACGCTCTGGCTTGGGTAAGAGGAAGTCCGAGAACCCGGCGAAGCTTCTGGAGAGGCCCCGGTCGATCTCGAAGATTCCGGCAGAGGGGGAGCGAGGCTCGGACCCTCCCCCCAAGGTGAAGGCCCGAGGCGTACAGAAGGTGACGTTGGCCTTAATTCACCCTGCTAAGACCTCGATTGAGGATGTCGCTGCGGCCCTGGCTCAACCTGTGGAGGCTACACCAGTGGAGGTGCCCTCAGGTACCAGAGTCTCCCTGCCACCGCGGAGGGAGTCGTCTTTCAGGCCCATCGAGAAGACCCCCACGAAGTACTCGTTGGAAAGGGTGGGGGAGGGGCTGGTGGCCATCGTGGATACGAACACGACCTCTGAAGAGGAGCTCATCCAAGTCGTGGAGGAGGCCCAGCCCATCGGGAGGGATCCCGACGAGGGTGACGGTGACGCAGACGAGGCTCCTCAAGAGCCCTCGCTCCCGTCGTTCCCGGTGCCGCAGGACACCTCGGCAGCCATTTTGTCAGCCATCCAGTCCTTATGCTCGGAGATAAGGACTAGGTTGCCCCTTCCCCCGACTGAGGTACCTGAGCCAGACCCGACGGGGGAACCGGAGCCAGGACCTTCGCAGAGCCCACCACTTAAGAGGAGGAGGACGCATCCTAGGCCTCCTCTCGCGCCTCTGCGGCCTTCTCTGCCTTCCCCCCGGTCCACTACCCACGGGGATGATACAGGCATGGACGCGACTACGACGGGTACGGATGACGACGGAGGCGACGACGAGACGTGTCCCCCGTCGCCCCCTGCCCGGGCGTCCCCGCCCGACGAGATTGGATCCTTCCATGCTATGATTTCCAGGGCATCCGAGCTCTTCCAGCTCTGCCCCGAAGAAAAGAAGGAAGGGTTCCTTTACCAACGGCGCGAGGCTAAAAGGAAGACGGTCCTCGCCGTACCGCTTCTTGATGACATCTGGGATGAGGGGCTCGCCCTCCTCAAGAACCCTGCCACGGCTCCTGCGAAGAGGGACCGGTACTAGAAGAAGTACCGGGTCCCCGACGCTGCCCCCTTGAGCCTTAGGGCGCAACCTACCCCGGATTCGGTAGTTTCGGCGGCGGCCAAGAAGAAAGCGGGGGGGGCATCGGCCTCGACTTCAACCTCCCCGCCGGATGGCGAGGGTAGGAAGCTGGATGCGATGGGACGACGGGTCATCTCATCTGCAGCGACGACCATCAAGGCGGCCAAAGCCCTGGCCATCGTAGCCTGCTACGACAGGGAGTTGTGGTTCAAGATCGCCCCTCTGTTGGACTTCCTTCCAGACGCCAAGAGGGCTGAGGCCCTGGAAATCTTACAGGAAGGTGAGATTGCCTCGGACCACGCCATTACGGTGGCTACGGACATCGCCGACACCGGTTTCCGTCAGTTGGGCAACGGCGTTTGCCTGAGACGACGAGGATGGCTCAAGGCGACGGATTTCCGCCAGGACGTACAGACCAAGGTTTTGGACATGCCCTTCGATGGGAACAACCTTTTTGGCAAGGCGGTTGATGAGTCCCTTCAGGCGATCAAGACGGACACGGAGACGGCCCGTGCACTGGGTGTGCTCCAACAGCGACGGCCGTCCTTTCGGAGCTCCGGAGGCAGACAGGGTGCCTCCAAGGGAGCCGGCAGCAGCTCCTCTACATACCACCAAGCAGCAAGATCTTCGTCGCAGGAGGCCTACAGGGGATGCGGCAAGTCAGGTGGATCCCGCCGTCATCGCTGCCAAGGTGGTCAAGGAGGCAAAGCGGCCTCCAAGCAAGATTGAACCGACCGTCGGGTCGGGCCCCCGCAGAAGCACCCCGGTGGGAGGCCGGCTGACGAAGTTCGTCGGCGTGTGGGAGTCCATCTCCACCGACCGTTGGGTGCTGGACGCCCTGGCCCTGGGGCACGCCCTCGAGTTCCAGAAGAAGTGCCCCCGCATTCCTCCCGTGGCCAGGAAGGAAAATCACGTCCCTCAACTGCTGTTGGAAGTAAGGGCGATGCTCAGGAAAGGTGCCATCGAGCTCGTTCCAAAGAGGCTTTGGGGCTCCGGAGTTTACTCAAGATACTTCCTCGTAAAGAAGAAGACAGGAGGATGGCGTCCCATCCTGGAACTGCGACGACTGAACAAATACATCAAGGCACAGAAGTTCCGGATGGTCACCCTCCAGCACGTGCTGGGACAGCTGAAGGAGGGCGATTTCCTGTAGTCGTTGGACTTGGAGGGTGCATACTTCCACATCCCTATTCTAAAGAGACACCGAAAGTTCCTCAGGTTCGTGGTCAAAGGGGGGCACTACCAGTTCAAGGCCCTCCTGTTCAGATTGAAGTCGGCACCCAGGGTGTTCACCAAGTGCCTCGCACCGGTGGCGGCGCGGCTGTGCCTGCAGGGAATCCACGTCTACCCCTACCTGGACGACTGGCTCATCCGAGCAGGGACAAGGGAGCTCACCGTGGATCACACAGCAAAGACCGTCCAGCTGCTCTCGGACCTGGGATTCTCCATCAACTTTTCCGAATCCCACCTGGTCCCGTTGCAAGTCGCACTGTTTCTGGGAGCAAAGCTCGACACAGTGGCGCCCTGGCCTCACTGTCGGAAGAAAGGACGAAGGCCATCCTGGACAAGGTGCAGCGCCTGCTGGCCACGGATGTGGCCAGGGTGAGGTCCATCAAGTCCCTCCTCGGGATGATGTCCCTCCTCGGGATGATGTCCTCCATATATTTCGTGCGCCTGTGCAGGCTTGGGATGCGCGGTGTTCTGGGCCCTCAGGTCCTTTCTTCCGTCCCTCAAGGGCAAGGTGGTGAGGATCTTCACCGACAACACCACCACGATGTTCTACATCCGGAAGCAGGGCGGAACCAGGTCCCCGGCCCTATCCAAGGAAGCCCAGGATCTGTGGCATTGGGCCGTCGCCCAAGGGATGTTTCTGGTGCCTCTTCATCTGGCAGGAATAAAAAACACGATCACCGACTCACTCAGCAGGGAGCTGCGGTCGTGCCACGAGGGGGAACTACGCCAGGATTAAGTGGATCGACTCTTCCGACGATGGGGCGAACCCCAAATCAATCTCTTCGCGACGGCGACAAATTCCAAGTGCTGGAGGTTCGTCAGCAGGTTCCCCCAGCCAAGGAGCATGGACGATGCTTTCTCGTTCCCCTGGGACGGCCTATTTGTTTATGCGTTCCCTCCGCTGCCGTTGCTGCTCCGGCTCATCAACCAGCTCAAGCAAGAGGTCCCGGTGCAGGATGATCCTCGTCGCACCGGCGTGGCCGAGGCAGATCTAGTTCCCGGACCTTCTGGACTTGTCAGCGTCCACACCAGTCAAGCTGCCGACGGACACGGATCTGCTTTCCAGAGAAGGAGGCGCCATTCTTCATCACGAACCAGAGTCGCTGAACTTACAGGCCTGGCTTCTGCAGCACTAGAGTTTGGAGGATACGACATCCTGGCCGACTGCAGAGAGGTTCTTGCGAAGGCCAGGGCATCCTCAACCCTCAAGTGCTACAGACACAAATGGAAGAGGTTCTCTGTCTGGTGCTATGCACAGAAGATTAACCCTCTGCGGATTACGGCCCCTCAAGTATTGCCGTACCTATTGTCCTTGACCAAGGCTGGCCTGTCTCACGCTTCCATCAAGGTACATCTGCCTGCCGTCTCACGTTACACCAGAACTACAGGACGGGCGTCCTTGTGGTCTCATCGACTGGTGAAGGAATTTCTGAAAGGACTGTTCCGATCATTCCCGCCGGTGAAGGCCCCTGCCCCGGCGTGGGAGCTCAACGTGGTGCTGACTAGGCTCATGGGGGCCCGATTCGAGCCTATGCATTCAGTGCCGTTGAAGTTTCTGTCGTGGAAGACAGCATTCCTCGTGGCCATCACCTCTGCACGACGAGTGGGAGAGATCCAGGCCCTGTCTTGCAAGCCTCCATACTTGACTTTTCACGACACGAGGGTGGTGCTGAGTACGCACCCCTCCTTCATGCCCAAGGTGCCGTTGGACTTCCACCTCAACGAGCCCTTGGTGTTGCCAGTTTTCTTCCCGTCGCCTTTGTCACCGGCTGAGAGGACTCTGCACTCGCTGGATGTAGCTAGAGCGCTGAAGTTCTACGTGGACTGCACAAAGAGTTTTCGGAAGACATCACAGCTGTTTGTGAACTTTGGACCTGTGAATCAAGGGAAGGCTCTCTCGAAGACTTCCATTTCCAGATGGCTCTCCGGTTGCATCATGCACTGTCACCGGTTGGCAAACCGACCGTTGCCAGGCCGTCCGAGGGCCCATTCGACCAGAGCGATCGCTGCTACTACAGCGTTTCTGTCGGGTGTGCCCCTGCTCGACATCTGCAGGGCTGCTATGTGGAGGTCGACGCACACCTTCACAATATTCTACTGCGTCGACCGGGATTCCAGGGAGGAGTCCAGAGTCGGCCAGGCAGTGCTGCGCAACCTGTTCGCCTAAGGTGAGCCTGATGAGGAGGTAAGAGTTACTTAATGTTGAGTTGTTTTATTGCTTGATATTGAGCCTTTTTCCACCTCCCGGGGTTGTGCATGTGTATACTGCTATGTATTCTTATATTCATGAGCATGTGAATCCATGCCAGACCCCATGCTGGAGAAGGAACAAGTTACTTACCTGTAACTGTTGTTCTCCAGCATGGGTCTGGCATGGATTCACATGCGAACCCTCCCGCCTACCCCTCTGCGGCTCTTCACTTGGTCATACTGCCACTTCACGTGCTACCAAATCTGAGGATGGCTGCCAGGGGCGGGGCTTAGGGAGAGGGCAGTCATTGGCTGGGGGCAGTATGACCCAGAGACCAGTGATTGGTTACTACTGAGAAAGACAGATCAGAAACGAAACTGATACTGATTTTTTCTATACCGAGGATTCCCGGCCTGACGACGGGGAATATTCATGAGCATGTGAATCCATGCCAGACCCATGCTGGAGAACAACAGTTACAGGTAAGTAACTTGTTCCTTGGCAGATGTTCAAATATCCTGGACAGAGTGTAAATGAGACGGCGCTACCCAATGTAATCTCTGCGAAAACATGCACCTTGTTCATTGTTGAAAATTTCAAAATTTCAAATTCCCGAGGAGCTTTTCTTATCAACACTTTACCGCAAAAAATATATATAATTTTACCTTGTTTCTTCTGGTCAATTGATGACATTATTTGGGCAATATGTAAACTCAATTATTCTATGGCATCTGGTCCAGATGGTATTCCGGGCTGTGCTTTTAAGGCGGATCCCGCTTTCTGGGCAAAAATTTTGTTTCTAAAGTTTGAAAAGATCTTCAATATAGGTTCAATTCCCCATTCATGGCACATCGCCCTGATCGTGCCAATTTATAAAAAGGGAAATCCTGCGGATCCAATAAACTACAGGGCAATAGTCATTATGGACTGTTCTTACAAAGTTTTTTCCATTCTTCTGCTGAATGAGATGGAACAATTTATAAAATCACATGATATTCTATCTCAGAATCAAACTGGGTTTCGAAAACAAATGGGCACATCGATCAATGCGATTATTCTATCTCATATGTTGTATTCCTGTAAAAAAAAAATCAGGTAGGCAACATTTACATGGCCTCCTAAGACTTACGCTCATCATTTGACTGCGTTATTCGCGACATGCTGTAGTACAAGCTTAGAAAACTTGGTTTCCCTGAAAATATAATTCAGCTATTGGGCCTTATTACATACTGATACATACTTTAAGATCTGTATCAATAGGCAGGGTGACGTTACTCATGATATTCTCACCTCTACGGGGGTGAAGCAAGGCTGCAGCCTTGCATCCACACTTTTTAACCTTTATTTGGTTGATATTGAAACACCTTGGGAACAAATACTGTGCTATCCGGTCAAACTTGACCATCTCAAAATACACTGGCTAGCATATGCCGATGACATTTTATTTTTTGATAAAAACACCACTGGGGGATTCAAGATGGCCGCCGGCAGCGACTAGACGCGCCTACGGCAGCTCCCGCACCCCGAGGCCTTTTCAAAGGGATCCACCACCCCCTGGAGGCCCCGCGTGGTGTCAGAAGACGTAGGGGGCCTTGGAGAACCGGCGGCACTGCGGGCCGACGCGGCGGGTGCCGTAGATCCTGTGATCTCGGCAGGCGGCGGCAGATGAAAGAGACTGCGCGAGCCGGCGGCGGGCGCGGAGCTGCAGAACCCAGGAATTCGGGCGGCCGCGGTGGAGGTGCGGAGGAGGCCTGTACAGGCGAACGGCGGACGGGGGCGTGTCGACTTGCGTGGAGAGGCTGCTGCGGAGGAGGGGAGCCCCGAAGAAAGGGACGCACCCGCCGCCGGCGGTATGAGGCTGAGGGACTTTTGGAGAGGCCTCGCGCAGCCACGCAGGAGAAACGGAGAAGCGTCCCACACCCGGAGTAGGAGCAGCGTGTGCCGCTGGCGTTCCGCCTGTAGGGAGGCCCCTGGAGGAGAGTTGGGGGCCCCCGGTTCATCGGCGGAGAGGTGAGGAGCGGGCGCCCCCCCCCGGGGACGGAGAGTTGTAGCGAGGGGGCCCTCCTCCCCCCATATTTGACCAGACCCACGGAGTGGAGGATTGGTCCCCGAGGCGGGGGTTGGGGGACCCCGGGGGGATTCACCCATTGGCCGGGCCTCTGCCATTAGAGAGGTGGTGGGAGCAGTGCTGGGGGGCCCCCCGCCCTTGTTTTCACGGGCGGTCGCCCCTCCTTACTGTGGAATTGGAACCGGCGGGCGGCCCCAGGTGGCGCCCAGTAAAGGTGTTGTGGGCGAGTTGAGGAACGCTCCCTGGCAGATCCCCCCCCTTTTTTTTTTTTTTATCCCTCGGGCTCCCCGGATGTGACCTGATGCCCGCAAAGTCCAGGGGCAGGGCGCCGCGCACTGGTCTGAGAGTGGGGGACCCCCTGAGCACCCTCCCCTCATTGTGGTCTGCAGCAATGGAGGCGAGGGGCGACAGTGGGGGGGACATTGAGCGCCTCAAGCCCCCCCAAGTACCCAGAGAGGCGGAGGACCGGGAGCCCCTGACCTGGAGGGATCTCAAGGGTGAGATGCACGCCTTAGGAGAAACTCTAGCCAAAGCCTTCCAGGAGCAATTTCAGCTGTTGGGGTCGGACCTAAATATGGCCCTGGGGGAACTGAAGCAGGAGGTGGCTCAGTTAGGGGAGAGAACCGATATACTGGAAAGAGGCCTACAGGAATTGGGAAAGGACGGTACGGCCAACGGGGAAGCGATTGACCGCATGGACCTAGCGACCCTTAACCTAGAAATCCAACTGGAGGACTTGGAAAACAGATCGAGACGGGTCAATATAAGGGTGAAGCTACTCCCGGAGTCCGTAACAGATGGGGAGCTGAAGGGAGAGGTGCAAAGACTTTTTATGGGCCTGCTGGGAGGGGAAGACCCCGCGGCTATAGAGTTGGACAGAGTACACAGGGTGGGCCGACCTCCCCGCGGCCCGGGCGCCAGGCCGCGTGATGTGCTGGCAGCATTCTCTAGGTACGCCCAAAAAGAGGCGGTTTTAAGGGCGGCAAGGTCTCGCGAACCTCTGCACTATAAGGGACAGGAGATCTCCTTGTTTCAGGACTTGGCTAACAGTACTTTGGTAAAGAGGAGGGCGATGCGCCCAGTGCTGAAAGAACTCTCAAGAAAGAATGTCAAATATAAGTGGACCTTCCCGTTTGGGTTAGTGTTCGAATGGGAGGGCGCCCAAAGAAGGGCCACCAGTGAAGAGGAGGCGGCGAACATTATTCACCTGGATCTTGGAGTCTCCGGGGGGACGCCGTGTGCGATCGGCCCGCTCCGGGGGATGGGGCGAGGCCGTGGGTGTGGTCCACAGTGGGCCTCAACGTAAAGAAGAAGTCGGCGCGGAAGCGTCCGCAGGAGGGGAGAGTGGAGCCCGCTCGGGGGGGAGATGAGGGGGGGTCCCCGGACTGGGGGACTTCCAGCTGATACAGTGGATGTGGCTGATACAGTGGATGTGGCTGACGCGGGGGGGAGGAGGATGTGAAAGGGGGTGGTGGGAAGTTGGCTATGATTGGAAAAGGGGAGGGGGCGGGGATGCACTTCTTGGATCATGCAAGGACGAGAGAGTCCGGGGGAAGGGGAGGAGACATGCGGGAGGCCTCCCGAGTTGGGGTTGGGGGGGCTGTGGGGAGGGCTTTTTTTTCTTTTTTTTTTTTGTTGCATTCTCCCGATGCCTCAGGGTGCAAGTTACGGCGGGCACGTCGTGATGTCCAGTTGTTTCCTTCAAGTGGCAAACTCATAATGTGAGGGGGCTCAATTCCCCCCTTGAGCGTACAAAGCTGGAGCATTTTGTTAGATCCCATAAGCCGGACGTGTTGGCCCTTCAGGAGACCCACCTGAGGAAACGAGATCAAGCCCGGCTGCGACTTAAGGGCTTTCCCCAGATTTACTTTGCGTCAGGCCCCACGAAAAAGGGGGGGGTGGCCATTGCCTTTGGTAGAGGCACGGACTTCCAGCTCCAGGAAGCTCTGAGGGATAGTGATGGGAGGTTCGTGTTGGTTAAGGGGACCATATTGGGTTCACGCTACACTATTGGGTCCATATATGCGCCTAACGTGGGTCAGGACCAGTTTTTACGGGAGCTCTTAAACATTATTGAGAACTTCGCTAGGGGACAGGTGGTGTTGTTGGGGGATTTCAACATTGCCTGGGACAGAGTTGGGGATCGTTCCAGGAGTGGAGACGGGGGGGAGGGGGGGCAGTGGCCTCCTCCCAGTTGAGGGAGAGATGGAAGGGGGCTGGCCTCCGGGATGTCTGGCGGTCGCTGCGGGGGAGGGAGGAGGGCTTCACTTTCCTGTCTGATGTACATAGGACACAATCCCGAATTGATTACATTTGGGTGTCGGCTAGTCTGGTGGGGGCGGTGAAGGCGGTGGAGGTGGGGCCCCTGGGGGTAGCGGATCACAGGTTCGTAGAGATGGTCCTTAAGCTGGGGAGACGTAGGCCAGGGGTGTGGAGCTGGAGATTTCCGAACGGGCTTTTGAGAGACCCCGTGATTTGCGGTGAGCTGGAAGTTAGGATTCAAGAATTTTTCGGGAACAATCCCCCCTCCGATACAAGCTTGGGTACGAGGTGGGACGCCTTTAAGGCGACTCTTAGGGGGGATCTTATCGCCCTACAGGCGGAAAGGAATAAGCGGCTCAGGGGCCTGGAGGCCCAACTGGAGGGAGAGGTGGAGGTCGCCAGAGCCCAACTGCGGATCACTCCCACGAGGAGAGCCTTCAAGGCATATAGGCTAGCGGAGGGCCAACTGGGGATTCTGCGGAATAAGAGGGCGGAAGAAGCTATGCTCAGAACAAGACAAACATTTTACGCTAAGGCCAACAAAGCGGGCACCCTGCTGGCTCGTCTGTTGAGGGGACAAAGGGATCGGAGGGCCGTAACCGCACTGAAAGATCTAGGTGGTGGGCGTCTTACCCGGAACGATGAGATAAGGGAGAGATTCGTGGAATTCTATGAAGCCTTGTACTCCTCCCAGGGTCCACCCCCTCGTTTACAGGAGGGATTTTTGGAGGGCCTGCCTCTCCCGCGGGTATCCAGGGAAGTGGCAGAGGAGCTGGGCCGCCCCATTGCGGAAGACGAGGTGAGGGCTGTTATTGCCGCTCTTCCTCGTGATAAGGCACCTGGCCCTGACGGCTATCCTGCTTCTTTTTATAAAAGGTTTTCTCACCTCCTGGTCCCACACTTGACGCAGCTGTTTAATGCGTTTGATAAAGAGGGCGGCATATCCCGGAAGATGGAGGAAGCTAAGATCACCCTTCTCCAGCATGGGGTCTGGCATGGATTCACATGCTCATGAATATTCCCCGTCGTCAGGCTGGGAATCCTCGGTAAAGAAAAAACCAGTATCAGTTTCGTTTCTGATCTGTCTTTCGTAGTAATATCCAATCACTGGTCTCTGCGTCATACTGACCACAGCCAATGACTGCCCTCTACCTAAGCACCGCCTCTGGCAGCCATCTTCAGATTTTTACCGCACGTTCATGTGTTGGGATCCTCGTGCTATTACTCTCGAGCGTTAGTGCTATTTTTTCACGTTTTTTCTCAAAAACTTCGTTTTTTCGGTCAAAAGAGCCTCAAGCTCCACCGACTCTCCATCCGATCAACGGGGACCCGTGTCGGATTCGTCTGCGCCCCTCAAGGGTGACGATTTCGTCGAGCTACGCTTTTGGAGGACTCCAGAAGTTTCTCAGGCCCGGACATGGCCCAGGAGAAGGGATGCTCGACGCCCGGAAAGCTGTTCAGGGTCTGCCCTGGATGCCAGCTGCAGAACGTCCTTAAGGAGGACGAACACTCCTTTTGTCTCTACTGCTTACATGAGGACAAGACGCACGTGGAGAAGGACTGTGCGTTTTGCGGCAACATGTCGGAGCGGACCATGAAGGACCGCCATCAACGTCTCGCCAACTGGCTGGAAGGGAAGAGCCCGTCAGGCGAGAAGAAGTCCGAGCGGTCTTCTAAGACCTTTGAGGACGCCCCGGCGACGGGGGTCCAACACAAGGCAAAGCACCGCGAGTCCGCTGGCACCGGGAGCGCCGAACGGTCGGGCTCTACGGGCGCCAGGCAGGGCGCACCCTCCCCGGCACCATCAACCACGAGCCAACGCTCTGGGTCGGGTAAGAGGAAGGCCGAGGACCCGGCGAAGCTCCTGGAGAGGCCCCGGTCGAGCTCGAAGGCCCCATCGGAGGGGGAGCGAGGCAGTGTCCCCCCCCTCAAGGATAAGGCGGTGAGCGCACCTAAGGTGGTGAAGGCCTTAATCCATCCGGCCAAGCCCTCTATCGAAACTGTCGCGGCGGCCCTGGCTCAGCCTGTGGGGGCTACACCAGTGGTGGCGACCTCGGGGCTCAGAGTCTCCCTGCCACCTCGGAGGGAGTCCTCTTTTGTGCCCATCGATAGGGCCCCCGTGAAATCCCCCGTGGGGAAGAAAAAGGGGGGGCAGGGCGTCGTCGTAGATTCGGCCTCAACCTCGGAGGAGGAGCTGGTCGAAGTCTTAAGCCACGGCCTCGGCGTGGAAGAAGACCGGCCCGTCGGGATGGATCCCGACGCAGGCGACGACGACATCATCGAGGGTACCGACGGGGCCCCTGATCGCCCGTCGGATTCCCCTCTGCCAGCGCCGCGAGACAGCTCGGCGGCCATTTTGTTGGCTATACAGTCCTTATGCTCAGAGATAAGGACGAGACTACCGTTACCGACGGAACCTCTCCCGTCGGGGGACCCAGAACCGGGACCTTCTGGTGTTCCCCCTACCAAGAAAAGAAGGATCCACCCTCCGCCTCCTTTTCAGCCGTCGCGCCCCTTCCAGCCCTCCTCCCCGTCCACCCGAGGGGATGATACGGGGACTGACACGGCAGCGACGGGTACGGACGACGAGGTATACGACGAGGATGTACCGTCGTCGCCTCCCACCAGGGCTTCTCCGCCCGACGAGATTGGATCGTTCCACTCCATGATCACCAGGGCATCCGAGCTTTTCCAACTCTGCCCTGAGGAGAAGAAGAAGGAAGGTTTCCTTTATCAGCGGCGCGAGGCCAAGAGGAAGACGGTCCTCTCAGTGCCTCTATTGGACGACATTTGGGATGAGGGCCTCACCCTCCTCAAGAACCCTTCCACGACGCCAGCTAGAAGGGACCGGTACGAGAAGAAGTACCGGGTCCCGGACACGGCCCCCCTGTGCCTCCGGGCGCAGCCTACCCCGGACTCCGTCGTCTCCGCGGCGGCCAGGAAAAAAGCGGGGGGGGGTGCGGCCTCCACATCGACTTCCCCACCGGACGGCGAGGGAAAGAAATTGGACGCTATGGGACGCAGAGTCTGCGGCGACGACGATTGGCTATCGTGGCCCGCTACGACAGGGAGCTCTGGTACAAACTGGCTCCCCTACTGGACTTCTTGCCGGACGACAAGAGGGCAGAGGCCCTGGAGATCCTGCAGGAAGGTGAGGTGGCTTCGGACCACGCCATTACTGTTGCGACGGACATCGCCGACACCGGGTTCCGCCAGTTGGGCAACGGCGTTTGCCTTAGGCGGCGTGGATGGCTCAAGGCTACGGACTTCCGTCAAGACGTTCAGACCAGAGTCCTGGACATGCCCTTCGATGGGAACAACCTGTTTGGGAAAACAGTGGACGATTCCCTTCAGGCCATTAAAGCGGACACCGAGACGGCCCGGGCCCTTGGAGTTCTGCAACAACGACGGACGCCCTTTCGGAGCAGCGGAGGCAAGGGCGCCTCCAAAAGTTCAGGCGGCGGTTTCTCCACCTACCGTCAAGCGGCCCGCTCGTCGGCTCAGGAGGCCTACAGAGGACGAGGCAAGTCTGGCGGACCCCGCCGTCGTCGCCAAGGAGGTCAAGGCGGCAAAGCCTCGTCGAAGCAGGATTGAACCGACCGTGGGGTCGGGCCCCCACCGAAGCACCCCGGTGGGAGGCCGGCTGGCGAGATTCGTCAGCGTGTGGGAGTCCATCTCCACCGACCGTTGGGTGCTGGACGCCTTGGCCCGGGGCCACGCGCTCGAATTTCAAAGAAGGTGTCCGCGCGTCCCCCCCGTGGCCAGGAAAGAACTTCACGTCCCTCAACTTCTCCTGGAGGTAAAGGCGATGCTGAGGAAGGGCGCCATCGAACTCGTCCCAAAGAGACTTCGGGGCTCCGGAGTTTACTCGATATACTTCCTCGTGAAGAAGAAGACGGGGGGATGGCGCCCCATCCTGGACCTGCGACGTCTGAACAAGTTCATCAAGGCGCAAAAGTTCCGGATGGTCACCCTCCAGCACGTCCTGGGTCAGCTGGAGGAAGGAGACTTCCTGTCGTCGTTGGATTTGGAGGATGCCTACTTCCATATTCCCATCCTAAAGGGGCACCGAAAATTCCTCAGGTTTGTGGTCCAAGGGCGTCACTACCAGTTCAAAGCCCTCCCCTTCGGACTACGGTCGGCCCCCAGGGTATTCACCAAGTGCCTTGCACCGGTGGCGGCGCAGCTGCGCCGCGAGGGGATCCACGTCTACCCCTACCTGGACGACTGGCTCATCCGAGCCAAGTCGAGGGAGCTCGCCCTGGATCACACGGCAAGGACCGTCCGACTTCTCACGGACCTGGGATTCTCCGTGAACTACGCCAAGTCTCACCTGGTACCCGCGCAAAACGCACTGTTTCTGGGAGCGAAGCTCGACACAGTGTCTCTTCTGGCCTCCCCGTCGGAGGAAAGGACCAGGTCCATCCTGGGCAAGGTACAGCGGATGTTGGTTTCCGACGCGGCCAAGGTGAGGTCCATCAAGTCCCTCCTCGGAATGATGTCTTCCTGCATCTACCTCATTCCCATGTGCAGGCTCCGGATGCGCCCGTTGCAGGAGTTCCTGGACGCGCGCTGGATCCAAACGACGGGCAGCTTCGAGGAGAGGATCACACTCGACGAGAGTTTCCGCCGAGCGGTCCGGTGGTGGGGCAACCGCACGCATCTGACGGCGGGCATGGACTTCCAGACCCCAGATCACCAGGAGACAGTGACCACCGATGCCTCCCTGGAAGGGTGGGGAGCGCACACCGAAAATCTGCACGCGAGAGGCCTTTGGCTCCCGACAGAGAAGTCCCTCCATATCAACATCCTGGAGCTCCGTGCAGTGTTCTGGGCCCTCAGGTCCTTCCTTCCGTCCCTCAAGGGCAAGGTGGTGAGGATCTTCACCGACAACACCACCACCATGTTTTACATCAGGAAACAGGGCGGAACCTGGTCCCCAGCGCTGTCCAAGGCGGCGCAGGACCTGTGGCATTGGGCCGTCGCCCAAAGGATGTTTCTGGTGCCGTTTCATCTGGCAGGGATAAAAAACACCATCGCCGACTCACTCAGCAGGGAGCTGCGCTCGTGCCACGAGTGGGAACTACGGCAGGATCTAGTGGATCGCCTCTTCCGACGGTGGGGCACACCCCAGATCGACCTGTTCGCGACGGCGACGAACTCCAAGTGCCGAAGGTTCGCCAGCAGGTTTCCCCAGGCGAGGAGCATGGGCGATGCCTTCTCGTTCCCCTGGGAGGGCCTGTTCCTCTACGCGTTCCCTCCTTTGCCACTGCTAATCCGGCTCGTCAACCAGCTCAAGAGGTCACGGTGCAGGATGATCCTCGTCGCACCTGCGTGGCCGAGGCAGATATGGTTCCCGGACCTTCTGGACTTGTCAGCGTCCCCGCCAATCAAGCTGCCGGTGGACGCGGATCTTCTCTCCAGGGAAGGAGGCGCCATCCTCCACCACGACCCGAAATCGCTGAACTTGCAGGCCTGGCTCCTGCAGCGCTAGAGTTTGGAGGATACGACATACCGGCCGACTGCAGAGAGGTTCTTGCAAAGGCCAGGGCGTCCTCGACTCTTAAATGCTACGGACACAAATGGAAGAGGTTCTCTGTCTGGTGCCACGCACAGAAGATTAACCCTCTACGGATTACGGCTCCCCAGGTACTGCCGTACCTGCTGACACTGGCCAAAGCTGGACTGGCACACGCGTCCATCAAGATTCATCTTGCTGCGATCTCCCGATACACCAGAACCACGGGCTGGACGTCCTTGTGGTCTCATCGTCTGGTGAGAGAGTTCATGAAGGGACTGTTCAGATCATTCCCGCCGGTGAAGGCTCCGGCCCCGGCGTGGGAGCTCAACGTGGTGCTGACCAAGCTCATGGGACCTCCGTTCGAGCCTCTGCACTCGGCCCCGTTGAAGTTTCTGTCGTGGAAAGCAGCGTTTCTTGTGGCCATCACCTCCGCACGACGGGTGGGAGAGATCCAGGCCCTTTCATGCAAGGCCCCGTACTTGACTTTTCACGACACGAGGGTAGTGCTCAGGACGCACCCCTCCTTCATGCCCAAGGTACCGTCGGACTTCCATCTCAACGAACCCTTGGTGTTGCCTGTGTTCTTCCCGTCGCCTTCGTCGCCGGCTGAGAGGACTTTGCACTCGCTGGATGTGGCTAGAGCGCTGAAGTTCTACGTGGACCGCACGAAGTGTTTTCGGAAGACGTCACAACTCTTTGTGAACTTTGGACCTGTCAATCAGGGGAAGGCTCTCTCGAAGGCTTCCATTTCCAGATGGCTCTCCGGCTGTATCATGTACTGTCATCGGTTGGCAAACCGACCGCTGCCTGGCCGTCCGAGAGCCCATTCCACCAGAGCGGTCGCAGCTACCATGGCGTTCCTTTCTGGTGTGCCCCTGCTGGACATATGCAGGGCTGCTACGTGGAGGTCGACGCACACCTTCACGAAATTCTACTGCGTCGATCGGGATTCCAGGGAGGAGTCCAGGGTCGGCCAAGCAGTGCTGCGCAACCTGTTCGCCTGAGGTGAGCCTGGTGAGGAGGTAAGATGCTTAATGTTGAGTTGGATGTACTGCTTAATGTTGAGCCTTTGCCACCTCCCGTGGTTGTGCATGTGTGTACTGCTATGTATTCTTTATTCATGAGCATGTGAATCCATGCCAGACCCCATCCTGGAGAAGGAACAAGTTACTTACCTGTAACTGTTGTTCTCCAGCATGGGTCTGGCATGGATTCACATGCGAACCCTCCCGCCTACCCCTCTGCGGCTCTTCACTTGGTCATACTGCCACTTCACGTGCTTCCAAATCTGAAGATGGCTCCCAGAGGCGGTGCTTAGGTAGAGGGCAGTCATTGGCTGTGGTCAGTATGACGCAGAGACCAGTTATTGGATATTACTACGAAAGACAGATCAGAAACGAAACTGATACTGGTTTTTTCTTTACCGAGGATTCCCAGCCTGACGACGGGGAATATTCATGAGCATGTGAATCCATGCCAGACCCATGCTGGAGAACAACAGTTACAGGTAAGTAACTTGTTCCTTATTCATAAGGCAGGGAAAGACCCGGAGGACTGTACCTCGTATCGCCCTATTGCTCTTATCAATACCGAAGCAAAATGTTCACTAAGGTTTTGGCACGGCGCCTGGAAAAGCATCTTCCAACTCTGATCCACCAGGATCAGTCGGGGTTTGTTTTGGGACGGCAAACAGCGGATAATATCAGAAGGGTGGCGCATCTTGTTGAGAAATCCCGCAAAACAGGTACACCGGCGATCCTTCTGGCGCTTGACGCTGAGAAGGCGTTTGACCGGGTTGAGTGGGCCTTCCTGTTCCGGGTGATGGAGAAGATGGGGCTCGGTGAGGGCTTTATCAACCTGGTCGCCGCTAATTATAAAAATCCCATTTCACGCATTCTGGTTAACGGAGAGGTATCTAGACCTTTTAGGCTTCAGAGGGGGACGAAACAGGGGTGCCCCCTCTCCCCATTGCTGTTTGCTATCTATCTGGAACCCCTCCTACTGGCGATCCGCCAGACAACGGAGATCGAGGGGATACCTTTTGGAGGGGAACAACATAAAATCGCGGCCTTCGCAGATGACATGTTGCTTACACTTACTAACCCCAGAGAGTCCCTCCCAGCTTGCATAGCACTATTATCCTCCTTCGGGGAGGCATCGGGCCTGCGGGTCAATGTCCAGAAATCGGAACTTATGAATCTTTCCCTGCGGGAGGAGGAGGTGCGGGTTGTAAGGGACCTATCCCCCTTCAGGTGGAGCCCCTCGGGATTGCAGTATTTGGGAATTAGGATCACCCCCTCACTGGCTGGCTGGATTGGAGCGAATTATGACCCCCTGCTTTTAGCAATCCGGAAAGACCTGCGGAGATGGGGGACCCTTCCGATCTCATGGCTGGGCCGGGGGGCGGTGCTCAGGTTGGTTGTTCTTCCCCGGGTTCTCTACCTTTTTCAAGCCATCCCACTGAGGGTGCCTGAAACGTTCTTTAAGAGGCTGGATAGGTTGGTACGGGGTTTCGTATGGGGGGGAGGAAAGCTCGTATATCCAGACAGCTGCTCACTGCCTCCAGAGATAGAGGGGGTTTAGCCTTCCCCGATTTCCGCCGTTATCACGATGCAGCTCAGCTCAGGATAATTAGGGAATGGTTTTCGAAAGAGTACTTAAAACACTGGGTGAGGATGGACAGGGCGGTGGCGAGGCATCATCTGGGAGAGGTTCTCTGGCTCCCGCAACGGCTGCGCCCCTCGCACATCTACTTGAGCGATATCACAAAAAATGTGGTTGACTGCTGGGATCGGTCTGTGCTAAAAGGGGGGATCTCGTCTTTTCCTTCGCCGTTCACCCCTATCTTCCGGAACGGGGATTTTATCCCAGGGATGGAAAAGGGAGCGTTTCTGGCTTGGGAGGAGGGGGGTTGCAGGACACTGAGGGACATGTTCAGTGGTGAGAGAGTTAAATCGTTTGTGGAATGTAAAAATGAATTTGGTGTGGGAGAAAGAGAGAGGCACCGATACTTTCAAATTCGCCACTGGGTGATGTCTCCGGCTGTTAGGCAGGCGGCGACAAGAGATCTGACCCACTTTGAAAGGTTCTTAGCAACTCACGGGGGCATAAAGGGACTAGTCTCGGACCTATACCGACAACTTGAGAGGGGTAACCCAAGCATCAAGTGGACCTATATGACAAAGTGGGAGAATAACACAGGGGTCAGCATGGAACAGGCAGACTGGGAGAGATTATGGGCACGGATACCCAAGCTAGCGAAAGCGATCCAGGTTAGGGAAATGTGGTACAAATGCTTGGTGGGTTGGCACTACACTCCCGCCCACCTACATGTAATGAACTCCGCCGTTTCAGGAGAATGCTGGAGGGGATGTGGGGATAGGGGCACAGCTACACATATCTGGTGGGACTGCCCTGTTATACAGCCCTTCTGGGACGATTTTAAGACAGCCATCGCTCAGGTATTGGGAGGAGGCCCCCTCCGAAACCCACGCGAGATATTGCTGGGGAAGACTGGGAGGGAGGAGGGCGTGGGGGTAGAGGAGACCGGACGGGGATGCAGCAAAGCTAGGGTGATATTCATACTGGCAGCTCTTTCTCTCATTGCGCAGAGGTGGAAGGGGGCTGCGATCCCGACAGAGCAAGAGTGGCTGAGAAAGCTATGGGATATAGTCTCGTTGGAGTGGGCCTCCTATGCTGCAGAGGATAAATTGGGCTCTTTTTACGCTGACTGGGGGGTGACCCTGGAATTCTTAAAAGGCGACTTTAGAGCCCAATGGTGTCCACAGAGACTAAGATTATTGGACATATACGATTTGATGGAGGCCTGGGGGTGAAGAGAATGAGAAGTGACTCTTAGGTGCTGCAACACGGGGGGGAGGGTGGGAGGGATGGGTCGTAGTTTATAAGTATGTTACTGTTTATGTTCATTGATGTTTGTTTCTTTCCTTTTTTGAAAAACGAATAAATAGAAGTTTAAAAAAAAAAATACACCACTGGGGCTTCAAAACAAACTTCAGGCGTTTTCCATTTTTGCCACCAATCATAACTTACGTGCTAACGTAGGCAAATCTAATATTCTAACACTGTCAGGCTCTAAATAAATTCCTCGTTATTCATGGACTTTCAACAATCACAAACTGGATAGGATCTCCATGCTGAAATACTTGGGTTTTGATATTACTAATGATTTTTCCCAAAAATATTGGCGTGACTTTTTAACAGCTAAAGTCAGACCATTGACTTCACAATTAAAAATAATTCAACAAAAATGTTGCACATTTTCACTAAATCCTGCACTTCAATTTTATCTTTTAACGATTGAACCGATAATTTTGTATAATTTGGATCTATGTTTCCACAACATCGATGAGTTATTAAATTCTTTACAAGGGCGTATTTGGAAACAGGTGTTAAATTTGGCTAAATCAGTTCCAAATTTATGCATACGCATAGAATCAGGTTTGTCAAGCATGTCTTCTCGTTTTTTGTGGTGTCAAATGAATGCCTATGTTAAAATGCTGAATGCCCCAGGAAATTCTATCTACGTTGAGTTTGCCAGGATGCTGGCTTCAGACAATCCAGATTCAATAGTTCGCTTTAAAAAAAAAATGGATCCGTTCCACGAATTAATATCACCAAAGAGGATCTGATAACACGAGTGGGTTACTCCAAAAAAAATGCTGTATCAAATCGATTGGGTTGATTCTCATGAAAAAATGGATTCCTACCTGTTGTATAAAGAGTTTGCCTTACACACACACACAAGGGTTCTGAGGCTGATGTATGTGGAGTGCTTCCCTGACACTAAAGTACGGGACATTTATATGCGTTTTCGCTTGAATCAACTTCATTCTAAAGACCGCATTAGTCAGTGGATGTATTTTAATTCTGATATCTGTCACTTCTGTAAGATAGCTCCACAAAAGGAAACCATGAAACAAATGGCTATTTATTGCAGTCAGTTTGACAAAGAGAGACTGGTGTTTCTGGGGGACAAAAACGTTGGGGACTCTGTATCTTCACGCAAAATGCTATGGTGTAAATGTATGAACAATCCTCGCATTGCTTTCATGTGTGCTTTGGCCAGACTTCTATTCAAAATCAAAGAACTTGTGCAGAAAATGAAGTGCTATGAAAAATAGCTAAATTTAGCGTTATGTTGATCTATACATTGAAATTAGTAACACCTTATATTGTTTTTATGAGGCCTATTATAGGCAGTGAATGTTCTTAAGCAATGTTTCTAACAGGATTTCCAATTATAAGATCTCATTTTTTTAAAAAAATGTTCATGTTGAGCTGGATTTAGTAAATCAGTATAATCTGTTAAGGACTATTGTGATGAAATTAGTTAGTTTGAATTTTATTTTAATTTGAATTTGAAGAAATGTAGAGGAGTTTTTATTGTTATATATGAATATGTATCTTATCTTTGAAAGTGTGAAAAGATTTTTTTTGTAAACTAAAACACAGTGTATTAAAAAAAAATCTTACTGCTCATAACATAATGGGGGTCATTCCGAGGTTGGAGGTAAGGTGAAAACGATGCCGAAAGGATTACCTTACCGGCATCGCTTACTGCTATGGGCTATTCTGACCAACCAGACCGCTATTTACGGCATCATACTTTACGATGCCGTAAATCGCGGTCTATGGGTGCGCACGCGACACACCATGCCGGCATTAGCGGCATGCCGTAAACCGGAGCTGATCCCAAGTAATGCGGACATGCAAATAACGGCCTCCCGAAGGCCAAAAAAGAGCCTACCGGCATGGAGTAAATACTGTCATCTCCGAGAAGGTGTAAGGAACCCTGAGCAGTGTATAGAAGTGCCACAGGTGCACACAATCAACACAGGTGGAGGAAATGGAGTGAGGGCCAGAACAAAAGGATCACACCAACACACCACACCCCCTCCCACACCAAGATGATACCAATAGTAGTAGCATTACTGGAGCTGGAGGCCCTGCTTGCAAGGCCTCAACAACAACAACACAACAGCCCCCACCACAGAGGAGACACAGGAGGAGAAGGAGGGTGAGACAGGCCCAGCATGCCCCACCAGTGCAGCCACAGTTACCACGCCGGCAGCCCCCAATCCCTCGCATCAGAGCCACCCCCTTCAACCTAACACCTGAGCAGATCCACACCCTGTACCGGCTTGACCGTGACACCATCACCACCTTAGTGGACCTGATACACAACGACATAGTGAGCCTCATAGAAATACGCACCGCCATCCCCCCTCTACTGAAGGTAGTGTCTGTGCTGCACTTCCTGGCCACAGGCACGTACCAGCACACAGAGGGGCACATGCATGGCATATCACAACCCTTATTTTCCCGGATACTGAACCAAGTGCTGGATGCCCTCCTCAAGCACACAAGGGACTACATATCCCGACCACGGACTCCCCAGGAGATATTCGATACAAAAGTTGCCTTCCATGCACTGGCAGGCATGCCAAATTGTGTAGGTGCCCTTGACTGCACCCACGTGGAGTTGGTAGTCCCGCATGCCATGGAGGTGGTGTATCGCAACCGCAAGCAATACCACTCCATCAATGTGCAGAAGGTATGCAATGCCAGCAAAATCATCACACATTGCTGTGCCCGATATCCAGGATTAACTCATGACTCTTTGGTCCTTCGGAACTCCACGCTACCATGCTTCATGGAGCGACATGCTGGAGGACGTTTCTGGCTGCTTGGTGAGTTGCCTGACGGGCCCATGGCAGTGCTTCGGGGTTGTGAGGCGGGGGTGGCTGCATACTCCATCTGGGTGGGAAGGGGGGGATGCATACTCCACCTCGGTGGGGAGTGGGGGGATGCATACTCCACCTGGGTGGGAAGTGGGGGGGGGGATGCATACTCCACCTGGGTGATAATGTCGACATCAGTGCACGATGTGCACATCACCGAACACTGTGCCCCAAAGCAACTGAAATGGCACATGACAACCAAATTCCATAGTAATGAAGTAAGTCCGACACCTATCACTACATGACTAACAGTTAACCAGCCCACATCCCACAACACATGCACCACTCATCAGCGGCCCTCACACACCGTAAGGCCATCCTGCACTATGCACTGCATATGCACTATGTTGCTGTATCCAGCATATCACCACACATGACAGTCATCCCTGGGAGTGCATTGAATTGAGCCAACAAGGGATACCACAGTGTGTCCCTGGTTCCGCACACCCATAGGAGCGCTGCAAGTCACCATGGAATTGATCAGTGAAGAATGACGAATATGGTCTTGACTACAGCCAACACTCCCTACTACAAAATCTCACAGGACACAACACATGAATGATTTTACTCCAACACTGCTGCATGTATATACGATGCGCGTGCAACAAGATGCCAGTGCACACCATGATCCATCTCGAAGATGCAACCCACTCCATCAGTCCATTGCACAGGACACATAGCATGGCCAGAAATGGCGTAAATGCATCTAGGGACATGTGCGTGTGTGCAGAAATTACCTGCTGCCATGTGAGACTAGTACAGTTGTCCACCATGAATGTACGTACACTTACCTTCATTCCCCTCTCATGCAGGTGATGCTGGCTATCCCTTGAAGCCGTGGCTTATGACCCCTGTCCGAAACCCACAGAACAGGCACAAGGAGGACTACAATCGTTCCCATACTCGTACATGTGCGGTGATTGAGCAGACCTTTGGCCTGTTGAAGGCATGATTTTGCTGCCTCAGACGGTCGGGTGGGGCACTCCTCTACAGCCATGAGAAGGTGGCCAAGATCACCATGGCATGTGTAATGCTGCACAATATGTGCATCCATCGGAACGTGCCCCTGCCCCCTGACATGGAACTGCTACCACCAGATGATGATGAAGGGGAGGAGGAAGATGTGGCAAGACATCATCAGAGTGCCGATGCACAGGAGGGACATGTCGTGCGCCAGTCATTGATTGGACAATATTTCTGATACACAAGTCAGCAGAGGGTGTCATAATTTGAGGACATAGGGCACTGGGTGTGGGGATACATGTACACTATGCACTGTTAAATATTAAATGACACATGCGCAATGATGAATGTCCACTCTAGTTTTTCTTTGCAACACAACCAGTGTATTATAAGTGAAAATGTCTAAGTGAAAAACAAACCCTCCACCACCCTCCCCCCTTCCCCCTCCCCGCCCCCAACTCCCCCACACACCCTCCCCCTTTACCCCCCCAACTCCCCCACACACCCCCCCCCCAACTCCCCAACACTAGTCCCATAGGGTCCACGTAGCCCACATGTGGCTGGCAGTAAAGTCACTCTGCACTCCCGGAGCCAGGGGGAGGCATGTCCCGGCGGCGCTGGCCACGGAGCAACCGACGGAGTGGGCTGGTCTGGGTCGAGTTGCTGGTTGAAGGGGTGTCCTCATGCTGGGGCTGTTGGGCAGGATGTGCCGCCTCCAGAGCATCGGCTATGCGGCTGAGGACCTCACAGAGCCGGTTGGTGATGTCCGTTATTACCTGACGCAGTGCCCTCAAATCATCGCGTCACTCCTCCCTGGCCTGCCGATTGGCCTACCGATTGACCTGCATAAAATCTGTGATCAGGGCTGTGAGCTGCTCAGCCTGCTGTGCACCTGCGAATGATGTAGTGGCCCTGCTGGGGATCGGGCTGACATGACCTGCCGGCGCTTCCTCAAGGGAACTGGGCACAGGACTGGCATGTCCCTGTGTTGGTCCTTGGCCAGATTGCTCAGGTGTGTCGGTCTCACCCGAGTCACTAAAGGAGACCTGGGGGTTAGAGTAGGCTTCAGTGGTGTGCACAACTTCAAATGTGTCGTCCTCAGTCGCTCCACAGATGGAATTGGGGATGTCAGCAACTTCGAGGGGGGCCGTGGCCACCTCCCCAGCCACACTCGACTCCTCAGACCGCAGAGTTGGGCATGTGTCTGCAGCCAGTGCAGGGAGGGGTGGGGTTGGGGGGGTGCACTCTCCACGGGCCTTGCTGGAGATGGTGGTGTTTGTCCAGGTGTTGTCTTGTTCGCTGGGAGACAGCAGCCCCTGCCTTGGCCCCTGGAAGTGCTGGGACGGTTGCTCTCCTGCTCCTCGCCGTCATGCTCACTGCCTGTGGGGGTGGAAGAGAGGGACGGCATGAGTGATGATTTGAGAGCCAGCATTTATACATGGCTACACTAGCAATTCAGATATTTGTGGGTTATCAGCATTTGGGTAGCGAACGGCACATCATTCAATACTTGGGGGATAAATGCATGCATATGTCGGTGTCACTGATGTTGGCCGGGTACTGTGCTGTCTAAAATGCACACTGTTTACATTAGCTGCCCTGTGTGCCTCATGGAATGAGCCACTTTGTGTGGTATGTGTCATATAGGTTACGGCCTTGCACCTGGCATTAGCTTGGGTCTCACTTGCTTCGGCATGATTTACAGGGGGGGTGTGGCCAACCATGCTGTAACTCCTTGGCCGGACCTTAGCAGTGACTTTCATAACATTGGCGTTGGCAGTATTGACATTGGACACTCACCTCCATCAACAGATGACGATGCACCACACTCCATTTCGCCGACCCCTTCAATGGATTCGGAGCCTATCATGGCTGCACATGTCTCCTCCCACGGCATGAGTTTCATGGGCGAACCTGGGCCTCCTCCAGTCTCCAAGGCCTGGCTTCTATTCGCAGAGAGGATGCTCCGCACCCTCAGCCGCAGGTCGTCCCACCTTTTGCGGCAGTCCTTTGTGGTGCGGGGGGTGTTGCCCACTTCTGCGCCACTAGTGCCCAGATGTCTTTTTTTTTATGCACCGCCACCCTCCGCATGTCGTTGCTGAAGACCGTTCCAGCATGCTCGTGGAGGGTATCCACAAGCATTTCCAGCTCATCTGGGCTGAACCGCTCCTTTCGGAAGCTGGCAGCTCCCTTCTTTGGCTCTTTGGGCATTCCTCGGTAGTAGTGGTAACTTTCCGGTAGCTCAACAGTGTGCCAGGGGTCCTGTCTGGTGAGGATGGCAATGGATTGTGTTTTTAAAGATGGCCGCCGTGCTCCTTCCAGTTCCTGTACGATGACACTATTTCCGGTTCCGCATTTTAACGGTGACCGTAAATAACGGTGACCGCTATTTACAGTCACTGCTAATGGCGCGTTGCTCTAAGGCGGTAGTGTTCGCTACAGCGCGGTTCATGCCGGTAGGGGGTTTTTCGGGCATTTTTGTGGCATGCCGCTACATTCATTACCGGCATGGCGCAAAGCTCGTGCCCGCGAACTTGCAATAGTGCGCTTTTAGCGGTCTATTGCCAGCACGGACACGTTATTTGCGCCATGCCGGTAATGGACCGTACTTGCCTCCAAACTCGGACTGAGGGCCAATGATTTTATTGCTTCCTCACTGGTCGATTATTGATTATATTATAGCATTTTTTCTATAGGTATTGGATGATAATGTGATTAATATGCGATCAAGGCAATTTTATATGCCAAATCTAAATGTCTGATATCGAACCTGAGAGTATTTGATCTATTGTGTTAACAATAGGATGGCAACTAATAAGTCTAAGATCCAAGCTGTGAAATGTATACTAGAATCAAGCAATTTTTCTATTGAAAAAGTTGTAAATAACTAAAACAATACATTTAAAATAAAAATACAAAATAAACAATATATATATATATTCATAAGCATGTGAATGCATGCCAGATGCATGCTGGAGAAGAGGATATACAGCTAAGTATCCTATTCCTTCTACTCGCCTTGAAACTCTCCTAAAGTGACCTTGGTTGTACTTACCAGCCCATGGACGGTTTCCCTGCGTCCAGATTGGGTTCAGTGAGTGTTAGACCAAGAACTAGAATTGTATTATTTACCAATGACTTTTCTTGTATTTGTAAAGTTGTACTCTCCACTTCTTCAACTGTGAATGCATATTTACACTTTAACTATTTTTGGTGACACTATTTTATGTATATTAGTCTGCATTTACTTTTTCTCTGTAAAAGAAATGTATTGGAACTAGTATTTTTCCACATTTATTCAAATACAAAATTGTCGTAGCTTTATAATGCTAGTAATGCGACACATAGAGCTAGGCTATTGAATATCAAGGCAAGTTATCTACTTTTCCCATTAAAACAACTGTGTTTCTATTTGCTTAAAGCACTGGACACCTCTAAATCAAAAAATGTTGTCACATTTTTACTACAAATGGCTACCCTTTAAAATAGACAACATTAAACTTTTCTCTTCTAAAACGGGCCCTCACGCATATAGTGCTCATTAGATATGATACGATAGTTCATTTATATAGCGCCTATACACAATGTGTTTCAAAGCGCTTCAGGCAAGGGAGGGAACAAGGGAAAATACTATGACATTCTTACAGGCCATGAACAGTAAGGATGTGAAATTAACTATCATACTCGGCCTGACGACATTTCAGATAGTGCAAGAGCTAAGACATAGATAAGGAGTGGAGGCGGAGAGTGGGAAGGAAATGGAAACAGACAGGCAACTACCATAATAGGCCTGATGACATTTCTGGTAGAGATGGAGAAAACAAAAGGTGAGGTAGAGGTGTGCAGAAAGGGAGGGGAGGAACAAAACAAGCGACTATCGTGCTAGGCCTGACGACATTTCAGATAGGGATGGAGGGGCGGGGGAGGAGAAACAAGTAAGGGGAAGGGGGAGGAGACAGACGAGGTTGCTATCATACTAGGTCCACGGACAATTCTGATAGAGTAAGTGCATAGAAGAAAGTAAGGGCAGGAGGGGAGGAGATAGGAAAAGGGAGAAAGGGAGAGGGGAGAACAGCGAGCAAGCAGTCAAAAAGAGTGGAGAAACAAGAGGGGAGAGCGAATACAATTGCAGAAGTCAGTAGCATTACATAATGTTGCAAGCCTGGATACAAGATGAAGATGGGAACAGCATGATTCAGGGCCACCATGAGAAAGGGTGACGCACCGTGAATCAATGAAGTCCATAAAAGTCCAATCCAGCACTGGCCACAAGACAGTGATGGTGAAACCAGACTCCTGCAGAAGTAGGCTTGAGGAGGGAGGGGGATCAGGGTAGGAGAATCAAGCAAAACAGGCAACACTTCTGTGCGAGAAGGGGGGAAATAAGCACACATACTGGCACACAAACTGAACTTGTGCATCATTCCAAACCACATTTTCCCCTGTAAACCACCAGAGCTCATGAAAATGAACTATCCTGTAATTACTGCAAGCCCGAAACACACTTCTATAGCCATTTAAAGTGCTTCAAATGAATATGTACACTTTGCATGCTCTCAGTTTACACAACACCCTGGCCTACAATGCGTGACTTACAGTGACAAAGAAAAAGCCTATATTTCCAGGTCTTTTCAGTTTTTATAAATTAATACTGGCATGAACCAGAGTAATTTCCGTCTGGGTAAATGTATAAAAAAATCAGTAGAAATTCAAAACGGGGAGCCTTAATTACAATACAAGAGTGTTTTTTCATGTAGGTGTTGGGAAGGGAGCAAACCCATCCCACCTCCCTAGGCGCTTTAGGGTGAAGCAAGCCCCATTGGAAGACCTAAAACAGCCCGGGGCGGGGGGCGTTCTAAAGGTCTCACACGATCATAATATTGTACGCAATTTAGACGTTTAGACATGGCGCGTGTATATAAGCAGATGCCATTTTGCAGATATTAAGTAGCCATAGTTGAAGCATATGGCCTGCACGGCCATGCAGTATTTAATGTGTTAGACACAAGGCGCAAGCCTGAAGGGGAAATCTGAATAGGCCCAAGCGGTGACGAGAGAGGACTACTCTGCCAACTTTCACAAAAACACTTCCTTGTTCTAAAGTTGTTGCCAATATGTGTGTTCTAGAAAGAATGTGCCTTGCAAGGCCACGAGACAGCACTGGGCGCCTTGGTGTCCATGTTATCACACACAGGCCAAAGCAGGCCTCCGATCCCCACTCATCCAACCACGCGTTATAGCCCCTACAACTGCTCTAGTCCCAAGACTCCTGAATTCCGAGACACCAGTTGACCCCAGACCACCGACCTTAAACCAATCACCATAAAAGATCTAAGAGCATGGTCGTCCCACCTTTATTGCATAATGACATGATTTGTAATGCGATGTACAGGGAGGCATAAATTATAGTTCAAAAGCCATGGTGGAAGCCTTGGAAGCTGAGCGACGCGATAGGTATGAGTGAAGTATGTGTGGGTCAGTGTGACCTCGAGACGCCCCTGTGCCAGTCTTTGAGCATGCCAGATGCACTGTATAATGATAGAGTAGCACTATTCACAAATTTAGCTAATTGCTTCTTGGATCTTACTTCCCTGGAGACGGTGAGCTCAGCAGACCCCAGGTGATGGAAGACGGGCGGACTGGCCTGGGACCAATGGCCTGGCATCACCTGTGGAGCCGACCAACCATGTATAGGGTCGCACCACCCAGACACACGGGTATCCACTATATATAATGATGTAATCTATGATGCTGTGTCTCCTTTTAAGCTTCTGCTTGCACCCTTTTTCGGCAGAACGTTCCATGGCAGCAGAGTTCTTTGCTGGCGCACCTATTTCGGGTGGATTGTGTCCTCCAACGTATTCCTCAACTTAGATGTATTCCATCCAGCTTTGCTGCTCTTCGGAAATTTTTTCGGCAGAGGGCGCCGTGCGTCGATGTCGTCGAGTCGATGGTCCCTCGAAGGCCTCCGTATCGGGTGACGTCATCGGGTGTATAAGTAGCACGCGCGGCGCCCGTTGGCCACAGTTCTGTTTTTCCTCAGTTACGTTGCTTCGGACATTCGGCGCGCCTCGAGTTCTGTGAAGAAATATAATATAATAAGAAATATGTCCTCGTCATCGACGCCGACCACGAACCAGAGACCGGGTTTCAAGAAATGCAAGTCGTGCGGCTCAAAAATGTCGATCACGGACCCGCACCGCGAGTGTTTGTGGTGCCTCGGAGAAGGCCACGACATGGAGGCCTGTTCGAAGTGTCAGGCGATGACGGGAAAGGCCTTGCGAGAAAGGAGAGGAAAGCTACAGGTAGGTCGGAAGGATCGAAAAGCCTCTAGCGTCGAGTCGAGACCTCATGAGGAGAAATCTCCTCGACGCGAAAGGCATCGATCTAGATCCCGAAGCGATTCTCATCGCTCGTCGTCTTTGTAAAAAAAATAGAAGAAACGAAACGTCACAGGTCTCCCTCCACCTCGTCGTCAGACGAGTCTCCGAAAAGGATGAAATGCCCCACGAAACATTCGTCTTCCGAAGAGTGGGAAGCATTCAGGGTCAAAATGATGGAGGTGTTTGAGAAGGCGAAGCCTCGGTCCGCGCCTTCTTCGGAAGCCAGCCGGGAGCGTCATCGCTCCGACACTCGTGCGCCTTCGGGCCCGGGTGATCGTAAAAGAAAGGATAGGGAACCTTCCAGGACGTCGAGCGATAAACGCTCGAGTCGAGTCGACCGCTCAAGGTCACCGACGCCGTCCGAGACCTATCACACCTCGAAGGGAAAATCGACGAAGACTGCCTCGACGCCCTCGAAGCAGACCCTGTTGACGACCACTATGTCTTTGACGCCGTCGACGCCTTTATCGACGTCGACGCCGAAACCCTCGGCGCCAAAGCCTCCAGCCAAGCCAGGGAAACCAGAAAAGGAGAAGGAGAAAGTTACAAAACATGTGGTACTACACCTCTTCCTCCTCCTCTCCCAGAGAAGGTTTTCAAGCCTCTCCCTAGGAAGGAGTTTTTCAAATCCTTGACCTCAATTTTTGAGGAACAGGAGAGATCCGATGAGGAAAATGTACCTTTTGGATTGGAATATGGCACCCCAAATGTCCCAGAATGCTTGATCTCAGAGGAAAGCAGAATGAGGTATTTGGTGGAGTCTTTACATAATGCAAGTGGCATTGACACTTCTCCTGAGAATTACTTTGGTAGACCAGATCCAGGAGAGCATGCCAGTCCATCTTACCGTCAGTTAATGACCAAGGTGGTAGATTACTTGGGATGGGCTAGACCACCAGCCCAATTCATCCAAGACGATTTAACAGACATATTGGACCATGGTCCCACTGAAGACCCAGTACTACCTTTTCATGTAGCCTTACAAAACAGGGTGGCCAAGAATTGGGAAACTCCGGATTCTATTCCTCCGGTAAATAAGTCCCTCGCATCAAAATACGGCCCAGCCAGTAGCAACCCCGGCTATCTGTCAAAACATCCAACTCGCGAGAGTCTGGTCATACAGGCAGCCACAGCTTCCAACAAACTTGCGTACCCGTCTATCCCTCCAGACAGGGACGATAAGCGTGTGGATGGTTGGGCACGGAAGGTATTTTCAGCCGGGAGCATGGCATTAAAATCTGCCAACTCCAAATGTGCCTTGGCAAAATTTTCGTACACTCTGTGGGAGTGCATCGCAATGGCGGCGGAGCACATACCAGAAGGGGAAGAAAGGGAAGGTTTCCTAGCCATCGTTAGAGATGGAAAGGAAGCCATGCAGGAATCCCTTCAATCTGGGTTGGACACTGCGGATAGTGTAAGCAGGTCCATGGGCACTAGCACAGTAACGTGCAGGTTTGCGTGGTTACGGAAGTCGGGTTTTGCACCGGACGTACAGAACTGTCTTCTGAACATGCCTTTTGACGGGTCTCACCTTTTTGGCAACAAGGCTGACGAGAGCCTTGAGAGGTTGCAGACCTCAAAAGCAGCGTCCAAGTATTTAGGAGCTGCTATTAGGCAACCTCAGCCTTTTCGTGCACAAGGGCAATCAGGGAGGGGACGATCCTATCGTTATTACACCTCATATAGAAAGGCGAGAGGAATGGCCAGTCAAAGGGGCCAAAGAAAGGCCACTCGCGGTGGACGAGGAAAACGTGCTAAGCCAGCTCCAGCTGCAGCCTCTCTGCCAGCAGCGGCTGCAACATCCGCCACAAAACCTCTGTGAGGACTTGCACCACAAAACACCTGTAGGAGACAGGCTGTCACAGCATCTGCAAGAATGGCGAGCCATTACTTCAGATGTTTGGGCTCTAGAAATAATAGCCCAAGGCTACTGCCTTCCTTTTCTAAAGCAACCTCAAAGCAATCCACCAGGGAGATACCCGTTGAAGTCTTCAAACGCGCTCCTACAGCAGGAAGTTCTGACCCTGCTGGAGAAAGGTGCCATAGAACCAGTACCTGCAGCGGAGAGGAACAAGGGATGGTACTGCCCGTATTTTTTGATCCCCAAAAAGGACGGAGGACTGAGACCCATCTTGGACTTAAGAAACTTGAACCAGTTCCTCAGGAAGGACAAATTCAAGATGGTTACCCTTTCTCAGATCCTCAGGCCCTTCAACTTCAGGACTGGTTGGTGTCATTGGACCTCCAGGATGCTTATTTCGCACACTAACAGCTCTCCCTCTCATTTGTTTTCAGCCTGCCTCCTGATTGGGTCAGCCCTCCTTACCCCGCCCCTGACTCCGCTACCTTTTCTCTTTCAAATACACCGTGTGCAGCGCTCTCGAGCGCGCACACGGAAGTACACAAAAGTACTATTGGCTGTTCGCTGCTTTGATGATTTGTGATGTTATGATTGAGTCCTTTAACACCTTGATCTTGATGTAAGATCTGACCCCCGACCTATAACCTGGTAAGATAAACTTCAATAAGCTCACATATAGCAATAGTAAACTGTATGGTGTGTTGCTTTCTGCCCCTTTTTACATCAGGGCTCTTCAAATTCTTGTTTTACTGGCCCTTTTGTATAGTCTAAGCGCGTCCCTTTGTTTACTTACGTAAGACTGCTAGCCAATGATAGCCAGATTGCTAGCCATTTACCTTTACTAGTCAACTCGACCCGTGCTTCTACCTTCTGGAACGCTTACGACTTCTATCTATACCATGTATGGCTGCAGGCTTACGGAGTAAATGTAATGACTTAAGTATTACGACACTCGCACCCTCTAGTATTGACTCACTTGTTTGTCATGGCCGCACATCATATATTGAACCTGTCGCGTTAGAAGCATTGACTTCAGGTACTATTGGGGAGGCCAATGCTCGCCCAAACTTGTCCCCATTTGTGGTCATGATACATGCTAATGAAACAAGTCCATCTTCCACTCCATGCTTCACACACTCTCATGACAACAGAAACATGAATAATTCCCCAGCGACGCCCTCTTTTGAAATACACAGAAGTTGTACTGAGATGCCCCCATCTAATCTATCCACCAGTGATCATTATGATCTCACTATAAAGAACATGGCTGCCCTTGATGATCAAGTGTCTCGTGCCATAGGCACACTAACGCCTCTTCTCTATGGCCCACATAAAAAGTTCCAAAGGGCTCTTTCGCAACCACTTGGTGATCAAGACTTTTTAAACGCGCCAGGTAGAGAGAGCTTTCAAAATATAAACCTTGAACTACCACCACCACGCATGTCATATTTATCTGATATTGCAGATGTCTCCATAAAGCCTTTTCAAATTGACCCCTTAGATGGCCCAATTGACTCTGGTGAGAAAGACACGCGATCTCCACACACCTTTCCTGTAATCATTAAAATACTTCATTTACTGGACAAGGGGCATGACCTTACCGACCTAGAACTGAAAGAAATAAAAGGCACCCTACATCATCTATGCTCCAAAATGGACAAGATAGAAGGCTTTATCATTGCTGCAGACACCTTACGAGCCATAAACAGCAAACCCACTCAGGCTATCCCGGTTCATTTTGAAAAAAGCTACTCAATATGGCGATGAGTTAAGCATTGATTACCCAGAACCGCCAAGCACTTCCCTTCCCTCCCTATAATGTAATTGCACGTCCAAATTAAAATAACTCAAAGCCCTAATTGAAGTGATGAATTCTACCATCTCTTCTCAATTGATTAAGCTGGTTCCTCTTGCTGACTGTCCGGATTTTCCTTCAATTTTGGTGAAGGCACTTGTCGAACAACAACTGAACGAATGTGAATCCTCCAACCCCAAAAAGAATTTCCTGTTCATGTCTCGCCGTGCAAAAAAATTGCACCTCAGGGCAATGGAAAGGAATGCTAAGAGGAGCAAGGAATCTATGGTTAAAAAGTCTGATAAGGATGTAGCTAATAACATTACATCACCGAGATCCGAATCTTCCCAGATTTCGGAACATGAAATGGTCATAGTAATTTCCGATGAAGAAAGCATTGACCTCCAGCAACTTTCAAAGGAAAGTCAGGAAGCATTAATATCGACCCCAGCCATTAAGTCTAAATTACCATCCAAAAACAGAAGGATCGAATCTATCCTGAAAAAACTAAGGGCTTCTGTGAAAACGTCAATAATTAAGCCTCCACCTGCTGATGTTTCTAGCAAATGCCCTCAAGTTAATTCGGAATCGATTATAACCAGAACAGAGGCCAAAGTAACCGATGAGACGTCTCTCCCACACTTGAAAGTAAATTTGAACAGCTACTTTCCCATTTCAGGAAGAAGCTGTACAACTAGAAAATACGTCACACTTGAACAACCCACTCCCAATAACGATTCGAATATTAAACCCATCCCACAACCGACTCTGAGAAAATCCTACAGTGCGGCATGCACTGAGCTCCTATGGTGCTCAGGGATTCCTATAGAGAAAAATATGACTAGTAACATCAAGTTCTCAAATATGATCAACGGTAAGGGAAAAGTCTCAGTACTAGATACAGAATCTGACCAACTCAAGGCTAAATCGGCAGGACTCACTTCTATTAATAACAAGTTGCTACTGTCAGACCAAGAGTTAGAAACTGTTCAACCTACCTCATTGAAAAGGAACAGTACTACTGGCAAAGAGGAGGCAAAAGTTATCTTTGCCCCCACTCGTATTTCCATACACGGCCCAGCTCTGAGTAGAGCGGTTCCTGAGTCCAACTCCAACGACCTTGTGAACTCTCACCAAGATTCTCTTGAAACTCTGAAAAAAGCTTTGGAGGAGGGCACGTTGAGCATTGAAACACTCATGAAGATGCTCCCTATCGTGTCATCAACAATGACTAAGGAGGAATCATTACCACCTCCATGTCCTGAACAAAAAAGCCCTGTGAAATCCCATCATTAAATATTAGAAATCTTGAGAAAGGCCCTACACATCAACGATTTGAATGTTGAAACCCACAGTAAGGCGATACCAACATTTGTATCACAGATGGTGAAAGGGGAAGCCCCTCCTCCCCCTCAAAGCGAGGTAAAAATCATGAGAACCCGCCTGAGGATGCCAACAAACTCCACCTGGTTGGCCTCGAAGGTAATAGGGACTCAACTGCAGGGAAGCGCATTAATCGATCCTTTATTCTGTCGCTTTTCTCACACATCCCACAACTCAGAATGGTTAAATCCGAAGACATCCTCAGAGTGTCTATCGCTCAGACCGACAATTGTAGAGCAGTATGGAGTCTGAGCTCTGAAACGATATTGAAGTTTCTCTGGTTCAATCGAGATGAGCTCCAAAACCAAGGTCTAAAATTATTCACCTTTGAATTGGAATCAAAAGCCCACAATTTTCTTGCCTACATTTACCGTGTCGTTGCTGCGAAAGCAGTAAGCGGCACTAATGCTCAACAAACTAATGGTAGTGTTGATGGAGACTTGCATGCACTCCTAGCGCACGTGGCGATAACAAAAGGTATTCTATGGCTCGAACCAATGGTCACTGCTATTTTAGGATCTAAAATGTCACCTACTTCCTCGTAGCATACAGAACACAGTTTGCTCGACGTTCCGGTTACGCTAATTTTACGGGATGGAATGCATCTCTAACGTCCAAGAACCAACCAATGATTCTTATACTACAGGAGACAATGAAATTGACCACATTTACCATACCAGGGTTTTCCACTTATTGCAAGCTGGCAAAGAGACCTCTCTTCGGCCGTCCCAGTGGTGGCCTTGTAATTGCCATTAACAATTCAGTCAATCTCCAGTCAAAGTGGGTATGGGAATCTGCAAACCTTTTGGGTGTACTTGTACAGAACACCTCGTCAAAAGGATCCCTTCAATCTTAATCATTTCTTTATAGTGGAATCCCGCTGCATCCCCGATTGAAGCAATGCTTGATGAACTGGATGAATGTCTAGAGAAGACGTCCAGCAAATACCAACCCTTAGAAATCATCATTGGTGGTGACTTCAACTGTGACTGTACGGAATTGAGTGAATGTGGACCAATAAAGCCCTCATATCTGTCACGGGGAAGGGGAGCGCAATTCAGAGAGTTACTAGAAAATTGGGATATGGACACAGTGGCAAGTAGTGAGGGGAAATCTCAGATCACATGGTCCCGTGGATCTAAATCATCGACAATCGACTTCATCTTTGTTAGTCGAACCTTGTCCACTCTTATTTCACCCGTGCAATGTAGTCGTATTCTAACCAGTGACCATGCACGTATAAATTGTAATCTGAAATGGGAATGTAGACCATTGGCGATGGAACCAGCCCTGGCACTTGTTGAGATCGATCGTCCTCAAATCTCCATTAGATAGAGTCAAGGATTGTGCCAGCAATTTAACTATGTATCACAACAAATACAATCATCCCGACTTTTCAACAGCAAAGTTGAATCTTCAAGGTTGAATTGCTATTCTGATGTGATAAATAATGCTCTTTCCATTTTTAGTAAAAAGTATATTGGGAGTGATCATCCCCATCCGTTTGATGCCACCTGTAAGACCCTAAAACGAGAGAAAAATAAGGCACTAAGACAACTCAAAACATCAGGTCTAATAGAATACTCCCGGTCTATCCGGGCACAAATTCTGAAAGAATATAAGAGGAACCTGAAACATGCTTGCATACTTAAATATAATAGAGAGAACTGTGACCTTATAAGAGCTATAACCATCCACGACACAAGAACAATATGGCGTACGATTAAAAACGATGATACAAGAACTCAATTGATCACATCCTTTTGCATATCTGAACGAGTATGGTGTGATTATATAACAACGAAATTCCACATTCCACTGAGATTTGAATCTGTCCCTAATGTGCAGTTGTGTTATAGCAGGATCGCCCGATTGAAATGGACACAGGAAGATCTTAAATGGGCAATATCAAAAACATCTTACTCTAAATCAGCAGGCCCCGATGGCATTCCTCCTTGCCTTTACAAAGCTGATCCTGAGTTTTGGGTAGAAACTTTGAAAACTAAATTTGACTCAATTATCAGTACTGGTCATATTCCCCCCTCATGGACTACAGCGAATATTGTTCCTATATTCGAAAAGGGTGATCCTTCTCATCCACAGAACTACAGACCTATCTCTCTGATTGATACAGATGCAAAACTGTTCGCCATTCTTCTTTTACACGACTTCGAAAAATTCATTGAAGAAAATAGCTTTTACTCGAAATATCAAACCGGTTTTAGAAAAGGCATGAGTACCTCGCTGAACGCTGCTGTCATGTCTCATCTGGTCGCGGGCACAAAAGGAAAGAATTCTCAATCCGTATATATGGCCATGATAGACATGACATCAGCTTTTGATAATGTGGTACGAAACCTCCTATGGAACAAATTGAGATCCATGGGAATTCCCACAGTATTACTTTATTGGTTCATCAAACTCCATACTAAGACTTCGTATAAAATAAAAATCTCTGCAGATGGTAGAACAACTGATCCCAAATTTTATGTCCATTGGTCTCAAGCAAGGCTGCAACCTAGCGGCAACTTTCTTTAACCTTTATCTCTCTGACCTTGATAAGGAATGGGATCACGGCAATCTGTTCTCTGTTAAAATCGGTGCCCTGTGACTGAAATGGATTGCATTTGCAGACGACATCATAGTCTTTGACCCCACGCCTGCCGGGCTGCAAACTAAGCTTCTGCTCTTTCAGGATTTTGCAGTCACCCATAACCTTAGTCCAAACCCAGCAAAAACAGCTATCTTAAAATTTGGCACCAAGCAAAACAGTAAGGGATATCAATGGGAGATCATGAAAACCCAAATCCCATGTACTTCTAGTGTGATATACCTGGGTTATGATTTGACTGATCAAAATTCAATTAAAGCATGGACGGACTTCATCAAAAACAAGTCGCGTCCTTTATTATCTCAATTAAAAATGATTTATTCAATAATTTTCACTAACACGCATGATAGATTTCTTGACGCTAAAAATGGAATCGGTTATCCTGTATTCCATTGATATGTGTCTAAGAGATGTCACTGCAATTTTGAACTCTACGCAGGGATCACTGATAAAATCTGCCATGCACCTTCCTAGGTGCATACCAAACGCAGTGATACGTCCTGAGTTTGGGTTGGTTGCATTATCTACTTGTTGGAAATGGCGTCAACTATCCGGTTATGTAAAGACTCACTTTGCACCTAAAAACTCTTTATACGTTTATTTATTTATTTATTTATTTATTTTATTTATTACATTTGTTATACGCCCAGACCCAGAGGTACCATGGCGTAGTTACAGACAATGGGAGAATGCAATCTTAGAAAGAACATAGAGGTATACAGGAGTAGCAATCAAAAAATATACAGTAATATGCAGGGTAGTCAGGAATAAATAAATATACAAAGCAGTCAGGTATAAGTAGTTACTAGGAGGGGGTAGGTAGGTGCTCTGGTTCAGTTAGAACTTGTTGAAGAGCCATATCTTCAGGAGGCTTTTGAATTTGGGGAATGAGGTTTCATTCATAATGTGGGAGGGTAGCGCGTTCCAGTGTCTGGGGGCCAGTGTTTTGAAGCTACTGCCCCCTACTTTCTCTCTTTTGTATCTGGGGGTTTCGAGGAGTGCGTTTTTGTTGGACCTGAGGAGTCTGGTCTGGGGCTTCATCATGACAGTGTTGTTGAGGTATTTGGGCGCTTTGTTGGCCCTACATTTGTGGGTGATGCTCAGGGTTTTAAATAGAATTCTGGCTTGTATGGGGAGCCAGTGGTGGTCTCTTCTGGTGTTGGAGATATGTTCAGATTTTTTGATGCCTAGAGCTGCTCTGAGGGCTTTGTTCTGCATGAGTTGAAGTTTGGCTATATTGGCTTTGGATGTGCCAAGGAATAGGATATTGCAATAGTCTAGCTTAGACAGTATGAGTGCTCTGGCTAGAGTGACACAGTTGTTGGTTGAGAGGAATTTACGGCTGAGGGAGATGAGTTTGGAGGTGTAGGAAGTGGACGAAGCTAATATGTTTGTTTGGACATGGATAGTGTTGCATCTAAGTACACGCCAAGGGTCTTGACTTGTTTGAGAACAGGGATTATGGTTCCATCGATGGTGAATGATTTGAAAGCGGGCTCAAGGGTGTTGATTTTGCTGGAGGAGCCTAGTATGAGGAGCTCGGTTTTGTCGTCGTTGAGACAGAGGCTGTTGTTAGCCATCCAGTTTTGGATGAGTGAGTAGATTTGGTTAACCAGGAGGGAGTCTTGTTCGTGATTGCCTGAGAGGGGAATGAGGATTTGGGGATCATCGGCGAAATTAGTATAGATGACACCCATGGCATCCAAGGCTGCAAATAATAGCTTGGTGTAGGCATTATACAAAGTAGGGGATAGGCAGGAGCCTTGCGGCACACCTGCAGGGACAGGCACTGGGTCTGCTGATTCTATGCCGATGGATACTCTGGAAGTCCTGTCAGCCAAGAAAGATTTGATCCAGTTGGTAGCGTTCTGTGCTAGGTTGAAATTGTTTGCTATAGTGTTACAGAGTTTATAGTGATCAACCAGATCGGAGGCCGCTGAGAGGTCCAAGAGCATCAGAAGGCAGAGTTTACCTGCTTCTCTGGTGGCATCCATTTGGCTCTTCAGATCAAGGAGGGCTGTCTCTGTGCTATGGTTGGGACGGAATCCTGACTGGCGGTCTCCTAGTAAGTGATGTTGTTCCAAGTGGTTCTGGATTTGGCAGTAGGCTATTTTGTCGATTATTTTTAGGAGAAATGGGACCGTTGTAATAGGTCGGTAATTAGTGGGTATTGTTGGGTCCAGGGAAGGTTTTTTTAGAAGTGGTGTCACCCAAGCTTTTTTGATACTAGTGGGGACTGTGTTTGTGAGAAAAGAGGCGTTGATGAATTCAGTGATGATAGGTGTGAGAGTGGGGGCGCATAGTTTCACTAGATGGGCGGGGAATTGGTCTTCCTTGCAGTTGGAAGCCTTGAGTTTCATTATGGTGTCGAATACCTCTTTGTTAGTCACTGGAGTGAATTGAAATGGGGGGCCAGTAGTGACATTTGATGTGGTCATTGATATAGTGGGTGGAGATTTGTCAGCTAGGAGTGTTTTTTTACTATCAATTTTGTTTTGTAGTAGGAGGATTTTAGATGAGAGTGCGTTTTGAATAGTGGTGCACCAGTCTTTGCTAGCGTTAGAGGGTGCTGAAGTTTGACAAGGGCTTTCGAGTTCTCTAAGGATAGTAAAGAGTTCTTTACTATCTGAGGCCGCATTCGTAATGCGGAGGTTGAGGGCATTGGATTTTTGGGTGATTATTGCTGATTTATAGGTTTTGTTGGCTTCAGCGAAGGCTGATGCCGATTCTGGGGTGTTGTTTTTCTTATGGAGGTGTTCAAGTGATCTTTTTGTGCGTCTTAAGGTTACAAGCTCCTCATTGAACCAAAAGCAGGAGCGTTTATCAGGTCTACGGGTTTTGGTGGTGATGGGAGCAAGTAGGTTGATGGTTTGGGTAAGGCCTTGTTGGTATTGGTCAGCTAGATAGGAGGGGTTGTTGGTGCCGAGAACCGTATGGGCAAAGGCAGCACTCAGTGCTGGTGTGAGTTTGTCGGAGGAGAGCTTTTTGATATTTCTAGTTTCAAATGTTTCTGGTTTTTTAGGGGTGATGTGCTCTGTACTGGCGTTGTCTATAGTGAAATTGATTACATAATGATCTGACCAATTGACTGGGAGGATGGAGTCAATGGTGACTAGAGAGTTAAGAGTGAGAAACCAGTCTAGGGTTCTTCCTTTTGAGTGGGTGGGTTTATCTACCAGTTGTACGAAATTCATTTCTGACATGGCTGTATAAAATGTAGATGCTTCCGAGTCCAAGGGGTCATTGTAACCTAGGTTAAAGTCTCCGAGGACTATGCATTTAGTTTTAGGCTTGATGAGGGGCGTTAGGAGTAGTGGGATGTCCAAGTCAGGGTGTGTGTTTTTATTGGGTGATCTGTACACCACTAGTAAGTTGGTAGTGGTTTTGGGGTTGGAGGTATACTTGACTAGTAGGAGTTCATAACCTTGTATCTGTTCTATTGGGCAAGCTCTGATTTCTAGGGTGGTTTGGGCTATTATGGCGACTCCGCCTCCTTGGGTATTTGTTCTGTCTGTTCTCAGGATGCTGAATCCTGGGGGAATAGCAAGGGTTAGAAGTGGTCCTGCTGCTGGGTGAAGCCAGGTTTCAGTAACCACCAGCATATCAAGGTGTTGGTCCTCAATGAGGTCATAGATATCTATAGCATGGGCACCTAGTGAGCGGGCATTAATGAGTGCAGTTTTGAGGCTGGAGGGGGGGGCAGGGGGTGGTGTGTTATCTACGATGGGGGGAGGATCAGTGGTTATGTTATTGGTTTGGTGTTGGAGTGGTGTGTTGTGGAGGCTTTTGTGTTGGAAATTAATGGGCGTGGTGTTTGGTTTGGTCGGCGTATTGGGCGTGGTGGTGAGTGAAGTAGCTCGTGGGGGCATTTTAGTTCTAGACATGAGTCTATTGAATCTTTCAATATCCAGGATGGGAGTGGTTGTGTGGTTGATGCTGATAGGTATGGTGTAATTGTATATAGGCGGGTTGGGACTACGGCACGGGAGGTCTGAGGTTGCTACCTTCTTGATGGTGTTGGGTGAGATGTGGGGCTGAGGAGATGGTGTGGGGAAAGGGGGGTGTGTGGGGAGGAAAGGGGTGGGGCAGGGGATGGGGAAGTGGCGTGGGCAACCTGGTCTAACTAATCCTTCGCCAATCTTGATGAAATGTCCTCTGGTGCATAGTGTAGCATTAGGGACTATACAAAAAGGGAACATGATGATGCTGAGGAGCGCCAGCATTATATTAGTGGACTGGGAGCAATAGTCCAGCGCTGGCAGGCAGTGCTCTAATGTAATCACAGCATCAGCCTGGGTGGGGTGCACGGGCAATGGGTCACCTAAATTCGATTTTAGCAAATCAGGACACAAAAGCATAGGTCGCTAGCAAGGTGCACAGGCAATGGGTCACCTACATTCGATTTTAGCAAATCAGGGCACAAAAGCATAGGTCGCTAGCAGGGTGCACAGGCAATGGGTCACCTACATTCGATTTTAGCAAATCAGGGCACAAAAGCATAGGTCGCTAGCAGGGTGCACAGGCAATGGGTCACCTAAATTCGATTTTAGCAAATCAGGGCACAAAAGCATAGGTCGCTAGCAGGGTGCACAGGCAATGGGTCACCTAAATTCGATTTTAGCAAATCAGGGCACAAAAGCACAGGTCGCTAGCAGGGTGCACAGGCAATGGGTCACCTAAATTCGATTTGAGCAAATCAGGGCACAAAAGCACAGGTCGCTAGCAGGGTGCACAGGCAATGGGTCACCTAAATTCGATTTTAGCAAATCAGGGCACAAACGCATAGGTCGCTAGCAAGGTGCACAGGCAATGGGTCACCTAAATTCGATTTTAGCAAATCAGGGCACAAACGCATAGGTCACTAGCAAGGTGCACAGGCAGTGGGTCACCTAAATTCGATTTTAGCAAATCAGGGCACAAGAGCATAGGTCGCTAGCAAGGTGCACAGGCAATGGGTGGCCAAAAGTCGATTTTAGTTAGCATGGTGAGGAGTGGCATTATAGTACGATCTTTGCTAGGGGAGTGACTGTGTGTGGGTACACGGAGGTAAGGAGTTCCAACTGTAAGTGGTTGATCGTGCAGCACGGTAGCAATAGCAGCTTACCTGGAGCAGGAAGGGCAGAGGTGTGGGCCCAGGCTTCTACAGCTCCATACAGGCTCAAGACAGGGGAGTTTTTGTATGGAGGTCGGCTTTCATTGGAATTGAAGAATGGTGCGGCAGTCAACATGTGGCCGTGTTGTTGTAGCTGGTGGATTACAGATGCTATCGGCCTCAGGCATTTTGGATGGCCTTAGCCTCATGGTGTGAAGATGCAACTATGCAGCGTGTCACGCTTGCTCTGTTTGGGCACAGGATTTAAACACTGCCCCAGGGGGGGCTGACCACACGTGCGCTACAGAGCGCAAACAGGAGCAAACAGGGTCGCCTGGCCTTAAGAGGCCTTTGGATGGCCGCCGGGAGTTTGTATTTAAATACAAATACGAACAAGCGTTGCCTAGCAACGTGGAGGCGTCTCAGCCTCGTTTTCGTGCCGCATCGCGCCCGACATTTTGGAATTGGGAGATGTCGGCGCGTGCGGTCTAAAGGCGATGTTGGGGGCAAAGGGAGCCGTGGAAGCGATGGGGTGCCCTAGCAGGGGCAGGATGCAGCATCTGGTTGTGTCTGCAGGCGGGAGGGCAGGCTGCTGCGTGGATGCAGCTTGCTCCTTGCAGGGACCTCTCGCTGGGTTCTCGTGGCTGGGTCCTCGTTCCTGATGGATGTGGGGGCTCCTGCCCTCTCCACAAGTGGGGAAGCAGATGGATGTAAGCTGAATAGTATGTTGAAGTCTTCCACTTCTGCCTCCTTTAATGAATATAATATTAGTATGCAACAAATTTTGAACTCCTTAGGCATTACTATTGAAGATGTATATCAACGTCCTGCTTTTGCAAAAAAGAAGCTTTTTGAACAGGATTGGAGGAGTACAATCGAAAATATATCAACATATCATATGTACAAAGAGTATGGTGCTTTTCTAAAACAACGCATTCCCCTATTTGACCATGTGGTTTTATTTCCATGCAACCACACCCGACAAGCTTACATTAGGTATAGACTGAATTTATACCACACTAGAGAAAGAACTGCTAATTGGATCAAAAATGGTGAACCCAAGGTAATGAAATGTCGCTTCCCTTCTTGCAAAGAGCCGATTGAGTCCATGAAGCATCTCATTCTTGAATGCCCAGATTTCAATCTAATGAGGACCAATCGGCTCTCAAAATTTGTCAATATAGATTTTGAAGACTGCATGCAGTTTCTCTGGGCACGCATGATGCAGGGTACACACAAACCTTTGATATTTGAATTGGTCAGTCTGTGTAAACACATTGAAAAAGAGTTGCTTAAATTTTAAGAACTAGAGGATATAAAGTGTTTGACACGATATCCTCTATTTTTGAACTTGCTTATAATATGATGTAAAGTTTTGATGTTGTAAATGCAAATGTAAATATTTTATTGCTTTCCTTTTGTATTCGACTTTGTAAAGGTTCTACAATTTTTTTGTAATTGAACCAAACACAAATAAAAAAAAATAACCAAGGAGAAACTTCTCCCTCTGATACTCCCATCCCTCAATGTTGCCACTGATTCCTGTAATGATCCTACCACCCTAGCAGACATATACAACCATAGTATGCTCACAGCTATAAACTCTATCGCCCCCATCAAACTCAGGAAGGCTAAACCACGGGCACACCTTAACTCCTGGTTCACACCACAGTTAAGAGTGCTCCGTAAAGCTAAACGCTGTGCCGAAAATCGCTGGAAAAGTCACCCTTTTGATGTGCATAAAGACAGCTTCTTCCTGGCATCGCTCACCTACAAAGAAGCCATTGTCACGGCGAAAAAAGACTCCTTTAATAACCGTATCTTGCAAGCTGACTCGAATACCAATGAACTCTTTAAGATCGTAAAAGAGCTTGAAACTCCAGCCACGCCCATGACACCTTCATTAAAGATAGTAAATGGTGTGCCAACTTTCAGTCAGCCCTATTAAATAAAATCTCCATGCTCCAATCCAAAATAAAAGACAAACATTATAGTCTGAAATTGGACAATCGCCCCCTGACCTCTGCATGGGCTCTCTCCCCTGACCCGCCTAACTCTAAACCTTTTGCCTTCTCACCGCTCACTATTGCTGGGGTGAAAAACATCTTGAGGATCAAACCTTCCAACTGCCAAGGTTTTCCATGCCCCTCTCCCATCATTAAGGAATCTTCCCATGACTAGGCCCCATTCATAACGTCCTTTATCAACTCCTCCTTTAAAACAGGTATTGTACCCGACAACCTTAAGGACGCATGGGTGATCCCATTGCTTAAAAAACCCTCCTTAGACCCAAACATACCCATCAACTTTAGACCCATAACCACCGTCCCGTTCCTGCTAAAAATCTTAGACCGTGCAGCTTACCTGCAGATCCAAGAGCACCTGGAATCCAATAATCTTCTTGGCCTCTGACAATCAGGATTCCGCCCCAGAGACGGGACTGAGACGGCTCTAATAGATCTTAAAACACAAATAGAAGTCTTGAAGAAAAAGGGCAAACTAGTCATGTTACTCCTCCTCAACCTCTCTGTGGCATTCGATCTGGTCAATCACCAAATCTTATGTAGGCACCTCCACTCTGCTGCCCACTTCTCTCCGTCAGCCACGGCCTGGATCAAATCCTTTCTGAGTAATAGATTTATGCGGGTCTTTTCTCAGTCCGCAGCTGCAGATCCCTCCCCAATTCACTGTGGCGTCCCTCAGGGTTCTTGCGTGTCACCCACACTCTATAATGTCTTTACTAAACCTCTCTTCGATGTACTTGACTATCTGGGTGTCTCCTACACAAACTATGCCGACGACACCCAGATACTCATTCCCATCACCGGAGACTACATAGTTAATACCAAGGCCCTGAATGACGTCTACATGGGCATCCAAGCTTGGATGGCCCAACATCAGCTATGTCTCAATGATGACAAGACGGAGCTCCTCATCTTAGGCACCACGCAATGCCTTAGCAAACTTGAGCCATCCTACCAGTCATTTATCATTGATAGCAACACCATCCAAGTCTCGAAAGACACAAAAACCTTAGGCTTTTACCTTGACGCCACCTTATCCTTATCTCGACAAACAAATGCAGTCAGATCTGCTTCTGCATATACCTGCAAACTCATCGCAGCCTGCAGGCCATTTCTGACTACTCCGAACAGCGTTGCACTAGCCAGAACCCTCATTATGTCTAAAATTGACTATGGTAGCGCCCTCTACTTAGGAACTAGCCAAGAGAACCTGAAGAAACTACAAATCACCCAGAACAACGCTATCAGAGCTGCCTTAAACATCCCTCGTAACCACCACATCTCTGAATCCAGAACCAACCTACAGTGGCTACCCGCCAAAGAGAATTACACTAAAATCACTCACCCTCACGCACAAATGCTTGGCCAACAAGGCCCCCCGTACCTCTGCAGTCGGTTGTCACGCCACGCACCTATCCGGCCTCAAAGAACTGCCCAGACCTACTGTTTAACGATCCCTAGGTACAAACTTCAAAAAGCGGGCGGCACAAGCTTCCCTGTCCTTGCCTCCAAGCTTTGGAATGCTCTCCCCATTTCCATCAGATCTGAGGAATCCTTTAACGCATTCAAGTCCAAAACTAAAGCCTGGCTTTTCAACCAGCACTGAAACCTGCTCGCCACACCACAGCCCTTCTAGCATCGGCCCACTCCTCTCACCTGCTGCACATTCTTGTCTCTGTCTCATGTAGAATATTTGCTCTGTAAATTATGTATATTGATATACCCTTGATTATTATGTATGTACATTCTCCTTTTGCTTAATTTCTTATGTATGTATGCTCTGTATGTAACTTTGCACAAGTTGCACCCTGATGCCCCCGGGCCTGATGGAGCGTGTTACAAATAAAACAAATAAAAATATAAGAACTCAGTAGAGATGGTCATGGGGGTGTGGGGGTTTGGGAGAGGGAAACGGTTTAAAAAGGGAATAATGGAAAAGTAAGAGGGGGTTGACTGTTTAATTGTTATACTCAAGAACTTATGTATGAAAGAAATGAACACTGACTATAAGAAGAATGCTTGGGATACTACACTGGTTTTCTTAAGCATGCTTGTAACCTAGGCTCTTGAGAAGAAAATAGAAAATAAAGTTTATTTAAAAAAAACAATGAATACTAGGAAACTTGAACTCTGGACTCGAACAACAAGGGACAGATAACTAGGAAACTCAGAACAGGAATCTAGGAAGCTAAAGCAAGGTAATACTGACTATGGGCACAGAGCACAAGGCTGCAGACAGGGAACAGGGGACTGCACGGGGGAGCAGGGCTGAAAGGCAGGAAGCACAGGGGTGTATGGCAGAAGGCAGGGAGCACAGGGCAGTGGAACAGGGGCAGGTTCTGGAAACAGCAGCAACAGGGCACAGCAGAAATCCAAGTATCAAAGCACAAGGGGCTGGGAACAAACTCAGTGCAAGATCCCTGTGCTCCTGCAGGCAGCTGCTTAAATACTAACCTGCCATGTGCTGAAGCAGGCTCGTTGGCAGCAGAGTGAGCACCATACCTGAAGGTTATCTGCTTCATCTCTCTGTGGTCCTGGGAGAGTAAAAGCAACACTGATCTCTAAGCCCTCTGGACATTGTAGTTCTAAGACTGCTGCGTAGGATTAGCCTGGTAATGAGAACTGCCACAAGTTGTATTGTGGGATGTGTAGTTTGTGAAATGAAATATGCAAGTACCAAAGTCTTGCAAACGGAATGTAAAGAAAAAATGTGAATAGGTATGATATGGTATGAGATCTATAACACGCCTGTACACAAGTGTTTCAGATATTGTCCGAGTAGAATTATGATTATTTTTGAGTACCAAATGGGTGCCAATTGTGTCAAGGTCGTGACAATATCTACAAGACAATTTTGACTGTTTTGAAAAAACACTTATGATTCCCTACTGTACAATAAGAAGACATTTTAAATGATTTTCCGGACATTGAACAATGCTGGCAAATATTGTGCTTGCAGCTGCAGCATCATAAAAGTTTTACAGTGGCAATAATGAGATGTATTTTGGCCACCAGTGTCATGAAAGTGTTTTACAATGGGAGTACTCGTGTATTGTGTGGACTGCATCATATGTATTTATTTTGGGAATGCTGGCACATATTGTATGTGTGAGACATGAAAGTGTTTTCCAGTGGCAATGTTGGTATATGTTTTGGGCACAGGTATACACAAATGTAAAATGCTCAAGTGTTTGTTGTTGACATGGTGTCTATTACATTTTTTTCAGGTGTTAGCCTACTGGACTGATTGTGAATTATAAGACTTTTTACCCTGTTTTTCTCCGTAATGGGTCTGTAAAATGTGTCTTTTGAACCCATTATTTTACAAACGTTCTCAGGGAACCCCAACCCACTTCTACTATATTATTTCAGGGTCCTTCGCTATTCTCTATCCCTTTATCCCTCACACTAATTCTAGGCAAACATTTTTGCCCATTGTAATGGAATGGTTAGCCTTGTAATGGAGCTAGGGATAGTGCTTTGCACTTAGCCAGTTGGATTTAAGATAGTTCACTCACTCTCACGTATACGTCTCCCTCTCTGCTCTCACTGTCTAACCTCCATCTTACTCCACCCCCACTACGCTGTCCCTCCGATGTTGCACTCCTCCTAAGTCTCGCCTTCGCCCTTTGTCTAAGCCCTCCTCCCACACCACACAACTCCACTTCCTCCTGTTACTACACTCCTCCTCGCACTAATACACTCCTCCTCGCACTACAATGCTCCTCCTTCCACTACTGTACTCCTTCGCCCACTACTACTCCTCTTACCAGTACTACACACGTCCTCATTTCATGCTGTACCTTTCACTTAACAATCACTCTCTACACTCACCCTAGCCAACTGCCACAAAAACACAGACACTCAGACTGCAGTACCTGGGCACTCAATAGACCAATTCCTCTCCCCCACAAACTGTTGCTTCCTCCTGATGGCCTCTTGGTCTGCCTCCTTCTCCTTCCTGCTTTCTGTACACTGCTTAAATGTCCCTCCCTCTGCCATGATTGGCCAGCTTGCCCCATCCAATCCTGATCTATCTTCCCCTCCTGCGAGGTGTATGTGCAAGGGAAAGTCTTTGAAAGGGAGCTAAGCCCCGCCCACTTTCTCTGCATGGAATTGCTGTGGATCCAGAATGGCATCCTGGATGCTGTCAAAGCCAAGTTTGTGTTGCGTCAACCTGATTTTGTTCCCCGAAGGGGGTTTTAGTCTGTTTGCCGGGGCCCGTCCCGAATTCCCTGATTGTCCTGGGGTTTCTCTGCAGCTTGTCTTGGAGTCCTTTGCCACAATGCCTTCTATCATTCTGTTTTACGGCGGTGTTACCGTCGGCTCTCTCCCTCTTTGATGAGTGACGCTGTGGTCACTACAGGGTGCAGTATTTGGATGTCTTTCTGCTCTTGTGTTTAAACTGGTGATGCACGTGTGTTCGGTTCTGGAGGGTTTCTCAAAGGTACGGGGAGAGATATTCTTGAGAGCCGGTTCTAGGGCAAACAGAATCTGACAAGTATTTTGTCAAGGAGGTATGGTGTATGACAAAGTACTGCAACACATCCTCCTGGCACAAAATGGGTGTTAGAGGCTGAGTGAGAGTTTCTCTCAGGCAGGCCTCCCTCTGTCTGGGAGAGGTTCCTACTACGCCCTGATAAGGCGAGGGTACTGGCCTTGTCACAGGTCTTCAGACTGCTGTTCTGGCACTTGCTAATTCGCCTAGCCTCACATTCTCATTGATGCGCCATTCTTCATGCTCATGTACCCATTTCCATATGCATATTCAACAATTCCTTCATATCACTCTTGTGCATTTATCCATCCATATATCATCACACTTTCATGTCCTTTAGCCTTCCTTCATTCTTCCTTCTTCGGAATCTTTCATTCACTCCTCCACCACATACTTTTACCCATTCATCTTTCTGCAAAATATTTCATTCATGCTGTATGCATTATCTTCGCCATATCTTCATCTGCCTATGCCTGTCTGTATTGTAAGGGAGGCATGGTATCACAAGTGAAGACCGACAGAAGAGATGCAAGGTTCAAGGGTGTTTATTGAACAACAAGGGTCGGAAAAACTCCTATCTGACCCTATATCTAAAGATGGGAGCACACTCTACCATCAAATAATAAATAACACAGCCCTAGTCATGTCTGTCAAAATGGCTTATACTAAATAAACCTATGGCCTGCCCTTACGCTATTACAATAAATGGGTGCATGGAAAAAAGGTGTATGTAAGGGAAAATCAGTGTTATAACATAAATGATCAAGATGGCTGGGTCAGCCCTCCGCCCCACGTTGGACAGCACAGAGTACGGCGGCCCAAATAGACAGGATGACACACTCCAGCTCAGGTTCTCAAAACAAAGGCAATTCAAAACGTGGATCGAGGCCCGCCTGGCCTTCCACGTTAAAGTCACTTATTATAGCGTTCCAAAGGCTCATTCACAATTCAACAAAAAGTTCACGTAGGTCTCCCTCTGTTGGGCTGGACCTCTCAAAGCTTTTAATAGTTGACAAAGGTCTCCCTGAGCCGGGCTCAACCCTCTCAATCAACAAGTACCTAATTCAACGCAGATCTCCCTCAGCCGGGCTCGGACCTCGCAATCACAGTACTTGCAGGGGTTCCCTTCCCCAAGCTTAATTCACATTCGTTAGGGGTTCCCTTCCCCTAATGTATCACACTTCCGGTCTCCCTCGTTTGGGCTCAGACGTTTTACTGATGTCGAAGACTTTTGAATGAGCAAGGATTTTACTATAGACCTCTGCAGGACCACTTTGACTTTGTCAAAGTTCGCTACAGGTCTCCCTCTGCCGGGCTCGGACCTCTCACTTTAACTCAACGTGATTAACTTTCCTTAGGCTTCTCTTGCCTTGAAACCAAGCACAGTGCATATCCTTTAGGCTCACATCAGTACTCGCTCAACAGAGACTTTCGACTGGGCACTGTTGCTATGTCGGACCACTCTCACTGTGCTTAGAGAGGCATCAGCTTCACCTCACTGATGATCCCCAACAAGGGTGAAACACGTGTATGGGGTTGCTGGTGGTACTCTCGTTCAGGTTGGAATTGCCATTGCATTTCGGTGCTGGACTGCCCCTGGGCAGGACAAAGACTGATATGCAAATGGATATTTCCCATCTGTGAAAGGCACAGTGAGTAAAAGCAGTGGCTGCGAACTCTCAAGTGGTTAATAACCACTGAACAGGTTATCAGGCCTTGTTCTGTCGAGAGAGGGGCGCCCGCTACCTTTGCAAACTAAATGTCGGACCACTCTGTTATACTGTATCACTATTATTCGTCACTTGCTCCCTTCAACTCACCAGCTGTGTTGGTTTCTTTGTTCGTATCCTTGATTCGAGGGGATTGGGTCCACCGACGTATTCCATATCTATGACAGGTAATGTCCACAGCTCTGCTGCTTCGGAAAATCTTTGGCGTCTGCATCCTGCGTCAATGATGTCGATGCGCCCTCCCCGAGGACCTCCTCCGACGGCCGACGTCACCCGATGTGATAAGTAGGACGCACGACGCCCATAGCCTCAGTTCCGTTTTTTCCGCAAAAGTGTTCGCTTCGTGAATCTCGGTACGCCTCGACTCGTTGGAGTTTGCTGTTTTCAATTCTCGGTTCGTTGAACCTGTTCGGTTTGTTGTGAAGACCTGTTCGTGGCAATGTCTTCTTCGTCTTCAACCCCGCGTCAGGGCTTGAAGAAATGCAGGGACTGTGGGTCCAAGATGTCGGTCACGGACTCGCACGACGCCTGCCTCTGGTGCCTCGGGGAGGCCCACGATACGGACGACTGTGTCGACTGCCAGTCGCTCACGGCAAAGGCCTTGCGGGAACGCAAGAAGAAGCTGTCGGTAGGCCGGGTGTCTAAGCCCCGGAAGTCGAGGTCTGCGGGGCTTTCGACGGATGACTCGAGGGGCGACTCTCCGCGTCATCGTCGGAAGTCCAGTGGGTCTCCTTCCAGGAGTCGGTCTCGCCACTCCTCCGCATCTTCGAGGCATTCCCGGAAGCGCCGGCATAGGTCACCTTCCCCGTCCTCTTCCGAGGACTCCGCCCGTCGGCGGGTCGCTTATCCCTCCATGCAAGCGACACCGGAGGAATGGGCTTCCTTCAGGAAGCAGATGCTAGCGATTCTTGAATCGTAGGGCACCGGTCCGTCCGTGCCTCCGAGTGGGGTCTGTCGGCACCGGTCGAGAGACACCGCTCGTACGCCTTCGGGCTCGGGTGGTCGGCACGGCTCGCGGGAGAGGTCCCGCTCGGACAAGGGTAGCCGTTCTCGCCATGCCCGTTCCAGGTCCCGGTCCTCGACGCGCTCGAGACCGCGTGATCCTGTGCCGTCTTCGAAGAAGACGTTGGCGCCGAGGTCGTCGACGATTTCTCTTGAGGCTCCGCCTCCGAGGGGGTCGTTGACGCCGTCGGCGCCTAGGTTGTCAAGAGACACGCTCGGAGCTCCGGCTTCGAGGCCTGTGTCGACGCCGCCGATGCTGGCGGCGCTGCAGCTGACGTTGACGCCCATTTGCTCGACGTCGAAGCATTTTCTGTCGACGCCGGCGCCAACTCGTTCGGCGCCCTCGACGCCTTTCGAGGCGGTGGTGTCAGAGGGGCCCCATGGCACGAGGTTTGCCCCTAGAAAGGCTCTGGCTAAGGCCTGCCCTGCTTTGGTCCCCAGAGGTCTTCCTCTCCCCGCCTGGAGTACATTTCAGAAGGTGATGAAGGCTCTGATGGCGGCTTGGTTCCGTTTACGGTTCCAGATGAACTTATCTCGGGCCATAGTCAGTTTGATGACCTGCGGCAGTCGCTGCATGATGCCAGTGGACTGGACACCTCTCCGGAGGTGGAGTTTTGTAGGCCGGAGCCTGGCACTCATGCCGATTCTTCATATTGGCGCCTTCTGTCTCGGGTCACAGAGTACTTGGGTTGGTCAGCTCCCCCAGGGGAGTTCGTTCAGGATGATCTCACGGACATCCTTGATATCGGTCCCCCCACTGACCCAGCTTTGCCTTTTCATATGGCTTTGCAGAGAAGGGTGGTGGCGGCTTGGACTGCTCGGGAAAGTCTCCCGGCAGTGGGCAAGTCTTTGTCGCAAAAATACCGTCCAGCCAGTAGCGACCCCTGCTACTTGTCTAGGCACCCCAGCCCGGAGAGTTTGGTGGTGCAGGCGGCTACGGCCCCGGCAAAGCAGGCGTCGTATCCTACCATCCCTCCGGATAGGGACAACAAATGTTTTGACGGGTGGGCGAAGAAAGTGTTTTCTTCAGGGGGTATGGCGCTTCAGGCGGCCAACTCCATAAGTGCCTTGTCTCGTTTCACACACACTCTGTGGAACTGTGTTGCGTTAGCGGCTGAACATATTCCCGAAGGGGACGAACGGGTTGGTTTCCTTGCTATGGTTCAGGAAGGCAAGGATGCTATGTGTGAGGACGTTACAGTCGGGTTTGGACTTGGCGGATTGTGTCAGCCGGTCCATGGCGGCGAGCACCGTAATGCGCAGGTTTGCGTGGTTGCGGAAGTCTGGGTTCGCTCCTGATGTGCAGTCAAGGCTCCTCAACATGCCCTTTGACGGTGAACACCTTTTTGGCAGCAAGGCTGACGAGAGCCTTGAGAGGTTGCAGACCTCCAAAGCTGCAGCGAAGTCGTTGGGCGCTGCAGTTCGCCATCCTCCGCCTTTTCGTCCTAGGGGACAGCAATGGAGGGGAGGTTTCTTTCGCTATTACTCGTCCTTCAGTAAAGCGAGGGGAGCTATCAGTCAAAGAGGCCATCGTAAGAGTGCCAGAGGTGGAAACAATGGTACTTGAGGTGCCAAGGCCGCTCGGGCAGTTGCCTCTTTGCCCTCAGGCAACGCTGCAGCCGCTACCACTCAGTCATGAGGCCAGGTCCCATGGTTCGCCGGTTGGGGGAAGGCTGGCGCAGCATCTTTTAGAGTGGCAAGCCATTACTTCAGATGTGTGGGTTCTGGAGATCATAACCCACGGCTACTGTCGTCCTTTTCGGCAGAGGCCTCATGACAATCCACCAGGGAACCTCTCTTTGAAGTGTCTGGATCCGCTCCTTGCGCAGGAAATTCAAGCCCTGCTGGAGAAAGGCGCCATAGAACTGGTGCCTGTAGCAGAGAGGAACAAGGGATGGTATAAGAAAGACGGGGGATTGAGACCCATCATGGACTTGCACGGTTTGAACAAACTCCTCAGGAAGGACAAGTTCAAGATGGTGACTCTTTCTCAAGTCCTCCAGGCCCTTCAACTTCAGGACTGGTTGGTGTCTCTCGACCTCAAGGATGCTTACTTCCATGTGCCGATCCATCCCAAGCACAAGAAGTACCTGAGGTTCGCGGTTGGCGACTCGCACTTTCAGTTTCGGGTCCTGCCGTTCGGATTGACCTCCGCCCGAGGGTTTTCACCAAGCTCATGGTGGTAGTGGCAGCGCATCTCAGGAAAGGGGGGATTCACGTCTACCCCTACCTGGATGATTGGTTGATCAGGGGGAGCTCTCCCGAGCAAGTTCTGGATCATCTGTCCGTCACCTGCCACTCCCTTCACAGGCTGGGCTTCTCCCTCAATTTAAAGAAGTCCCATTTGACACCAGCGCAGCAGCTCCAGTACATCGGAGCAGTGCTCGACACGTCCCTGGGGCAGTGTTTTCCTCCTCAGGTGAGGGCTCTTCACATTCAGCAGATGGTGAACAAGTTTCAATTTGCCCAGGATCTCCCAGCGTTGGAGTTCTTGAGACTGCTCGGCCTCATGGCATCCTGCATTCTTCTGGTGCCAGAGGCTCGTCTGCGGATGAGATCTTTGCAGTGGGCACTCAAGCTCCAGTGGTCTCAGTCCTCCGGCAGGCTGTCGGACACTGTTCAGGTGCCGTCCTTGGTAGCCCGGGACCTTCTGTGGTGGGCCGTCGAGGGCTATCTGATGAAGGGGGCCCCATTTTGGCTGCCCTGGCCAGAGGTGACGATCGTGACGGACGCATCCCTCACGGGATGGGGAGCTCATGCCAACGAGTTGACAGTCTCCATATCAATCTGTTGGAGCTGAGGGCCGTCAGGCTAGCCCTGAAGGCTTTTCTGCCGACTATGCGCGGAAAGAGTGTCCTGATTATAACGGACAACACGGTGGCCATGCACTACCTCAACAAAAAGGGGGGGGGGGGCAGGGTCACTTCCGCTGTGCAGGGAGGCGATGCAGCTCGAGTTCTGGGCCATCCAGCAGGAAGTTTCGATTTCAGCGGTTCATCTGGCCGGAGACGACAACGAGACGGCGGACGCTCTGAGCAAGTGGATCTCTTTGCCTCCAGTGTCAACCGGAAGTGCGAAAGGTTTTGCTCGCGGGTATTTCCTCCAAAAGGAGCCTTAGGAGACGCGTTTGTGGTGGAGTGGTCATTCCCACTGCTGTATGTGTTTTCTCCAGTCCCCGTCATCCCGCAAGTGCTTACGGAGCAAGGTTACGGAGGTTTGGTTCCCGGATGATCCTCATTGCTCCGGCGTGGGCCCGGATGACGTGGTACCCGGACCTTCTAGACTTGTCCATCTGCCCTCCACGTCGTCTTCCCTACCGAGACGATCTGCTCTCACGAGAGGGGGTTCAGGTTCTCCATCCAGAGGTCAGATCCCTCAATCTTCACGCTTGGCTTCTGAAAGGTTGAGGTATAAGGATTGGGACCTCCCTGAAGACGTGATGGAGGTGTTGCTCTCAGCCAGGCGGCCGGCAACTAAGTCTCTGTACCGTTGCCGTTGGAGAAAGTTCTGCGACTGGTGCAGAGTTCAGAATGTGGATCCGTTTGAATGCGACATTCCCATGGTTCTGTCTTTTTTGCTTTCTTTGGCCCACAGGGGCTTGCAAGTGGGGACCATTAAAGGTTACCTGGCGGCGCTGTCCATATTTAAGCGCTCGTCTGAAGAGTGTTCCTATTTTAAGATTCCTTTAATTTCACAGTTTTTGAAAGGGCTCACTAATGTGTTCCCTCTGTCACCTTTTTGGTGCCAGGTTGGGATTTGAACCTTGTTCTTAAGTTTCTTATGAGTGCTCCGTTTGAGCCTTTACATTCTTGCCCTTTGAGGCTGTTAACTCTGAAAACTGTGTTTTTGGTTGCGGTTACTTCCGCTCGCAGAGTGAGTGAGTTACAGGCACTTTCAGTTAAGCCACCCTTCACCATGTTTCATAAGGACAGGGTTGTCCTTAGAGTTCGTCCTTCTTTTCTTCCGAAGGTGGTTTCGGAATTTCATTTGAGTCAGAAGGTTGTTCTTCCGGCGTTCTATCCTCCTCTACATCCTGGTAAGGAAGAGGAGAGGCTCCATAGGCTTGATCCTAGGAGAGCGTTGAGCTTTTATATTTCGCGCATGTCCCGGGTCAGAGTGGACGATCAACTTTTCAATGGTTACTCTGGAAAGCGTTTGGGACAAGCTGTGACGAAACAGACTTGGAATAATTTCTGCTATCTCCGAGTGTTACAGCTTGGCGGGTAAGGATCCTCCGGCTGGCTTGCGGACCCATTCTACCAGGGGACTGGCTGCATCTACTGCCCTGCAGAGGGGAGTTCCTATTTGTCACATCTGTGATGCAGCCACCTGGGCTTCAGTACATACTTTTGTACGTCACTACTCCCTCGATTCCATCAGAGGGCAAGATCTGGCCTTTGGCAAGGCATTTCTCTATTCCGCAATTTGATTGGGCATGCTAAATTTGTATTCTAAATTCTTTCCCACCTCCTTGCTTGGTACTGCTTTGGGAGTCTGTCATAAATATGAAATACGTCGGAGGACCCAATCCCCTCGAAGAACAAGTTACTTCCTTACCTGGTAACGTTCTTTCAATGGGATGGTCCGACGACGTATTCCATATCGCTCCCTCCCTGCCTTCCCCGCTGCAGAATTTCTTTTGCGATTGCAGCTTGCGTTCCGCAAGGCCTTGTGTGTCTGACTGGCAGAAAACTGGTGGCACACGTTCTGGTAAAAAACTATAACTGAGGCTATGGGCGTCGTGCGTCCTACTTATCACATGGGGTGACGTCGGCCGTCGGAGGAGGTCCTCGGGGACGGCGCATCGACGTCATCGAGGCAGGACGCAGACGCCAAAGATTTTCCGAAGCAGCACAGCTGTGGACATTACCTGTCATAGATATGGAATACGTCGTCGGACCATCCCATCGAAAGAACGTTACCAGGTAAGAAAGTAACTTGTTCTTTCGGAGCCAAGGACGATACCACAGCTGCGGCTTCACCTCCCTGTCATGATGCCTACCTCCTGGGACCCAGACCAAGTCCAGCAACCCCGGAAGCAGGCATCAAGTTATTCCAAGCAAGCCCAACAACCCCTGCTAGGGGCTATTTGGGTGCAGTCCTGGCGTCTATGGCGCCAGGCTCATATGGAGAGTCAGTCCTGGCGCCATAGGTGTCAGGCTCATAGATTAAAACCTACCTGATACAGACCATGCTGCAAGAGCTCCAAGCCAAAAGAGGCTTGGAAGGGACTACTTTACCTAGGGACTATTTTTTTACTCAGGTGGGGCTGGGGAGGAATACTTACCTGGGACTACTTTGGAGGCTATTTAAACCACGCCTGAAGAGCAGCACACGCTTCGCGTTATTCTGCATCCAGCAGCGTAACACTCACCGTGCCTGCAAGTCTGCATCCAGTCTTCTGCCACGCCCGCCTCGAGTCTGGAGCTCCTAGAAAAAGGGAGAAAGAAGGAGAAAAGGTTAGAACAAGAGCAATACCTTTGACCCTTACCTGAATTCCCGATCCATCGCGTCTTCGAGCTGGAAGAAAGAAGTTATTTCATGCGCGTCGCCTCGCCTGCTGCAGCGCCGCGCTGAACTCACCGGCCTTCGCAGCATCTTCACATTCCACCGCACCCTTTTGCATGTTCCCGCCGCACTCCGGCACCTAAGGGGAAGACAAGAACAGCAAGGTGAGCCAAGGGAATACACAGAGGCAATATTAGTTACCCCCAATAGACTTACCTGATTTAACCACCGAGGGTACTATTCCTCTTCACGGGTCGGCGCAGCTTCCACTGCATCCTTGCCAAACCCTGGCCCCTAAGGGGAAACAAAAGGACAGCAAGGTGAAACAGAGGGACAAACAAGGGGAAACCTCCTCACCACAATAGGCTTACCTGATTTTACCGCCAGAGGCATTATTCCCCGAGACTTCATACTTTCTCTCAGCGCCTGAATAAAGGAGAAAGCAACAGGTTACATATTGACATTATTTTATCGAACTGTGTTGGATAATACAAATCCTTACCTGAATATTACCGGTTGCCACGAGGAACTCTTCGCTAGGGTCAAGCTGCAACCTGCAAGGAATCGGACAGAGTGAAAGTCAGACATTTGAACTCTTACGAACTACATACTTACGGCGTCTTGCCGGGAATCTCAGAGTCAATATTTTTCTGGAACTCACCAATTCCTTCGAGCCAGTGAAGCAACTGGTTATCTACGCACCACCGCGCTCAATGCAGGATGGAGAGCTCATCTTTCCAAACCATCAGGTGAGACTTAGAGGGGACATCAAAGGTGATCAGTGGGGAGAACAGTGGGGTTAACTCTCAACTCCACGGGTGGTTAATTCCCTTTCTCCATTTGCAGAAGAATATTCCTACGGGCCACGCAAACTAAGCTAGGTGGGCCAGTCCAGTCCGTCATCTCTGCACTACGCGTCACATTGGTGGAGACCGCAGCTGTCCAGTTCAGATCGACGCCCCTGTGGGAGCCAGGTGAGCGTAACACTTCCCAACTCGGCCGTTTACCTGGGAGGGCTGCTGGTATCTTTCGAATTAAAATGTTGGAGTCACAATTCTCTTTTGCTCTGTCCTCTCAGGAGTTTCCCTCAGTTGGGCTTAAGCCCCTTGGATTTGCAAAGTTTTAAAGTCTTTGAACTTCATGTCCCAGAATGCACTTTTCTTATTTCGCTCCCACGTTGTCAGCTCCCCTATATAGAATTCCGGGGTTTGGGGATCTGCAGGAGGTAAAGGGGATCACTTGTTGAGGTCAGGGTCTCGCCACCTGCCCCTCAAAGGCCTGTTTTGCCCAGGGGGGGGAGCTCTGGTGTGGGCCTACCAGGTAACCCCCAGCTTCCCCTGGTTTGGCTCCCTGGAGTTAGAACTCCCTTGCCACACTGCAGCCTTCCCTGTACTCATAGGCCCAGCAATTAGGCAGTCCTTCATCCTCCAGGTCTTCCAGGGTTTCTCCAGCTCAAATTCTCTCCTCTCAGCCTCTGTGAACCATCAGCATCCCCAGCTCACTCAAAGTGTGTCTGTGTGCTCCACCTTTTATACTGACTGGGAGGCTTAACAGGTTTCAGGTGGGAATGATTGACAAGGGAGGCCTGACCTTGCCTTACCTCATTACTGGGACAAAATGGCGACTGCCCACATGAATCCCTGGTGCATTATTTTCTATGGGAAATCTTTATAGCTCATGTTCGCCTCTTCTTCGTCCCAGTGGTTTGGTAAATGAGATTTCTAGAGTGGAGGTAGGAATTGTGGGAGTTGTCATTTTTTCGAGAGTAGGTAAAAATATTGTCAAGAAGAGGAACAATTTTGTTGTTGTGAGTTATAGGGTGTTGTGTTTGTTCTCCTATGCTTCCCTTTGATGTGGGTATCTGTTGGAATTGGGGAGGGGCAACGGGACAAGACTTACAACATATAAAGGCGGAGTAAGTGTTGGGTAGGGGTGTGTTGTGAAGAGGGGGATACCGTGTCTTGCCATCAAATGTCTCACCCCCACTCCCAGAGGACCCCTCACCCAGGTGATCCTCCCGCACTTGTCCACCCCCAGCGGTTTGGATCCAAAGGCGATGGCCATGCCCTGGCCACCTGAGCAAGAGATCCCCAGAGTCTAGATAGTGAGACGCCCTTTGGTTTCTCACAGTATGCACTCAGAACATGTTTTCACCAAACAGCAAGAAATATTGGCGAGTTATTTCAGATACATGACAGTGCCCTTTTCTTAATTGTGCATGAAATATTATTAGTTTTTAGTTGGTGTGTTTCCTTTGTTTTACCACAATTGTTGCTCCCTTTATACACAACTGTTTAATAATGCGGACTGTGTTAATGTGGTAAAGATTTGTTTCATAACAGTTATGGCTTTTCTGAGACATGCATGTGTAAATAATTCCAGCTGAGAACTATTTTTCTCTTACTATACAACTCTTCTGAAAAGTTAATTTAAGCATTATGTTGCGTGCGCTAATCTTTAAATGTCCTCTTTCACATCACATTGTACTTAACAGCAATTTAAAAGTTAGCTTAACACTATCATTTGTGATTTAGATTCATGTGACTTGTATAGATGCAGATACATGTTAACTATATTTGTTCTATTTTTAGGCTTTCTCTTATAATTATGGTGTTTGTGAACTATGGAGGAGGAAAATACTGGTTCTTCAAGCATGAAAGTTGGAATGGTAAGGTTTTTTTAAAAATCATTAATCGGTATCAAGCGTGAAAATAACAGTGTATGCTGCCCGAATCATATGTCAAGACCAGCAGTTCATGCTGTTATGTTATTGAATGCGTATAATGTGCTGCATTTCTTCCTGGTACTACTTCAGTGTTCCTATTAACTTTTAAAGAGAAGTAGACTATTTGTATATAAAAAACTTTATTTCCAAAGAGATAATGCAATAATGATGTAATTCATCTTGAATTTGTAATCCGTAAATCATAACATGTTTGTTATTATGTAACTTCTGTTGCTGCTCTGTGTTCATCTTCCTTTAAATCTACATTGAGTTCATTGTTTAAAACTGTGTTCATTGAACTTTGGATTTTTAAATTGTACTAAGATTACTTTGGGTTTGCTTAAGCTTGCGAGAATGAGGAAGATGCGTGTAACTTGGGTGTAGTATTTAAATGTGTTTCAAAACATTCTAACTAACTTTAAGTTGCTTTTCTCCTGTTCCCTCTGGACATTTAATTTTATTTTGCTTCTCTGCTTCTCCCTCAACCTGTAAATCTCCTTGACCAAAGCTATCAGGAATAATGGGTCTCCTACCGCTCAATACATGGCAGTTGTTGATATCTGAAGCTCAACCATCCAGTCTATTTCTTTGCTAAGCGCATACAAGTATAGTACTTCCCATTTTGAGGAGGTTTCCCACTGCAGACAAGTTCTCGGAGATGGCAGGTACTCTATCTGCCATTGAGCTCAGTTCACGGCAGGGCAAGGTTTAGAACCAAGGTCTCTTCACTCATTATGTTGTTTGCTCCTCCTCTGGCTACTGCTATTGAGTTTTCACTTTTCATAGCTCAGTGTTGTATCGGGCCATGATCCACTACTTGTATTTTGCCCTATTAACGTGCATGTTTTACGATTTCATCTCCACAGTCCCATTTGCGAATGTGGCAATGTGTCCTGCCTGGTCTGGGGAAATCACCAATGGGGAGAATTCGGCGGGCTAGGTGTTATCGTGAACCAATAGATTCTGGGCCCGGTGGCAGTATCAAACTTATCAAACTCCCTTGTTCTCATTGCAGGGCAGGGGACACAATCACAGTGCTCCAGTGCAGGACCGTCCTAGTAGATCTGACCCTCCTCCATATCTTAGTGAGGGCAGGTGGAATAGTGACTGTGAGCACTTCCTCCCCAAATTAGACACTTCACTTTGTTTGGGCATCTGCCAGTATGTGACAAGGCCAGTAATCTGGCCTTGTCTGGAGTGCAGGGGAGAGGGGACCTGCCACAAAACTGTCCAGAAACAGCCCTTGGCCATATGGGGCAAGGCAGCTGGTGAAGACCCAAATCCTAACCTTTCCCCTTGTGCCAGCATGTATCTGTGCAGAGCAGTTAATACTCATGCCATTCCTCAGACAGATGATTGCCAGTGTCCCTATGTTGCTTTCAAGTCCTCCAAGTCAAAAGCAGAAGAGAGACCTGACTAATCACCAAAGTACCAGAAAGCTAGAATCCAGGAAGAGAGAGAATGAGACAATGTAGCCTCCGGAGAACCCGAATCAAAGGAACCTTTACTCGTCACTGTCTAGCAGAGACAGCCTGTTCCCAAACAAGGGCGTGCAATAAACATCCCGAGCTGCCGGATCAATCGGGCAGGCTCACAAAACAACTCTAGGGATCCCTTGACCACCGGGGACGCAGAGGAGAGAGGAAATCGGCCCACCACTGAAAGACTGGCAGGAGGCAGCATGGGGCAGCACACATTGGGTTTCCAGTCCCAACAGTCACTGTCTGTGAAACCGTAGTCGTCTCCTGCTGGTTCTGTCTCCATTTACATACCATCCCATACATCACACATGGTAAGATTATGGTTTAAATTGTTCTAGCCAGACGTCTCTAAGTTTCTGTTGTCTGTACTTGGGTACATCATACCTGAATATATATTATATTGCAGGTACACCAGTAGTTTTCCAGAACACACGAGAAAGAATCACGCTTCTAATATCCTCACTCCTGATTCAGGTTAGCCTCTCACTGATTGGTATATCATTGTCAATTGTTTACGAGTACTGCTATTTACACGTTCTCGTTGTTCTTTTGACAGCCTGGTGTTCGTGTTGTGTCCATTCTTCCAGGGAATAGATTGCTCTATTTGTCTATTATACAATCAGAGGGGTACATTGTTGGGAAGAATTCGTCCCCTACACTACGGGCTCAAGTACATCCAAGGACTTGTCCCCTCAAGTACAAGGTGAAATTTGACATGATCAGAAGCCATACTAATGGGCGTTAACGATTCCCTTGCCCATATCATGCAACTGGTGACGGATTTGCATACCGATATGGCGGCTGCGCATTGTTCTACGCAGCGTCGTATCGATGAGTTACAAGTCGGTATGCATTCTACCAGGGCTACAGCTTCAGCCCCAGCGGTGGCCTCTGGTTCGGGGGTAACCCTACCTAGACAGGAAACAGGACCAGTGTATATGACTGCCCAGTTTCCGTTAGCTCCTGAGGAGAAGTTCAAATGGGACCCTAAGTTGTTTCGCACCTCTCTGAAACAATGCCGGTTGCATTTTTTTGTGTCGCTCGAATTCGTTCCCTGACTCTACCACAAAAGCAGCCTTTCTGTTATCCCATTTAGTGGGCACCACGCCACATGGGCTAATCCGTTGCTGGAAGAAGGGAGTCACATGTAATACGATTGTGACGCTTTAATCTGTTAGGGAAAATTCTCATAAATGGTTGATTTCCCTTAGCTAAAGAGTCCCCCAGCAGCTTTGCTGGATTTCTAGGATTTATTTTTTTCACCTGGTAAGAGTGTGAGCCTTTTTTCCCACTCTTACATGTGTTTTGTTATGTGTATTTCTACTTTCTGTGTGATCTTGGGCACTGGAGCCTCACCTACTCCATGTGCACCACTTTTTGTGTGTGTTACACAGCACCTTCAGTGCAGTGACACAGGGTTGTCTTTGAGACTTCCCACTGACACCATTTTTCTGGGGCTGATTACTGTCTCCCATAAACCGGTAAAGTTACCATTAACTTTATATAGTCACTTTAAACCACAGACCCAGTACACCCCTTCTTACAAGGAGTATTGGAAAGGGTTAACTCTTACCCCATTTTGTCTGTGCCTCTTGGAGCCTTGTTTCGCTCCCTTAACATTAAGACTTGGCTGGCGGTAGTGGTATCTATCCTAACTTTTCTACCACGGTTATCTTACATAACGTGGTAATGTTTTAGGCTATTATATTAGCCTCGAACATAAAACCCTCTTGACCATATATGTTTTATTTTGGCTCCGGCTGGGTTTAGTCACCATTTCTTTTTGTTTCTTTTGTTCTCTGCGCGCCAAACCGGGGATGACTCCTTTGTTCGCTGTCTTTTCGCGGGCTTCTGCACAGAAGCTCTCCTTAAGACACCTGATAGTCTAGGCAGGCAGGATGTGAGGGAGGGATCTTCGGACCCCTGCCATGGGTTGCCTTAGTAACGCAAGTCACACTCTTGTCTGATTGGCTAAGGGGACTGGCCTTGCCAGGCCAGCCACCCTGCTGTGTGATTGACAGTCAGGCTGTATGAACGGGGGAAAACTGCATAAAAAGCAAGTCTCTGGGACTGGAAAGACAGAGTCGCGACTGGAACGAAAGAACCAACGAGGATCTGGAAAAAGAGGACCCCTGCAATGACTGAACCATCCGGTGAAGCCCTGCTGCATGTCCGAATCTCCAAATCCGACGACAGAGAAGATCCTCCAGGAAACTTCTTCCCTTGAGCTGGTGGGACCAACCAATTCACCCAAACTATAAGCCAGGACCCCTCCTCTGGTCAAATTCGCTGTACAGAGCTACAGTTGGCCGGATAGCCAGGAAGTTCGGACCCTGCTTGGGTTTTAAGGAGCGCACCTTTTATTAGTTGTTTGGCGCTGCTGCTGGTTCTTCCCTGGGTAGTGCAGGACCCTCCAGTCTTCCTACTTCTGATCAGTCCGACAGTCGCTTCAGGAACCATGAGCCTGCAGGAACTTCAAATCCGGTTGTGCGTTTCGCTCAGCCGCGGTGAAGGTGTTTGAAATCTGCCTCCAATCCGAGGGCTTGTCCTTCTCTTCTCTTTGAACTATCTCTTCTACCAACCAACCTCGTCCGGAATCTGTGCCACAAACTTTACCGCGAACTACCCTGAACTGTGTGATCTTGAGCAAAATACTTTTGACCTATTGACTTTAGCCCTAAGCCTTTTCTAGCTGATCTCCTCACTGTAGTCTCTCTTGTTCAACTGCTCAGAATACTTGCCTGTTGGTTTTGCTTAATTGCTGATAACTTTCTTTCCCTCCCTTTTAAATTGCTGGAGTGCCATTTTGCTCCCACTTCTACAACAAGGTGAGGAGAGGGCCCAGAGGGGCTGAAAGGATACGGGGTGGTGGGAGGATACTTACCTCGATTGGCCAGTCTTGAACACAGCCCTCCTGTATTTTCAGGCAGAACCTTCCCCGCAGACCACATCTGGAATCCACTGAGAAGTATACCAGCGAGCAATCCAGCTGGGTGGCGTCCCCGTGGATACCAGGTGAGCGTAACACTTCCCGAATCTAGCAATTAAAGCTAGCTTCACACACTCATAATCCATCCTCTCCACCTCCCCCAACTCCATCACAACATCAGATGCAACAGTGGGTTGCCTAGAGAAGAGCCAGGGAAGCAATTGATTCCTTGTGAGACCTTGAATACCATGGTTATATTCAAACATTGCCAACCAATCCAAAATATCAAGCTTAACCTCATATATACCCACAATTTCTTTAGGCATACGGGGTCTCTTAGGACTGGAAGACTCTGGGAGAGAAGTATTTTCAAGAGACCATGTTTTCATTTCAAGTTCATGATTCAACTCCATTTCTCTGAGCTTAAATTCTTGGAATTTTTGTTCAGTTTGAGCATTTAAACGTTTGAATTCCAGTTCAAGCCTCATTTTCTCTAGAGCAATGCATTCAGGACTGAGTATAGGACCTGTGGGGGTCCCAGTGGACAAGGGTTGAGGTTGCTGAGCAGGCAAGGGGCCAGGATGGCCTACATTAAGAGACGCATATTCCTCTTCCAACTCATCATTAATAGACATAGGGGGTCATTCCGAGGTGGGCGGTAGGGGATTACCGGCACCGGTAAGGAGACTGGTGCCGGTAATCCCCTACCGCCCAATTCTGAGGTCCCTTAGCGGGAACCGTAAGGGAGGTGTGGTCGGACCACACGTCCTTTACGGGACTAAGGGACCAGGACACAAATAACGGGCTTGCCATTCGCGAGCCTGTTATTTGCGCCCTCCCCATTTCCATTGAGCCCTATGGGGATCCAAATGGGAATGGGGAATGGTTTGTTCAATGGGGACTTACCGGTCCCTCCAGGGTCGGAATGGACCGGTAAGTCTCCATTGAACAACACCGGACTTGGTACCGGTATGGGAGGCAGCCATGGAGCTAATTGCTCCATGGCTACCGCCATACTCGGAATGATCCCCAGAGTATCATCCTCAATACTTTCCACATTTGCTAGAGAGTCAGGAATTTCGAAGCTGTTCACAGGAGCTGGTACAAAGAACAAAGGACTGGCTGCCGGGGACTTCGATGAGCGGATAAATCTGTTTGCAAGGTACTGGTCTAAATAGGATTTCAGATGAAGGTTTTCTGGTTCTGTGAGAGCCTAGATCCTGCCGCAAGGGATTTGTGCACCAGGAACAAGGTCGATCTGACAGTCATAGGGCCTGTGCGGCGGCAGTGTGTTTGCTTGGTCCTTTCGGAATACATCCTGGAAATCGTGATATTCACTTGGTAAGGTATTAGTTACTGCCAGGGTTGATGCTGTCGCTCCGGGAGTCCTGGAGATACAGACGTCGGGTTTCTGCTCTTGATAATAGCAGGCAGAGGAGCAGTCACCGGGGAAGGTTAATTTCCGTGCCTGCCAGTCTATCAAAGCAACTAACCATGGCATCCCTAGTATTAGCCGGAACTGAGGTGCATTGATGAGATCGAACGAAATAGACTCCCGATGTCCATCCAGGCACAGCAAGGTTACCCTAGCTGTGCACTGGGTTACTGGTTCGGAAGCGATTTCTGTCCCATCCACGGTGGTTACCTTGTCAATGGTCGGCTTGGAACAAAAAGGAAGCCCCATCTCTGCTGCCAGCTCTTTATCAATATCATTTCCAACTGCTCCGCTGTCGATGTATGCTTCAATGTCATGCATCCTATGAAACCCAAACCTCGGCACGAAGTTCCCCTTAAAATTGGGCCTATTGGTCCATTCTCGATGTCTCCATGGCGGGCCGCAACCGCTGCGATCCGCGATGCAGACAAAGGGCCTCATTACGACCCTGGCGGAAGACCATGGTGCTATTAGCACCATGGTCCATGCCGGTAAGTTACCGACTCCGCCATGGAGAAAGGGGGAATTACCACCCCATTCCAAGGTTGGCGGGGCGGTAATTCCCCCTTCCTCCATGGCCCTTCTCCATTACCATTTTTGCCCCATAGGGCTCAATGGGAATGGGGAAGACGATAAGTACGGTGCCGCAAATTGCGGCACCGTAATTAGCACCAAGGTCCCTTTGCGGGTCCCTACTTTAACGGCTGGTCTACACCAGCCGTTAAGGTCGGGTCCCGCAAAGGGACCTCGTAATTAGCCGCTAATAGGTTAACGGCTGCGGCGCCGTTAACCCATTAGCGCCTGGGTCGTAATGAGGCCCAAAATGGCCGCCGGCCATGCGCGTGGATCCGTGACGGCACGGAGAGGAGACACTCTCTCCGAGTCAATCGGAGCAGTGACTCATGTCTCCGCTGCCGCCGCTTCTCATCGCCAGTGTTGTGAGGCGCGGGACCTCCGGGGCCCCCGCCGGCATTCACATGTGCGCACACACACACGAATCAAGGACCCACACGGGACGCGTGTTGACTGCTCGGGTCCCGGCGGCAACTGCCTCTCCGGACTGTCTTTATTTAACGAGCGCATGCGCGAGCCTCGTTATGGTCCGCGCATGCGTATAATGCATAATCACTATGCAACAGCGCCCAGGTGGATTAGTTATGGTAGGCTTTGCGTTCTGTTACACTCACCTGGTATTCACGGGGACGCCACCCAGCCGGATTGCTCGCGGATATACTTCTCAGTGGTTCCCAGATGTGGTCTGCGGGGAAGGTTCCGCCTGAAAATACAGGAGGGCTGTGTTCAAGACTGGCCAATCGAGGTAAGTATCCTCCCACCACCCTGTATGCTTTCAGCCCCTCTGGGCCCTCCCCTCACCTTGTTGTAGAATTAGGCGTGCTCTCCGTCCTGCCTTCTTGGCAGGGGTGCGTTGTCTTTCATGGGCGTGTGCGGTCCAGTTACTTCACTGACGCCGGCCAGTTTGATGTCTTTCAGGTAGTTCTTATTGCTGTTTTTTCATATTGTGTTATTCCTGCATGCCTTTCTTTGTTTAATAATGTCTCTTTTCTCCCTTAGATATGCGGAACTTCAGCTTGGCGAACTGGCTGAGTTGGGCCTCGCCGGTAAATGATGCGGGTCAATGAGCACTATGATGCGGTAGGTAAGCGATATGCGCAACGCTGCGATGTCTTGCTTTTGCTAACCTGTTTTCCTTCTTTTCTTGTAGATCGCGGTGTTCTCCCAGCGCGTGTGGAATTTCCGGAGCGCTGCCAGCCGAGAGGTCTTTTGGTCCGGGAAGCTGTTTGAGCAGTTTGTAGTTTCGCAATATCTCTAATGCCTTCTTTAATGTTGTCTTTACCTTCCTCTTTCAGGTCTTTCGGTCCGTGAGGCATGCAGATCCAAGGAAGCTGTTCACAGGAGCTGCGAGCGGATAAAGATGGAGATTGCAGCTAAGATGCTGCTGCTAACGATATTCCTTTTGTCTCCTTGCAGGTTCTACTTTTCAGAGGCTCGTGGGTATAGCTGGACACGGTGAGCGTCACGTTGCAGACTGCAAAGTAACGCGAACCGTGTTGTCTTGTTCGGGTATGGTTTAAATAACCCCAACAAAGTAGTCCAGGTAAAATAGTCCGTAGGCCACCACACCCAAAACACTATACCGCATAGCTTGGTTCCCAGGAGCCAAGCTATGTGGATGCCTCAATGTTGGCTGAAAGCCTCAAATAAAGTAGTTCCCTGAACACATGTCTTTCACGGTGTATGAGCCTGGTGCCATAGGCGCCAGGACTGGCCCCAAGAGGGCTTTTGAAGTGGATGCCAGGCCTTATTAGAGACCCGAATCCTGATCCCACCTGGCCAATGGGCTTGCCAGTGGGGATCTGGGACGAGGGTCGTGACAGGAAGACCCCTTCCCACTACGTTAAGAGGTTTAGGACCCTCAAAAGGCATGATGGTACCCCTTGGACTATCTGGGTATGTGAATGTTTGAAAAACTTAGATGGTTGGATTAAGGGTTACAGAGTAAACACTTATGAAGGAATGAGAAATCTTGTTATGTTGGAGTCTGTTTTTGATGTCTGCTCTCCTGAGCTCAGACAGCACTTGGCTGTTTCTAAGGAGATAGATCCAAAGAAGCTAGCTAAGGCTGCTGACTTGTGGGTTTCCAACAGGCCTACTCACAAGGATTCTGGGGCTACTCAGAAAAAGGATGAGGGGAAACAGCCAAAGAAAGACAACAAAGAGAGTTCTAATACCTCCAATCCAAAAGAGGGCCACAAACAGCAACATAAGGGTAAACCACAAGAGAAACCAAATCAGGCTAGTGCACCATCTGGACCCAAACCAGATGGAGGTCAGAACAAACCCCCATTCATCAACACATTTGGGAAATGTTATGTTTGTGGGTCAACTGATCATGTGAAAGGGGATCCCAGATGTAAGGGCAAACCTTCAGGGGTCCACACTGTCTCCTTAGCCTTCTCCCCAGAGGAAGAAGTACCTATGGCAAGTGGAAACTTTCACCTACTGGCTGATGAACCCATAAGAGTCTCAGCCAGTGTTTTAGTGTCCCTGGGCTTGTGGGAACAACAGAATCTAGATGTCTACAATTCCATCCCAGATAATAAAAAAGAGTATTATAAAGATAGTGTTCTTGTGAAAGGTCAGGAAACCCCTGCCATCAGAGACACTGGAGCCAGCATAACTGTGGTGGATGAATAATTTTTCAAGGTGGAGGATGTTGCTAAGGCACCCACACACCTCACCAAGTTAGCTGGAGGCCCTGTGCAAATGCTTCCCTAGTTACCAGCTCTCATCCAGTGTAATGATATGACTGTCAAGATACCTGTTAGTGTGAAGAGTGAAGTGCCTGGGAGAGTCCTGTTGGGTAATGACGTTAAAACTCTTGGAGTTGTGTCAAGCAACCGCAGGCCTCCCAGTAAAAGGAAACAGGAGCTCACAAGGTCTGCAAGGGAGAGAACTTTGAGAGGCTCTCCAGAGGAGATGATGGAAGAAAATATCACTGCCACTCCACAGGAGTTGCTCACTGCTATTTCTAGGAAAACAGAGGCAAAGAGCAAACCAAGACCTCCAGGAAAAAGTCAGACAGCACCCCTGTGCTACCAACAAGGACATCACCAAGATTGTCCAAAGTCACTCCTGTGACTACTCCACCTGCTGAGGCAGAGTATGAGGTGCAACCTTGTGTGGTTGAACCAGCATCTGAAGAGTCAGATCTGGAAGAAGACACTGGGCCTCATTACGCGGTAGGCGGTAAGGGATTACCGGCACCGGTAAGGGTACCGGTGCCGGTAATCCCTTACTGCCCTACTACGAGGTCCCTTAGCGGGTCCCTACCCTAACGCCTGGTTGTAAGGGACCTGTTGAGGGACTTCAGAGCTAATAACGGGCCCGCTATCCCCTATGGGGGCTCAAATGGGAATGGGGAATGGTTCCCGGAATGGAGATTTACCGGGTCCTCCAAGGTCGGAATGACCCAGTAAGTCCCTATTCCGGGAACACGGACCCAGAATGCGGTAAGGGGGTAGCCATGGCGCTAATAGCGACATGGCTACCGCCTCCCGCGCAATGAGGCCCACTGTCTTAGTTGGAGATCTTGACCCTGTTGAACATCCCGAGCTACAGTCTTTACTGACAGAAGGTGGACCTGTTGGTTTTGCCTAATTGCTGATAACTTTGTCTTTCCCTACCTTTTAAATTGCTGGAGTGTCATTTTGCTCCCACTTCATTTAGTGAGCTTAACTTGTCTGGAATTTAAGGGAAGTGGTGTGGTGTATTTATGATTGTGATTTTGACCTTGCTTAGAATAGTGAAATGTTATACAACTGTTGAGTAAATAAATATATATTCTTTTACTTAGAAACCTTGAGTCAGTGTTTGCCTGAACCATAGTAATTGCTGTCCTTTGTGTAACTATTTGTACTGCTCACTTACTCTTGAGATAAGTCTGGCTGCTCCTCTACTGCTACCACTATATCTGTGTAGTACAGGCTTGTACCAAAGGTGAAATTGTACTGTCACGTGTAGTCTTAATTGTGTGTCGTGTTCCCAATGGGTTCTGCATATAATTCTGCCTAACATAATCAATGCCATGAGCTGTGTCTTTGACACTCGTTTTAAGACTCAGGCCACAGTCTTGGAATTATTAGGGTTACAACAGGGCGACACCCCCTTGTTAATGTATCTAACAAAGTTTAATCAATTGGTGGCTGAGACCGGCTGGCCAGACGATAAGAAGGCCTTGTTGTTTTAAAAGAGGCTCTCGGATTCCTCAAAGGATGTTCTTGGTACAGTTCCTGTGGTTCCCACGGCCTTTGCGGAACTCCTTGATCTCTTTACAAATCAACACCAGGAAGGCGGAGAGGAAAGGTGAACGAATGGCCTTGATTCCTATGGCTATGACCTCAGCTAGCCCCACCACAGGTAGCAGTGAACCCATGCAAATTGGCGCTGTGAGTGGGCCTTTGTCCTCAGAAGAGGGCAGAACTCAGACATAAAAACAATTTGTGCTTCTATTGTGGTTCCGCTGAACATCTCTTGCGGTCTTGTACTAAGAAACCAAAAAAGCAGGGAAACGCCAAAGCTCGGCAGTAGAAGGAGTCCAGTTGCTGAGCCCTACAAACCCTGACTCCATGGGCACAATTCCTTTCACCATCACCGCCCGGTACTCTTATCCTAGTGGCTCATCTTGGTCCGCTGAGGCAGTTCTTGACTCAGGAGCCACAGGCAATTTAGCCGACAGTACCTACGCCCGGAAATTAGGTATTCCAGTCATTCCAAAATCCCATTCCGAACTAGTCAATCCAGTGGATAGTACCACTTTGTTGCCAGGACTAGTTACAGAATGCACAGTGGATCTGACAATGGTCACAGAGAGCGGTCACAGTAAAACCATTTGGTTTGACCTGATAGCGGCTCCCCAATATTGGTTTAAGTTAGGCTTGCCTTGGTTGGCTCTCCACAATCCCATTATTGATTGGCAAACTGGTGAGGTGGAATTTGCGTCTGATTATTGTGAGTCTGCCTCCCTGGGTACTAGCACGAGACCACAAAATCCATGTTGTCTGCTTATGGATAATGCACCTACTATTGGGGTAGTCCATTCCACTCCATTGCCTAATTAATATGAGCACTTTCAGGATGTTTTTGATGCCAAAGGGGCAGAAAGTCTACCTCCGCATAGGCCGTACGACTGCCCGATAGATCTCGTACCAGGTGCTAAGATACCCTCTGGTCCAATATATTCACTGACTCAGAAGGAGGACGCCATATTGAAGGAGTATATTGACAAGTCATTGAGCACCGGATTTATTCGCCCTTCTCGTTCTCCAGTGGCATCTCCGTTTTTTTTGTCACCAAGAAGGAGGGCGACTTCCGACCATGTATTGATTATCGAGCCCTTAACGCAGTGACTTTTAGAAACCAGTATCCTATACCTCTAATATCAGTCCTCCTTGACCAGCTGGGTTCTTCTGTGGTGTTCACGAAATTGGACCTCAGGGGGGATTATTATCTGGTAAGAATCTGCCAAGGAGATGAGTGGAAAACCGATTTTAAGACCAACTATAGTTTGTATGAATACTGCCTAATGCTGTTTGGTTTGTGCAGTGCACCGGCTACCTTCCAACACTTCACTAACAATGTCTTCCGGGATATGATCGATCAGTTTCTAGTGGTCTATCTAGATGACATCTTGATTTATTCTGCCTCCCTGGAGTCCCATGTAAGACATGTTTCTCTGGTTTCGCAACGCCTTCGAGAGCATTCATTGTACGCTAAGCTCGACAAGTACATATTTCATGCCAAAGAAGTGGAATTTTTGGGGTATGACATTACCAACAAGGGAGTACAGATGAGCACATCCAAAGTAAAAGCAGTCATAGAATGGCCGATTCCAACTAATCCAAAGTCTTTACAGTCCTTTCTTGGTTTCGCAAATTTTTACAGGCGATTCATAAGATCTTTTTCTGAAATTGCAGCTCCTCTTACTGCTCTTACTAGTAGCAAAAAATAATTTTCTAGGGATTCCACAGCCCAAAAAGCGGTAATCAAGACGTCTTTTACTACCGTGCCTGTTCTACAACACCCGGATCCATCCGTGTTCTATGTTGTAGATGCATATGCGTTAGATGTAGTTATAGGTGCTGTTTTGTTACAAACATGCAAGGACACTAATGCTCTTCATCCAGTTGTATATCATTCTAGAAAACTAACAGGTTATGAACAGAACTATACCATCACAGAAAAGGGAACTATTGGCAGTTTGCGATGCATTTCTCGTCTGGAGACATCATCTCCTGGGTACGATACACCCGGTACAGGTTTATACAGACCATCAGAATTTACAAGTACTACAGTCAGTGAAATGCACCAGAGCTCATCATGCCCGTTGGCATGAGTTCTTCTCCATGTACAATTTTGTTATCACCTACCGCCCTGGCTCATTGCACACTAAGGTGGATGCCTTATCAAGCATACATGGTTCCCCTACTCAGCGTGCAGTTGATGGTACCCTGCTTCTTCCTCATCAAGTGGTTTGTGGATGTACATTGCAGCCATCCATGAAGTCCTTGATCCACAAATGGGTTTTACAGAATCCACAGATCATCACGGATTATAACATGGACGTGGTCCAGTCCCTGCCGTATGTACAAGGTAGAGTCTACTTAACTGATACAGCCACACGCCAGATGGCATTGCAATGGTGTCATGATTCCAAGATTGCAGCGCATCCATGCATAAGAAAAACTGCAGATCTTTTATGCTTGTGGTGTTGGTGGTGACGTCACCAATTATATCAAATCCTGTGGTGTTTGTGCCAAAGCAAAGACTTCTTATGCCAAACCTATAGGTCTTTTGCATTCTCTTCCGGTTCTCGAACATCCATGGGTCATGATATCAGTGGATTTCATAGTGGAATTGTCATCAATTCAAGGGTTTGACAGTCTCTGGGTAGTTATCAACTATCTTATTAAAATGGCCTTGTTTATTCCGGGTCAGGAGGCTTCCAATGGATCCTGTATTGGCAAATTTGTTTTTGAAACATGTTTTCAGGTTTTTTGGCCTATCCAGTGGCCCGTCTCAGATCGAGGGTCACAGTTTACATCATGTTTCTGGAGGGTCCTCACTCGTTTTTTTGGTATCGATGACCGATACTCTAGCGCATACCACCCGCAGATGGATGGTCAAACAGAACGGTTGAATGCTACACTAGAACAATATGTGCAATGTCTTCTCTTCCAGTATCAGGATACCTGGCTTAACATTCTAGTGATGGCTGAGTTTGCTTATAACAACTTTCTGCATACTTAGACTGGCTCTTCACCTTTTTATGATCTCTATGGTCGGCATCCCCGTTCTCTCCCTTTTCCGACCATGATTTCTCCTAGCAATCCTGCTGCCCATGCTTGTGTACCGGATTTGTCGAAACTACAGACTGATATTAGACAACATCTAGTTGAGGCTCATTCCCGTGCTAAAGATTTTGCTGATGCTCATAGGTCCATGGCATCCGCCTACAATGTGGGTATGAAGGTTTGGTTGGCGACAAAAAATCTTCATCTACCAAGTCGTAAGACAATTTTGGCTTGTTTTGTCAGACCTTACATGGTCACAGACGTCATCAATCCCGTGGCGGATAGACTGAACCTACCTCCTTAATGGAAAATCCATCCTGTTTTCCACGTATCTCTTTTGAAAACCGTCGACCCTTCTACTCAGCATTTGGCCGGTCCTCGTCCTCTAGAGGTGCACGGTCAATCGACACCAAGGTCAGGAGGGGAGCCCGTTTATATCTTGTGGATTGGAAGGGTTACGGTCCTGAGGATCGCACGTGGGAACCCACTGACCACATCCATGCACCTGAGCTCTTGTCACGTTTCTGGTTCATCCGAAGGTGGAGGCGTTCTTTGAGGGAGGATGCTGTCACGACTCATGGCTTTCCATCTTGCACCAGTCTCAATCCCACACACACATAGCTCTAGGGCTTCCTGAGGGACACGTGTTCTCCTAAAAGGCCATTGGGTTAGGGGCAGTGAAAGGTTGGGTGGGCCCAAGCTTGGCGCACCTGGCGCCATGTGCATAATTCTTCGGATGAATAGGAATCCAAACACTTCCTGTTTCCGCCAACATGGAGGAGAATTAATCTAAACAGAACTGAAGACTGCAGTCCTGCCTTTTGGGTGTGGTTGGGTGTGGCTGCTATATAAGCCACACCCAGGCATGCAGCCCTTGCTTCGTGTGTGCACGAGTTACTTACCCAAGGACTCCTCATCTGCTCCAGTCCAGTCCACCGCCTCAAACTATACCGCGGTCTCTGGAATACTTACGTGGCTTCCTCCAGATCCTCTCCAGCTCCTGTTATCACAGCTCTGGTCGGTTCCTGCTACAGCTGCGAGTCCGCTCAGCTCGATCCACGCGACTTTGGCAGTCACCTGTAAAAGAAAAGAACAGTAAGCAAAAGCCAGGCAATAACTCATTGCGCACATTCAAAAGCACCACGCGAATACAGGAAATATTACCCAGCTCTTGTCACAGCTGCAGATCCACTCCGCTCCATCAACGCGTCTTCAGCAGTCATCTGTAAAGAAAAGAACAGTAAGCAAAAGCCAGGTCATAACAAGCATCGCGCGCATACAGAAAGGCAATGCGCTCATACAGAAAGTAGTACCTGACTCCTGTCCAGCTGCGAACTCCTTCTACCCATCACCGCGGCTCCGGCAGTCATCTATAACATAAAAAATGGAATGCATTAGCGAGACAGTAAGCGCATGAAGACTGAAAGCGCAGAGAAGAAAAAACAAGCGCTGAATAGGTGACACAAGAGATAAAATGTAAGAAAGCAGCGCATAGAGACAAGGAACAAGAAGAAGATAAAAAAACATGAAAGACAGTAAGGAAATTCGCTGAGGAATGATCTGCAGTGACATGCAAAACTCGCCTGATAAGGAACACTCATCCAACGCTGCAGCAGGACTGGGCTTGGCAACACGAATCAGTGACGTAACTGGTTCCCACCTTGAACAGACTCGCGCCCCTTGCTGGAGTTAAAGCAGGACAGGCAGCCATCCTTTCACATATACCTGGTGAGCCAAAACCCACAGTTATTCTTGTAACACTTGGGGTGACATCAGGGGGGATAAGGATAGTCTGCTCACATCAGAATTATAACTTTGTCCCTTTACCCTCATTTATAGGAGCAGACCCAGAGAATTCAGGCTCCAGAGGGTCCATACTTATCCCATCGTAGTGAAGAGGCTCTGGGTTCTCCTGCAGAGCTAAGGTGAGCATAACAGAACGCAAAGCCAAAAAACTTGAAATCTCTGCCTGAGCACCAAGGATACCTCATAGATGGACCAATTGGCCCAATTGTTAGGGGAACTCTGAGCAGAGGTCCATGCCACCCAACAGGAAACAAATGCCCAACGAAGGGAACTAGTGGTGAATAGAGACCGAACTGATGACTTGGCCCGGCAAGTGCTTCAGAGTCAAGCTCCTTTGCCAGAGAGCCAATCCCAACCTCTGCCCTCTTCAACACCTCCAGTACACGTGCTCTTGCCTGGGGCAGTACCGTTGGCCCCTCCTGAACGCTTTTCTGGGCTATCCCCAAAAGTTTGCTGTGTTTGTGAAACAGTGCCACCTGCACTTCCTGTGCCGACCCGGGATGTCCCCAACGACCAGTCTAAGGTTGCCTTTGTGTTATCGTACTTGGGAGGAAGTGCTGTGGATTGGTCGATAACGCTAGTGACTCGGGATGACCCCTTACTGCGGGACTTTGGCGGGTTTCAGTGGGGATTGACGAAGCTATTCGCCCGTCATACCATAGGACAGGCCTTGGACAACAAGTTATTGTCCCTTCGACAGGGCAGTCAGGACCTGCTAACCTACATAGCCACCTTTAACAGACTGGTAGCTGAAACCAACTGGCCATAGGAAAAAACAAACCACCCTGTTTTACAGAGTATTACGGGGGGAGTTGAAAGACGTTCTAGCCCAGGTTGTGAACTCCCCTGATACCTGTGCCGAGTATATGGACCTAGCAGTACAATTAGACCATAGGCTTCAAGATCGAAAATCTGCCTGAGCACAGGCGGATGGGAGGTCGGTGTACGTACGCCCTAGGGAGACTCAGCCTCACCAAACGGATCAACCGGAACCCATGCAAATCGGGGGGTGCGTAGCCCGCTTACCAAAGCAGAGAGGGAAAAAAGGAAACAGCAGCAGTTATGCTTGTACTGCTGTAAGGCAGGGCATTTCCTGCATGAATGTCCTGTAAAGCCACCCCGAAAGATTGTGGGAGCCTTGGAAATGGAGAACCCCGAGCCCGAGTCGGAAAACTCCAATGCCTGGCAAGCGTAGAGGTCAGTTTGTTGAGCAAGGAGAGGGAACCACAGACCTCGCACTTTGTCATGCCAGTAATCCTGGTTTGCAACCAACGGCTGTCTCGAATGCACACCCTGGAGGCATTTATAGACAGCAGGGCAGTAGGCAATTACCTCAATCAAGATCTGGCATGCCGGATTGGTCTTTCCACGCGCCTGAAAGCTGCAACAGAGAATATCACAACGGTTGAGGGTAGTCAATTGGCTTCAGGCCCAATGACTCACAGCACAGAACCTGTGACGCTCCTCTGTCAGAATAGCCATAGGGAAGATATCGTCTTTGACCTGATAAGCACTCCACAGTTCCAGTTGATACTGGGGATCCCATGGTTAGAGGCTCACAATCCGCACATCGACTGGCGAAGCCGAATGTTGACCTTCTCCGAAGAATGCTCCCAATCATGCTACACGGTCGAGCACCCCCCGGCAGCTCATGTTCAAGCGGTTCAAAAAGCAGGACCCACGCTGGGCTTAATGGGTATACTACCCCAAGTCTACCTTGACTAACAAGACGTCTTTCAGAAGGAACAGGCAAACACTTTTCCCCCTCACCGGGCATACGACTGCCAAATTGACCTTGTTCCAGGGGCCCAGGTCCCTTGCAGCCGTATCTACGCATTGACCGAACAGGAAAACCATCACCTGAAAACCTACCTTGACCAGTACTTAGCCATCGGTTTTATTCGACCGTTGTCAAGGCGAGGTCTGTCCCAACGCAGAAGCAGCAAGAACTCCTACCTCCCCTTTACGGTCTTGGCGGCTGGATTAGATAAACGCAGGACTCCGCAACCCCCACGGGGAAAGAGGGTTAGGGTCCACGGATTGGATGGGTTTGGGGTGGTAGGTAAACCAGAATGAGGGTTAGGAAGTGGTTGTGGACAGGGAGGGGATTTGTAGGAAAGACATGCTCCTTGACTCCTACCCTGATGAGTCTGTTTGCAGTGATTTCAATATCTGAGTTTCATATCATTCACTCAAACATTCATGTTCCATGCATGCATTACCCAGATTGAGATTTAGCACTCTGTTTAACTTCTGCACAGAGTTACACTCCGTAATGGTTTCATGCATGCACTGCCCGGGGTAAATTTTAGCACTCAGTTGGTTAGGGCACTGAGTTTGTTCAACAATTGGTACCTCTTGCATGCATTGCCCAAGGTACTCGATTTAGTTCTGACACTGTAACCTTACATAGCATTCAACAAAAGTATTACACATTAAGCATGGTTTGAACACTTACCTCTGGTTTTCCAATGAGTTTCTCGAATGTCTTTCTGCCCGCCGGCTCCGCAGTCTGTGGGCCCATGGTTAACAGGTTCTGAATGCTGTCGGAATGCTCCTGACAAAAGAGGAAACAATTAGCCTTTGATTGTGTGCTACTAGCATTCGCCGCCGGCGAGTATGAAGTTACAAGCACCCGCAACTGGCGAGTGTAAAGTTACAAACACCCGCAACAGGCAAGCGTGATTTCGGCATGCAGGTTTGTTAGTACAAAATCCGTTAGCTCAGGCAGCCTCCCAAGAACTTGACCGACTCTGTTGGTTATTTAACAACAACCGGAGCCTCAGTACATCAGTTTTACTGCAATAAGTTACGTGACATGCTCCGTAACACTAGAGTGGAATAATGCACTTATCTTTGATGTCGCGGGGCCTGAGGATTGTGTTCCAGCAGTGAGGGCGGCCCCGCTAGTGGCTTGGCTGGAGCTCAGACGAACGCGTCCTCTCGGCTGCAATGTAGAGCGCGAACAAGCGTTCCAGGATCGCGCATGCATACTGGCCGTCTCGCGCATGCGCGTTGCTTTGGGCGTTGGCTTCTGCGTTCCCTGAGCCGTTTGCAGGCTCTGTGTGCCTGATTTCTTTCCACACGAGATCCGGGCTGCCAGGGCTGTAGTCCTGGGCCATGGGGCTGCTGGGAGATGTAGTTTTCCTTGAGCCTTGCCACCAGAATGTCTCTTCCCATTACACCTGGGACATCTACAAAGGGGGCAGAGATGACACCAGCTCAGAGAAGTTCCCCCCACAGTTCCTGCAACCACCTTGCCCCTATTCCGTCCCTGGGGGCTTAGCTTTGGCTTTATGACAACCGTCTAAGACCCCATCGGCCTCACCTCTCTTTTTTGTCCCGAAAAAGGAAGGGGACCTCAGGGCCTGCATCGATTACCGGCAGTTATGATATGATATGATATGGCATTTGTAACGCGCCTATACACAAGTGTTTCAAGGCGCGACGAGGCAGGGAGGGGGGAACAGGGGGGAAAGACAGACAACGATCCTACTAGGCCAGGTGTCATTCAGATCGCGCAAGTGCAGGGGTAGGGGGAAGGGAAAAAGTGCAAGGGGAAGGGGAGAGGGGGAAGTGCTGAACAGGGTAAGTAGAATAAAAATAAATAATAAATAGGGCCAGCTGGTGGCAAGTGCAAGGTAAGTGCAGACAAGTGCTGGGAGGGGGGGGCTGTAAGGGATGCAGAGACATTCCCGCAGTGCAGGGGTTGCCAGGGAGGAAGTGCAAGTGGAGAGTGGCTGGGCCAAGGACCGAGGTCGGTTAGAGTGGCCCAGGTGCAGGTTCAGTGCAGTTTGAATGAAGAATTAGCAGGGGAGAGGGAGAGAGAAAGCAGAAGCAAAGAGGAAGGTTTTGAGGTGCTTCCGGAACCGAAGATGGTTCTCCTCAAGTTTCAGGGAGGCAGGAAGGCTGTTCCAGAGGGAGGCCCCTGCCGCAGAGAGAGATCTACCCCCAGCTTGTTGCTTCGAGAAGCGGCTGACCCTGAGGGAGTTGGAGACAGATGAGCGAAGGGCTCGGGAAGGAAGATATTTAGGAAGAGAGAGTTGAAGGTATTTAGGCCCCAGAAGGCCTTGTGGACAATGCAGAGGGTTTTGAACTTAATCCTCGCAGCCACAGGGAGCCAGTGTAGAGATTTCAGTCCTGCAGAGATACGGTCCCTGGGCTTGAGGCCAAGGAAAAGTCTTGCAGTCCTGTTCTGGATGAGTTGCAGAGGGCGGAGAGTAGAGGCAGGCAGATTAAGATAGAGGCTGTTACAGTAGTCCAGCTTCGCGAGAGAACCAGGGCTCTGGAGACCGTGAGCTTCTGGGGGAAGGAGAGGAAGGGAAGAATACCTCTGAGGAGGTGCAGCTGGTAGTGTGACTTCTTAGCGACGTCAGAAATATGAGGAGAGAAGGAGAGTATGGAGTCGAAGATGACCCCGAGGTTTTTTGCCTTGCAAGTAGGAGCAGGAAGCGGGCCAAGAGAGGCTGGCCAGAGCGCTGCAGGGAAGGAGGAAGTGGGTGTGCCGATGAGTAGAATCTCAGTCTTACTGGCATTAAGGCAGAGGTCATTGGCGGCACACCATTCCTGGATAGCAGACAGACAGTCGGAGATGAGGGAAGGAGAGGAGGAGGCCGAGGGTAGCCTGAAAATGAGCTGGGTATCGTCCACATAGCACTGAAAGTTGGGGCAGAGAGTGGCGATGCCGTGGGCAAGGAGTGCCAGGTACTGGTTGAACAGCCAGGGAGAGAGATAAGATCCCTGGGGACACCACAGGTAGAGAAGAAGATGTCAGAGAGGAAGGACCCCAGTTGGACCTGGGAGGGTCGATTGGAAAGGAAAGAGGTCAGCCACGCCAGAGCCTGACCAGTGATACCCAGGTTATCACAGAGACGGTTGAGCAGGATGGCATGGTTGACAGTGTCAAAGACAGAAGAGAGATCGAGCAGAGTAAGAACATACGGAGTGTTGGAGTCGAGGTTCGAGAGCAGGTCCTCACGGATGTTCAGGAGAGCAGTTTCCGTGCTTCTGGCAGCTCTGAAGCCAGATTGATGGTCATGAAGACTACCAACAGATTCAGCATGGAGGTTGAGCTGGGAGATGGCCAGTTTCTCCAGGAGCTTGCCCAGGAAGGGAGTGATGGAGATTGGGCGATAGTTAGCTGGGCAGGCGGGGTCGGAAGAGGTAAAAACAGATATCCGTTACCAATCATTCCAGAGCTCCTAGATCAGGTAAAGGACGCACAAATCTATACGAAACTGGATCTCAGGGGGGCTTATCACCTGGTACGAATAATACATGGTGACAAATGGAAAACCGCTTTCAGAACGAAGTATGTTCTTTACGAATACCCGGTAATGCCCTTGGGTCAATGCAGCGCCCCAGCCGCATTCCAAAACTTCATGAACAATGTGCTAAGGGACCTGCTAGCCGTCTGTGCAATTGTGTACATCGACGATATCCTGGTATATTCCACCACAGAAAAAGAACACGTCGGACATGTTCGAGCTGTCTTGGAAAAACTGCGGCAATACCACCTATATAACAAGTTAGAAAGTGCTCCTTCCACGTCACCGAAGTTGAGTTTTTGGGGTTTATTCTCAATCCTTAGGATATCCAAATGGACAACAGCAAGGTGGATGCAATTCTCAGCTGGCCTTCCCCAACGTCAGTTAAAGGTGTGCAGAGCTTCCTAGGCTTCGCCAACTTTTATCGCTGCTTTATCCCAGGTTTTTTCACAACGTTCATCTGATCACGCTGCGAAAGAACAAACGTTTCGAGTGGTCTCTAGAAGCTGAAGAAGCCTTTCGGGTCTTGAAAAAAATGTTTACTTCAGCACCAATACTGCAGCATCCAAAACCTGACCTTCCATATGTGGTTGAAACAGATGCTTCTAATATTGCCATGTGAGCAGTCCTTTCGCAAAGTAATCCTAAAACCGGCCAATTACACTCAGTAGCGAATGGTCAAAAAGGTTTTCCCCCACTGAAATAAACTATGCTATCACTGATAAAGAACGTATTTCAATCAAGGCGGCCTTTAAAGAATGGAGGCATTACCTTCTAGGAGCCAGACACACGGTTACAGTCATCAGCGACCACCGCAACTTACAGTATTTAAAATCAGCCAAAGCACAGTCGTCCCACCAACTTAGATGGGCTCTATTTTTTGCGGAATACGACTGTTATTACCTACCGTCCAGGAACACGTAATGGCAAGGCAGACACTTTATCTCGTCTCGGCAAAGGAGAAGATGCATACATGACACCAGAGCCCGTCGCTATCATACCGGAGATTAAACTCCTCTGGGTTACAACAGACTCCCCGTTAGCCAATTTAAAGGCAGATATACAGCGACACATGAGCACAGAAGAACTACAAACCTGGACCGTGAAAGACGCTCAGCATACACTCATTGAGGGGTTACCATATTATATGGGTCACCTCTATCTCCCAAAGAGAGCCCAACAGGAACGAGTTATTGCCAATTACCATGACACACTACTGGAAGGGCACCCCAGGGGGACCAAAACTATGGCCAAGATAAAAAAAAGTTACTGGTGGCCAGCTTGGCGTAAGGACATCGCCCGGTTTGTACTGGCATGTGGGAACTGCGCACAAAACAAGGCCGAGAAACAAAAGCCAGCCGGACTTCTACACCCACTAGTTTCCTGCCATGGCACCCACTATCAATGGATTTCATCACCAACCTTCCCCCCCTGTGACAGCCATAACACCATCCTGGTTGTGGTAGATATGTTTTCAAAAATGGCTCATTTCATTCCTTTGAAGGGACTGCCTACCCATCCATGACCTTGAGGGAATCCTAACAGTATGCCTCCCCGTAGGGTCATTGGTCCAGGTTTCCAGGGATGACTATGATGACATTTTTTTTACCAATGTGGGGGTATGTACTGAGGTTGCAGGTTCCCATGTTCGATCTGACGGATTCTAACCTTTCCAGTCTATGAGGTACTGCAATGAACCACGATGGTATCTGGAATCACAGATTGCAGCTACCTCATATTCCGGACCTTCCGGAATGTCTAATGGGGGGGGACTACTGGTTGTTTTCCTATCAAATCTGTCCAAAACATGTGGTTTAAGCTGAGAGACACGAAAAACATTATTGATACGATGCCAAAAAGGAGGAAGTTGTAACCTATAAGCTACTTTTCCTATGGCTTCAATGATGTGAAAAGGTCCGAAATATTTCGGAGACAGCTTAGACGGTATAAAACGTCTTGGTAGGAATTTAGAGGATAGCCATACCATGTCTCTAGGTTTATAGATGGGTTCCTGTAAGCGTTTCTTGTCAGCTTGTCTTTTAGCTTTGATTCTGGCCTCCGAAAGTGCTATGAGAGCTGTGGAATGTCATGTTTGTACGTCAGATACAAGGGTATCTACTGCAGGCACATTGGTGGGTTTAGGAGCGATGGTTGGGAAGCTAGAGGGATGAAATCTGTATGTACAATGAAATGGTGACATCTGTATGGTTGAATGAAAAGAATTGTTATATGCAAATTCAGCATAAGGTAATAGCGTACTCCAATTGTCCTGAGTCGCAGACACAAAACAACGAATGTATTGCTCCAGTGATTGGTTTAATCTTTCTGTTTGACCATTGGATTGTAGATGATACCCTGATGTCAAGTTACGTTGAATTCCCAATGATCTGCATATGTGTTTCCAAAAGGTGGAAATTAATTGTGATCCTCTGTCAGATATAATGCTGTTAGGTAACCCGTGGAGGCGGAAACATTGTTTGGAGAAAACAAGAAGCCATTTGAGCTGCAGTCTGTAGTCGGTTCATGGGAATAAAATGGGCTAGTTTTGTCATAGAGTCTACGGTTACCATGATGGTCATGTGATGAGAGGACGGTGGTAGTTCCACGATAAAGTCCGTAGATATACATTGCCATGGACGATTAGGCAGAGTTGGCCGAACCAATTTACCTATGGGTAATTGTCGAGGAACTTTTGATTGAATACATACAGAGCAAGAAGAAATGTAGTCCTTACTTCAGGCCACCAGAAATGTCTGTTAATCAGTTCCAAAGTGGTAGTAACTCCTCTTTGACCGGCTGTCTTATGGTTGGTTTTCATGAAAATAAAGGTCAACTTCTTTTCTCAATTTATGTTTGTTTATTACCATCATGGGTAAATTCTGGCTTTGTGTTTTCATGTCCTGCAAAAAAGAAGATACAAAATAGAGGAAGGTTGCATGAGGTATCATTTTCTCAGGGGTGAAGGGTACCTTATTGTAGGAACTCCAGGAAAGAGCATCTGCAATCAGATTATTGGTCGCTGGAATGTAAGTAAGCACAAAATCATAAGATGAAAACAAATATGCCCATCGGGCTTGGCGACTGTTTTGGCATTCCATACTTTGTAGAACTCTCAGGTTTCTATGATCTGTGCGTATTTGGACTGGATGTTGAGCCCCTAAAAGTAGATGCCTCCATTCTTGGCAAGCTCTTTTGATAGCCAGAAGTTCCTTTTTGAGAACAGTATAGTTGCGTTCTGAACTGGTCAGAGACTTGGACATGTAAGCGATGGGATGTTCAGTTCCCCTTTCTGATAGCTGTTTCAGAACTCCTCCTAGAGCTAACTCAGATGCGTCTGTTTCCAAGATAATGGGTTTGGTTTGATCAGGTAAACGTAACACTGGTGCCGTAGAAAAGGCAGTTTTCAACTTTTCGAAGGCTTGTTGAGCAGCCAGGTTCCAACAGAAGGTCTTTCCTTTTTGAAGAAGATTGCTAAAGGGCTTGGTTATCTGGGAAAAGTTTGGAATTAATTTACGATATAAGTTAGTAAATCCTAAGAATCTTTGTATTTCTTTTTGATTTTGCGGTGGTTTCCATTGGTAAATAGCCTCAACCTTCCTAGGATCCATTGCTGCTCCCTCTGCGGATAATATGAAACCTAAATAAGGTATGCTGGGTAGATGGAAGGAACATTTCTCTATCTTTGCAAACAAATGGTGTTTCTGTAGTCGCTTCAATACCTCAGTCACATGGTATACATATTCTTGCAGGTTATTGGAAAAGATGAGAATGCCGTCCAAGTATACTATGAGAGTATGTAAGAGTAAATCTGCAAATATATGATCAACAAAACGCTGAAACACAGAAGGGGCATTGGCTAGCCCAGAAGGCATCACACTGTATTCATAATGCCCAAAGGGCATGCGGAAAGCGGTCTTCCACGCATCTCAGTTTTTGTAAAATTCTGATTAAATGATAAGTTCCTCTAAGGTCAAGTTTTTAAAGATGGAAGCACCTCTTACTGCCTCTAGGATATCTTGTATGAGAGGTAAGGGGTATCGATCCTTGAAGGTAACCTTATTCAGGCCTCTATAATCAATGCAAGGCCTTAATTCTTTACAGTCCTTCTTTGGAATAAAAAAAAGAGAGGCACCAGCCGAGCTTTTGGGTTCATTTATGAGGCCATGACATAAATTAGTTTGTAAATATTCCTTCAAGGCTTCCTTCTCCGGAATCGATAGTGTATACATCCTGCAGAAAGGTACTTGTGCATCCGGTAGGAGATCAATGGAACAGTCGTCTTTTCGGTGAGGTGGTAACTCTTTGAATTCTTCATTAGAAAAGACAGATTGATAATTCCGATAATTTTCCGGTAGGAGAGCTAGATTAGAAATGGTCAGATTAGCAGGGGAATTATCCTGCTGAACCGCTGTAGAAAACAGTCCTACGGCTCCTTCCGGTAGACAGGAATTAAGCCATTGTTCCGATCCAAGAAACAAAGTCCCTGCAGACCAGTTTATGAAAGGATTATGCTTGACAAGCCACGGCAGACCTAGTATCAGAGTGTAGTGAGACGCTTTTATAAGATCAAAAGAGATACTCTCTAAATGGGTGGAGATTTTCATTGTGAGAGTTGCTGTATTTTCTTTGATCGGTCCTGAGAAGAGGAGAGCACCATCTACTCCTTCTACAGGTAAGATCATGGCTTTATGGATACGAGGTATATTATTTTTGAATGCCCATTCTGAATCCATGAACAATCCTGCAGCCCCGCAATCCACCAAGGCGGGAACTTGCTGGATGATTTCATCTTTGATTTCTAGTGTGACAGAAATCACTACCATGTTTTGGGATTTGGAAGTACTCTTTTGGGAACTCTGAACCAAGGACCCACTCATGGTTCCCTTTATGGGTGGGTGGAAGCGTTGCCCGGACGTCTGGGAGTGGTTAGGTGGCAATCCTTAAATACATGTTTATCCGAGCCACAATACATGAATAACCCCAGAGTTCTTCTCCGTAGTCTTTCTTCCGGGGTTAAGGGTCTTCTGGTCATCCCCAGCTGCATAGGTTCTCCAGCGTCGAGACTTCAGGTGGTTTTGAGGACTTCAGGTTTTGGAACTGCTAGGGGAGAACAGAATTTACCCTTGCGTCTTCCTTGGTTTCTTTCTTGTATGCAATAATCCAACTGTAGTACAAAAGTGATCATTTTTGCTAGATTCTGAGGGTGTGGTACTCTGGATACTTCGTCCTTGAGTTCTTCACACAAATTCCTACGACATATGGTTAGAAGAGCATCATCTGCCTATGCAGTTTCGTTGGATAGCTGTTTGAATTGCGTAATGAAAGTAAGGAGATCCATGTTGCCTTGCTTGAGATCAAGGATGTTTTCCTGTGCAGAAACTACTAGTTCTCTTCTGCCAAACATGGCTTGTAGACTGTTGATGAATCCGGCAGAGGAGTCCATAAGTTGGTTATTAGTGGTGACAAGAGGTGTGGCCTTGGCAAGGGCACTGCCATATAGATTTAATATCAGAAAACAGACTTTTGCTCGATCTGTTGGAAAAAACGAGGGTTTCAGGGTGAATTGTACCAAACATGAATCCAAAAATTCTTTGAGTCTTTTAGGGTTTCCATCGTATTTTCCCATACGTACGGGTCCTGGCGGGAGTTCAGTGCGGGAAGTAACCATTTGCCTGAGAACTGCATTTTCATTTCTTAATGTCTGAACCTCGGTATTAAGGTTCTGCATAGCAGCCATTAATTGTTGTACCTGCTGTTCCATTTGCCTTTTTGGGCATCGCTTTCTATTATGAAACACAACTTTGTTTACTCACAGTTGACTTGTGATGCAGGTAACGACAAGGAAGTACAAGTAGAAAATGGTATGTGTCCCCCAAGACATCCAGAGGCCAGAAAATGGGCTCTGTGCACCTCAGGGTAGCACCCTTGGGAAACCCTTGTGGGGGGAAAAAACAATGCGTTGTAATCCAGGTGAAGCTGATGCAGGTAGTGCTGTTGTAGACTTGGAAGAGAGACTTCTGAAGCAATCGTATAATGGCGCTTGACTGAAGTTCAAAAGGTACGGCTACAATAATCTTCTCAGCAGATGAGAATGCCGGAATGCGGCACCGTGAAGTCTCGAGGTTCCTCAGAAGGAGTAGTAATGCCGGATTGGAAAGGAGTGAAGAACTTCCGGCATGTAATTGAGGATTCCAGATGGCAGGTAAGAAAATGCCGAAGGAAGGCTGAAAGAAAAGGCTACAAGAATTAAGGTGTAAGTACCGAGCATGAAGGGCCGCCATAGCCAAGGAGGAGATATACAATTGGAAACAAAGCGGAACAGAAGAAAACAAGAAACGAAGGCGGAGTAGCAGTAAAGGGGGTTCAGAGAATAAGTATCGCGAAGTAGCGCGATAAGGTAAGGCAGAAGAAAAAGAGAGCGAGTGAGTGTCCGAAAACAGGGAAAATAAAGGCACTAGCGAAGTAGCAAAGTATGCAGTGAATTAGCCGAAGCTTAGGCACGGCGAAGCGAAACAGAAGCAACGCACCTACCTGTCCTTTGAGGATGATGGATATAGAACGGGTAGTGAGCAGTCGCCATCTTGGGAAAGACTAGCGCGTTACCTGCGGATTACTGAAACGGCACCAAGGAGATGCCATCTTGAATTCCAGTGCCGATAGCGTGAATGGTGCTTCCTCCAATTCCTCCACAACGACCTTGAGGGAATCCTAACAAGTTAGAAAGGCCTGCAGTAACGGCTCTGCATACAAACATTAGTCAAGCCCTCAAAGAAGCCAAGGAACTACTAATACAAGCCAAGGAAAGACATAAACAATTAGCAGACCAACTGCGAAAGGAAGCTCCTGCATACAAGGTTGGGGATACCGTGTGGTAAGCATCCAAACATGTGGCCACGAAAGGACCCAGGGCATTTCGACCCAAATATCTCGGCCCATACGCCATCAAGGCCATAATCAACCCAGTTGCTGTGAAATTAGCCTTGCCCTCAAATATGCATATCCACCTGGTATTCCATCTATCCCTCCTTGAAACCTGTCCGACTCGGCATCCGATTAAAAGCACCCCCGGTCCCTATAACAATAGAGAATGACCCGGAGTACGAGGTCAAGGATATATTGGACTCCAAGATACTTAAATCTAAACTGTACTATCTTATCGAGTGGAAGGGTTATGGACCACAGGTCATGGGAGCCTAGTGGACATGTCCATGCACCACGATTGATCAGGAGAATCCATCACTATTACCCCACCAAACCGGGGCCGGTGATTCCACCCTTGAGAGGGGCCTTGGGGGGAGTGCTGTCACAACTCATGGCTGACCATCTTGCACCAGTCTCCATCCCACACACACACAGCTCTAGGGCTCTCCGAGTGACACGTGTTCTCCTAAAAGGCCACTTGGTTAGGGGGCAGAGAAAGGTTGGTTGGGCCCAAGCTTGGCGCGCCTGGTGCCATGTGCATTATTCTTCGGATGAATAGGAATCCAAACACTTCCTGTTTCCCCCAGCATGGAGGAGAATTTGTCTAAACAGAACTGAAGACTGCAGTCCTGCCTTTTGGGTGTTGTTGGGTGTGGCTGCTATATAAGCCACATCCAGGCATGCAGCCCTTGCTTCGCGTTTCTCTGCTCAAGGCAGCTTGACGCTCACCGGCACAGATCCTGTGTTCACTGAAGATAGTTACCCAAGGACTCCTCATCTGCTCTGGTCCAGTCCACCGCCTCGAACTATACCGCGGTCTCTGGAATACTTACACGGCTTCCTCCAGATCCTCTACAGCTCCTGTTATCACAGCTCCGGTCGGTTCCTGCTACAGCTGCTAGTCCCCTCAGCTCCATCCATGCGACTTCGGCAGTCACCTGTAAAAGAAAAGAACAGTAAGCAAAAGCCAGGCAATAACGCATCACGCACATTCAAAAGCACTGTGCGAATACAGAAAATATTACCCGGCTCTTGTCACAGCTGCGGATCCGCTCCGCTCCATCAACGTGGGTTCACCAGTCACCTGTAAAGAAAAGAACAGTAAGCAAAAGCCAGGTCATAACAAGCATCACATGCATACAGAAAGGCAATGGGCTCATACAGAAAGCAGTAACTGACTCCTATCCAGCTGCAAACTCGTTCTACCCATCACCGCGGCTCCGACAGGCATCTACAACATAGCGAATGGAATGCATTAGCGAGACAGTAAGCGCATGAAGACAGAAACCCCAGAGAAGAAATAACAAGCACTGAATAGGTGACACAAGAGATTAAAAGTAAGAAAGCACCGCATAGAGACAAGGAACAAGAAGAAGATAAAAAAACATGAGACACAGTAAGGACATTCTCTGAGGAATCATCCGCAGTGACATTCAAAACTCACCTGATAAGGAACACTTATCCAACGCCACAGCAGGACTGGGCTTGGAAACACGAATCAGTGACGTAACTGGTTCCCACCTTGAACAGACTCGCGCCCCTGCTGGAGTTAAAGTAGGACGGAGAGCCATCCTTTAACATATACCTGGTGAGTCAAAATCCACAGTTATTCTTGTAACACTAGGGGTGACATCACGGGGGATAAGGATAGTCTGCACACATCAGAATTATAACTTTGTTCCTTTACCCTCATTTATAGGAGCAGACCCAGAGAATTCAGGCTCCAGAGGGTCCAGACTTATCCCATTGTTGTCATGATCCGTCGATCACGCTCTTTCTGGTCTTCCTGGTCCCTGGCACATCGGGGGTTACTCGGTGTAGTACACCCAACATGGCCGTATACACGGAATGCGGTCTATCGACCTTTACGTCCTATGCAACACGTTCTATAAATTAGCCACTCCCCTGAGGTTCTGCGTGTCTCAACGATACCGATAGCTGTGGCCTGACGTGCTCCGTAGTTTGTTCTCCTGAACTGTGTTGCTTCCTGGTTCCCGGACCTTCCTCCTTCTCCTTTCCTTCTACCTTCCTTGATCCTGTTTCTTCCGCGTTCTGCGCTGACCGCCTCCGTGTGCTGCCTCCATTCCAAGCTTCCTGGAGTTTCCAAAGATCCCGGATGAAGAAGCTGAACGAATCCTGGAATCCAAAGACGGTCGAGCGGGCTTGTACAAGACCTGAACTGCTCGGAAGAAAACCCCGACTAAGGACTCCGCAAAACAGGTGAGAAAAGGGGAAACCTGTGACAATTGTAGTGAAGAGGCTCCGGGTGCTCCTGCAGAGCTAAGGTGAGTGCAACAGATGCTGTCAGGATTCGAGGTATCGCGTTGCAGAATGCAGGTCAGTCCGATAATACTAAGGGTCTCATTACAAGTTTGCTGGTCCGGGAACTACGGTACCGGTAAGCTTGCTGGTACCGTAGTTCCCGGACTGGCAAACTACGAGTTGTGCTCACGGGTGCCTTTCTGCCCGCAGGCAGAGCGGCACCCACGAGCACAGCATGCTGCATGCACCAGCAACATTCACGAATGGTGCTGGTGCATTGAACCCTATGGGGCTCAATTGGGAATTTGGGAAGAATTTTTTTTCCTGCGCCCTGGAATGGGCAATTACCGGGTCCACTGGGGTTGTAATACCCTATTGCCCATTTCAAGGCGCTGAAAAACATTACAGGCACGGCTGTCCACCAGGGTCGTAATGAGGCCCAAAGTCTACTCATAGACGCAATGCTGATACTCCTACAGCACTATCGCGCCTTTCCTACATTCACAAACCCGCACAACAAGGTCTCACTCAACCACATCCACATGTTAGAGTCCGATATCTAAGGAGAGGTAAAGGGAGAACACGTTATGCCAAGAACGGGAATTTGCCATGGAGACTGTGGCGTCCACTTCACAGCTTACGTTCAGATTCCTATCCGAGATTCACGTAAGCTCGAAGTCATGTGACACTTTGTATTTAGGCACCTCCCATCCTTTACTTAGGCATTGTTTCTTGCTTGTTTATGTATCTCATTTTGGACCACTTTGCTTATGAACCTCAGACTGTTATTTCCGACCTTGCTATTTCGACTCATCCTCATCTGTTCCATGTTGCCTAGGAATCTTGATTTCTACGTTGCCGACACGGAACGCGGTACGGATTGCCTTGTCTCCTGTTTGGGCTTTGTTTGCCGTCAGCCCGTTGCCAACCTGGCTCTCTATTTGGATTGATCTGATTACTTTTTTGCTCCATTTTGCTGCCAGCTTGTTGCCGACTTGTGTCCGACTGGATACCTTGCTGTGTGAAGTTAAAAGCAATAATCCTTTCTGCACATACCTCCCATCCTGAGCATGAACTGGAGCCTTTCTGCTGCACTTGGAGGTCCGTTAGGCATCCTCATGCCGTCGGGTGAGGTGGCCCTTCTTCGACTAGAGACATTGCTACTCCATTTAGAAAGCGTACTTGTGCCGTCGGGTAGGCACTTGAAGGATTATTGCTTCACTCTTTTCTATCTTCAGCTGTGCTGCCTTTCACTGAGTCGTCTCATGCTGGTTAAGTCTCCATTTACATACCATCCCATACATCACACATGATAAGATTGTGGTTTAAATTGTTCTACCCAGACGTCTCTAAGTTTCTGTTGTCTGTACATGGGTACATCATACCTGAATATATACTATATTGCAGGTACACCAGGAGTTGTCCAGAACACATGAGAAAGAATCACGCTTCAAATATCATCACTCCTGATTCAGGTTAGCCTCTCACTGATTGGTATATCATTGTCAATTGTTTACGACTCTAGTACTGTTATTTACGTGTTCTCGTTCTTTTGACAGCCTGGTGTTCGTGTTGTGTCCATTCTTCCAGGTAATGGATTGCTCTGTCTATTATACAATCAGAGGGGTACATTGTTGGGAAGAATGTGTCCCCTACACTATGGGCTCAAGTACATCCAAGGACTTGTCCCCTCAAGTAAAAGGTGAAATCTGACAATCAGAAGCTTCAGGCGCTCGAACTCCAGGACTGGTTGGTATCATTGGACCTTCAGGATGCTTCCTTTCATGTGCTAATCCATCTCAAGCACAGAAAGTACCTGAGGTTGGCGGTTCTCGTTATCAGTTTCGAGTTCTGCCATTCGGGCTGACCTCAGCTCCGATGGTTTTCACCAAGTTGATGGCGGTGGTGGCAGCGAGTATCAGGAGATGGGGTATTGACTTCTACCCCTACCTAGACAATTGGTTGATCAGGGCTTGTTCACCCGAACAATCCCAGGAACATCTCAACGTAACCTGCCACTCGCTGCACAGACTGGGCTTCTTCCTCAATTACAAGAAGTCCCACATGACACCATCCCAAAGACTCCAATTTAATGGAGTAGTCCTGGATACTTCCTCTGGAAAAGCCGTGCCACCCAAGGTGAGAGCTCAACACATTCTGTAGATGGTTACCAAATTCCAGCATGCCCAGCATCTTACGGCCTTCGATTTTCTGAGGTTGCTCGGTCTCATGGCATCCTGCATATTCCTGGTGCCGGAGGCCCGCCTGGGAATGAGATGCCTGCAATGGGTTCTCAGGACTCAATCGTCCTAGTTGTCGGGCAAGATGTCGGACCACCTGCAAGTTCCGGGCAAAGTTGCTCAGGACCTTCTGTGGTGGGCTTGCAAAGACAACATTCTCAAGGGAGAATCATTTTGGCAACCATGGCCGGAGATAACGGTAGTGATGGACGCCTCACTCATGGGGTGGTGAGTCACACTAACGATCTAAGAATCAGCGGTCGTTGGTCTCCATCAGAGTCCAAACTTCATATCAACCTTTTGGAGCTGGGGGCGATCAGACTAGCGCTGAAAGCCTTCCTGCCCTCTGTACTGGGAAAGAATGTCCTGATAATGACGGACAACACGGTGGCCATGTACTACCTCAACAAGAGAGGAGGTGTAGGGTCACTACCACTGTGCAGAGAAGCAACGCAGCTCTGGGCAATACAAGAAGGCCTCTCTCTGTTGGCAGTTCACCTAGCCAGAGAGTAGAACACGGCAGTGGATGCTCTGAGCAGGCAGAGCACGGTCTCCCATAAGTGGGAACTAGCTCAAGAGGTCCTTTGAGACCTTCACCATTTGGGAAACCCCTCAAGTGGATCTGTTCGTGACCAGTGTCAACAAAGTATGAACAGTACTTCTACAGGGAATTTCCCCCAAGAGGAGCTCTAGGAGACACGTTGATGGTGGACTGGCAATTTCCACTCCTATATGCGTTTCCTCCAGTCCCCGTCATTCCTCATGTGATCAGGAGGTTGAGAAAGTTCGGGAAATCCACGATCCTAATTGCTGCAGATTGGGCCAGGAGGATGTGGTACCTAGACCTTCTGGACATGTCCATCTGCCCTCCAATACGTCTTCCACAAAGAGAGGATCTTCTCTCGCAAGAGGAAGGTTGGGTTCTCCATCCAGAGGTCAAGACACTCAGCCTTCACAAATGGTTTGTGAAAGGCTGAGATACAAGGATTGGGACCTCCTGGATGACGTAATAGAGATTTTGCTTTTCGGCCAGAAGGCAGCAACTAAATCTTTGTACCGTTGTTGTTGGAACAAGTTCAGCAACTGGTGCAGGGATACGAATGTGGATCCATTCCTATGTGAAACACATATGGTACTTTCCTTTCTGTTACATTTAGCAAATCTGGGGCTCCAGATTGGAACAATTAAGGGTTACCTAGGAGCGCTTTCCATTTGTAAGTTCTCCTCAGAGGAGGATTCATATTTTAAGATTCCTCTGATAGTCCAATACTTGAAAGGCCTTACTAATGTTTGGGACCTCAATCTTGTGTTAAGGTTTTTGACATGTATTCCCTTTGAGCCTTTACACTCATGCCCATGACATCAAAAACGGTTTTGCTTATCGCAATAACATCAGGTCGCAGGGTAAGCGAATGGCAGGCTCTTTCTTGCAAACGTCCTCACATGGTCTTCCATAAAGACAAAGCTACTCTCTTGCAAAACCTTCTTTTTTACTGAAGGTAGTCTCCGACTTCCACTTGTCACAGAAAATTACCTTGCCAACATTCTATCCATCTCCTCATCCAGAAAAGGAAGAGGAGATGCTACATAGACTGTATCCAAAAAGGGCTCTCAGTTTTTATATATCCAGAATGGCTACATTTCGCCAATATGACCAACTTTTTATTGGCTATACCGCCCCAAATTGGGCCTTGCGGTTACTAAGCAAACAATATCCAGATGGATCCTCCTGGCTATTGGCGAATGCTACAGATTAGTGGGAAAGGACCCACGGAAAGGCCTAAGGGCTCATTTCACAAGGGGCATGGCAACCTCTGCTGCTCTTCAAAGAGGTGTCCCAGTCAAGGATATTTGCTCAGCGGCCACTTGGTCATCTTTCCATACATTCGTAAAACACTACTGTCTGTATTCATCTTCCAGTCAGGGAGCACTTTTTGCAAAAGCCGTCCTCCATTCAGTCCATAAAATATACATTTTATTGGTACTCCCACCTCCAAATTATTACTGCTTTGGGAGTCTATCATAAGATGAGGAATACACAATCCATTTGAAGAACAAGTTACTTACCCCTGGTAACGTTCTTTCGATTGGATGTTCCTCCCACGTATTCCTCATCGCCCCTCCCAGCCTACCCCGCCACACAATTTACGTGTTATTACACTCCAAGCTTTCTGTGAGCCTACAGTCTTGGGTACGCCTGGTAATTCCTTTTCAGAAGGGGGAAAAACAGAACTGAAACCAACGGGCGCTGCATGCGCTAGTTATACTGATGATGACGTCGAGCGGAGGCCCTTGAGGGACATTGACTCGACAACACTGCATACAGCGCCCTCTTTCGGAAAAAAAGAATCAGAAGCAGCAAAGCTGGAGAGATTTTTATCATAAGATGAGGAATACATTGGAGGAACTTCCAATCGAAAGAACTTTACCAGGGGTAAGTAACTTGTTCATCTATGTGTCCATCTACCATGTCTGACTCGTCAAAGTATGTTGTGGTGTTTATAATGATTATGTTTAGAAAACTATCAAGGACATCTATAAATCTATATTCTAACAAGATGTATATTTTTATTTGTATCTCATTATAGGATTAACTCTGGCAGACCTCGTTTTCCCATGGTGAGTCTTTTTATTAACTCCAGATAAGGTATTTAACAATATCAGACACTGTAACATCTTCTACCTCTGTTATGTTTGTCGGGCTGCATTTTAAAATTGAAGTGTGTTTGCATCCTTACCTTTATATCTATATCTGCAACCTCATAAGTATCCAGGTATCACTCATTTAAGACCAGGTCTACATAACGTAATTGTCATTTTTTGCTACTGTGTATGTGTTTTGCATTATGAAGCAATAAGCTTGCATTTCATTAAATTAAGACAAGATGCATACAAACACGATTTGCAATATGATTCATAATTATATGAAGCCTTTCTCTAATAGGCAAGTCCCCTTTAGAAGGGAAGTTTACTGCAGCCTAACATGCTACAAAAAATGCAGAAGTTTGTCATGGGCATTTTTACAGAAAGTGTACATTGTCTGCACTCAAGTACTGTGATGAATCTAGTGAGATCATCACTGAAACCCAGGTATGGTCCTCCTCTCATGTGACCAGGGGAAGACAGCTGCTACATGATCCTAACCTTGGGGGCGTTATTATGTGCGAGGATCACATGGGAGGGGACTCCATATCAGGGGGGATTGACAAATTCTTTAACCCGAGATTCCCCTGTCATTCCTAAAGCCCTGATGACATATTGTAAAATGGAACAAACCAATGTAACTGCTATGCAATCCAAAATAATTGGACATCCAAATTCCAAAACCATTATGGACTTCAGGATCCATAATGCCCTTGGTACTGGGACAAAGAAGAGGGGCCCAGAGTTAGTAAGCTCCAACAGTGCAATTAACCAGAATGTGTGGTTGAGTTGTTATAAACCACATCCCCTTGAGCGGGACATTTAAACTCAGGAATGATTTGCAACTGGGAGAAGAGGATGCTGAAGTAGTAGCTGCGGCAAGGGCAGACCTGAATACTGGGTCGGTCGCAGAAGCAGACAGAAGAACGCCAGCTGATGCCGACGCGAGATCTGATGGTGGGTGGAGTGGCCGAGTACGCATAGCAGCAAGCGGTATTGGGAAGAAGAGCCCAGCCAAGAGGGAGACATGCTCCTGACCCGACAAGCAGCACTTCGGTGTGCAGGTGTACCACCGGAGCTGTCAGGGCTACGGGAAGAAGCTGTGCAGACTGCGGGAGTTACGCAGGAGCTGACCGGAAAGCAGAAAGAAGATAGATTGTCCATTGCAACACCTGCAAGGGAAAAAGGAGACGGCAAAGAAGACCAGTGAGTTGGCTTAAAACTAAAGGTAACCCTGTAGCGCTCCATACACACATTTTGCAGAAACCACTTCTTCTGAATCCTGAACAAATAACGCAATACAAGGGTGCATTTCCCCTTATATGGGACACCGATTGGGGGAAATCTGTAATCCGCATTGCCAACAGCCAAGAGGCTGTAAAGGAGCAGAGGAAAGGCAAGAAGGGCACAACTTCCCTTTTTGGGGACACCAACTGAGGGAAACATATAGCCCACATTGCCAACAGCTAAGAGGTTGCATAGTAGGACTACTAAGACAACAAGGGTGCAACTTCTCTTATCTGGGACACCAAGTGGGGGAAACTTGTAACTTGCATTACCAAGAGTCAATAGATTATACAGAGAAGCAGACCTTGTTCACCCCTCCCCACAAAGGATACTGGTGTAGAGGATCTTAGCACAAAGGCTGCTACAAAGCATAAGTGTAGTTGTAGGAGTTTACTTCCTGGCAAGTGAGTAAAACAGGAAAGGGACCAATAGTAGTTAGTCCTGGCAGGCTAGTGGACCAGGAATAATGTTGTTTTGTGGTAAAGTGCTGTAATGAAAAGAGCGTGTTAGCAGTACTTCATTTGAAAAACAAGTATGGCATTAACAGAAGCAGTTGCTGTGTTATCCTAACAAAGCATTCTACTTGAAGAAGAAAGGTGATATGTTGATAATTACTTTGGTTTATGAACTTAAGTTTTGAGAGAAAGACATTTCTGCTTCACCAAGAAAGATAGTGAGAAAGATACCCATTGCTGTGATTTGTGGAACAGGTGTTTATGAAGGAGGCATTTACTTTAACAAGTGAAAGGTCACCTTTGATGGAAAAGATCTTTTGTATTGAACTGAAAGGAACTTTGTTTAATCAGAACTTCTCCAAAGGTATTCCTGCTTTTATCCAAGGGAACGGAATCCAACCCTTGTCCAAGGAGTACTTTAAAAAACCTATCCGTTTGACCTCTTATTCTATTGTGTTGAATTGAAGACTGCCAAATATTCCTGGAGTTCTTTTGTTGTATGTATTAGTGTGAGGGTCATATACTTTTCGGACACATCCTTCTTTAGTTTAGTTTACTAGGTAGGGACTTCCTCGTTAGGATAGGGAAAGTTAGGTGTTTATTTCACCCTTTTCTTTTAATAAAATGGCAAACCTTGAGCAATCTTTACTTTTGTGTCCGGCTTGCATTTCGGACCCCTCAAAGTACCTAAAAAAATAAAGGAAGAGATCATATTCTTAACGTTTTGCATAAATAATAAACATAACCGATTTAAAGGGCCAGACCAAAAATAGTGAGGGAAATTAATTCTGTTGAATACTTTTTCTTCTAAACCTCACTGGCCAAAACCTATAATTATGAACCCAGGAACATTAGAAGGGTGTCGGATTCAGACAAATTAATCCACACCAAGATTGCAGGGCTTCTCTTTAAATAACTGACACTTCCAGGGGTAAACATGGTGGAGAGGTCTGAGGTTAAACTCTTAGAATGGGGGCGGGGGGATATGTTGATAAAAAGATACATTGCAACATACAGTAAAGTTTTGCCCAGACAATGTATTAGTACACATACACTGTTTTCATAGGCTTTGTTCTTGAAAACAAATGCACTTTATCAAAGGTACGTAACTTTTTGGGAGTACAGTTTATAAGGCAGTGACTTCCACAGAAGTCCTAAATATTCAGGAATCTGTGTTTGAATTAAAACACAATGTTGTAGATAGGGTTTTTAGAACAGAGTCATACCTCAGTGTTTTCCAAGGGGTTAAGCGCTGCATTATTGGAAAGCACAGCTTTCATGGTTTTGGACACTTTCGCCCACAGATTTCCTATTCACCAATATTCTTCTCTGGGTGACAAGTGTTAAGACCCAGCATAGCTGAACCCCCAACAAGGGGTAGACAATGTTCAGAAAGCCCCCACAGTAGCCAAAGAATTCTTCCTACTGTTATAACCCTCTGCTGTTCTAAACAGAGACAGAGAGAGGGATCTAGCAGTCGAAAAGAGTAGACACATCCATGACTCACCTGCTGCAAAAACAAAGAACAATATCAGAAAACTGATTTTGTTATACTGAAGAACCCCCCCCACTCACCGAACCAAGAGAACAATAAACAAACAATAAGCAGGAATGGAGTAGGCCAATCTTGGGCGATGTAGAAATGTCCACAGGATCCAATTTGGATTCAACGACAAATAACCAGGGTAAGCTAGGAGTTTTACAAGACGTGATTTGACAATAAACAAAGCAAAACACAGGGGTGAATGTTCTTACCATGCAGCAGTCAGATGGTAGGCGCTGTCTGTAAGAGAGTCCCAGAGTCGAACAACCTTGTGGCAAAGCAAACCAAGACACTACTCCGACGGCACGAGGACGCCTAGTAATAGTATTAAACCTAACCCGACGGCACAAGGACGCCTAAGCACCTTCAGCAAGCCTATCTAGTTCTGGTGACAATAAGCTGGCAGGTGAATTAGATGCTTTGATACGTTCCGTTAGAGACACGGCAAATGCAAGTAAGTTCAAGGGAGCAGGCAGTCTCAATCTGTATGGCAAAAATGGCTCTGGTAACGTGTTGGCATCAACGAGTATCGGGGAGCAGGCAGTCTCAATCCGTATAGCAAAAATGGCTCTGGTAACGTGCTGGCATCAAAGAGTATCGAGGAGCAGGCAATCTCAATCCGTATGGCAATAGAGTCGAGCGTCGGGTGAACTATGCAGAGCAAAGTAAGGAGCAAGGTGAAACCCGCTACGGTTCTCGACAGAGCCGAGAAGGAAGCAGCAGGCTCCGGGGGAAGGGCACAAGGAGCGGGACAAGGAGACAGGGAAAAAAGTAACAAAAGAGGCACGAGACAAGGCAAGGACCAAGAGGATTAAACGAAATCGCAGGACAAGGGTCGAAACTTCAATCAGAAGCACCCGCTCGTAGAGAGCGCGAGTTTACATAGTTTGTAATGTGTCTCTGAGTAACGTGACCCAGCGCCAGCATTCTACTTCCCGGGTGAACGAACTCGTGCAAGCGTTCCTTGTCTTCATGGCAACAGGTTGTTAGGCAGAAACCTGTGCAGTTCCCTTAGGGACCACTGCAAAAGGCTTAAGACTACAGGTGTTGGCAGTAAACCCAATTGGTAGTAGTCTGTACCACCCAGATTTACCTGGTAGCTGTGGCTGAGCAGCCAGACTTCTCTCAAGAAGAGTTAGACATTATATAGAGTATACAAGATAGGTACCAAAATACAGTAGCACAAGCAAACACTGACCAGAGCTTGGGTATAAAAGTATATAATTATTTATTTAAAAACACACTTTGTAAAATACACTAACACTAATATGGCAACCAGTTCAAACACAGTCACTTTTAATATGTGTACATCCCTGATCACTTATTGAACACGTCTTAGATAAAACACCACTTATTTTCAGACAGAGGTGAGTGCTTAACCTAAGATGGCACTCCAATAAGTTAATTAAAAAGGGAGGGAAAGAGGCAGAATTAGGAACATACACAATACCAACACTTTAAGAGAACCAGAGCAAGTCAGAAAAGGCAGAGTCTACTGAGGAGCAAGAAAGTCATAGGCCAGGCCCACTCTTAGAGAGAGCAAGGCGGAATGTGTCCAAGATCACACAGTTGAATAGTACTTTTAAAGAGTCTTTGCAGATAGTTCAAAAAGGGTTGGATCAAGTCAGGAAAAGTTGGTTAGCAGGTCCCAAGTCACCCCAGGATAGAAAGTCAAGGATTTATGGGACACCTTGAACAGTCTGTTGCAAGGGAGACCAGGCGGGACACAGTACCTGAAATGGTGAGAAAGCTCCAGCGGGGGCAGTTGTTCCTGACAGCGGGTGCAAGTCAGTGTTTCGTCCAGAGGAAAAGAAGGTCTCGACGTGGAGGAAAGCTGGAGGTCGTTGCACTGCCAGGGAAGAAACCAGCCGCAGAGTTTCCTGGTTAAAAGGTACTACCCTTTTATTCGCGGTAGTGGTGAAGCGTGGCTATCCTGCCGCCAGGGTGCTTGGCACGGGCGATTCGACCACGAGACGATCCAGGAAGGCGAAAAGAGGGCGAACTGGTTATCCCCACCAGTTCAGAGGAAGAAGACTCTCCGGGATGAAGATCTTCTCTGTCGTTGGGAAGTGGTGAGACGGTTCAGCAGGGCTTCACCGGTGGTGTCGTCATTGCAGGTCGGCTCAGCTTCTCCCTCTTCGGATTCTTTGGTCCTGTGGCGATTTCTGAAGTTCCAGTCCCCAAAGCCCTGCTTTTATGCAGAAAACCCCCATTCATCAGTCCTAGCTGTCACTCAAACATGCCAAGTGGTGAGCCGGGCGGCTCACCACTGGGCCAATCACACAAGAGTGCGACTTGAGTTGCTGAGGCAACTCAGTCCAGGGTGCCCAAACCCCCCTCCCACACATCCTGTAGACCCAGACAGAGTAGCACCACTTTTGGAGGCTTATGTGGAGAAGCCCGCCAAAAAGTGGAACAAAGGGCTCGAATTGGGTTAGAATTACAGAGGCGAACACAAACGCCATTTTAAAACCGAGTCCTGGCAAAAAGACCCAACCGGGGAATAAATATTAAATAAATAACCCAGCGGTATCTTTAACATTGCACCAAAAAGTGGTGCGTTTAAAATGAATGGGAGAATCCCATAGGAAATATTCTGGTGGAATATTTTGCGTGGTAACCACTGCCACCAGCCAGAAACTCGACGAGGGGGGACTGCACAGTGCCCCCTCGAAAAAAAGAGCCAGGGGCAATCTAATTACCCCTACCAGTACTTCCACAATATGATGGTTGGTACTGGTTCTGTTCACAATTGAAGACTAGTAAAGTCAATGGTGACTTTACATGCCCTGGGAGACAGTAGTCAGTCCCAGGGTATGGAGTCTATGTTTGGGGGTCACTATGACACCCCTGTGTTACTGCACTGAGGGTGCTGTATAACACACTTACCAAAAACCACATGAAACCCTATGGAGTAAAAGACCCCATAGCTCATAAAACACATTACAAAGTCAAAGGATATCTCAAATCATGTCTAAGAGTGGGAGAAAAAGAGTCTCACTCTTAGCAGGATTAAAAAATAAACCCCAAAAATCCAGCATAGCTGCTGGGGAACTCACTAGGTTTGGGGAAATTAGCCTTAACAGAGAATTCTCCCTAACACAGGTAACAAGACAGGAACACGGTGCGTGTTGCCTGAGAGTGGATGCCTTATGCTTAACTTGCAGATTTGCTTTAGTGCGCGATCCTTGTGCCTGATAACTAACAAGTGAGTGCAGAACCTCTTGATTACGATGATAATGAGCTGTTAAAGGTGCTATTCGATGACGAAGCTGAATGGGATGCAGGCAGTGGGTCCTGGTGCAAGATGGATGACCCTAGCACCCTGGGTGATGTCGTTGGTGTTCTGAAAGATGGACAAGATGCTCGGCTATGGTGCAGCTTCAATAGCCTGGATTGCGCTCTTGGAAGTTAAAGGGGTTCTCCAGTGGCTCAAAGAAGGTTCATTTATGTCTTTGGGCAGTCATGGGATTCTACCTACTGCTTGTCTTTTTAGGAGATTTGTTGATCCAGAGATGAAGTGTAGCACATAGGAACCAGCAGTTGCTTTTTTAAGGGAACCAAAGACCTTGTAGATAAATAACCTAGCTGGTCCTGATGAATCAAAGAAAGCGGGCATCAGTGTGGTTCCCTCTGGATGTCTTCTTAAGCTGCTTGGGGACAAGACACAGTGAATGACAAAAGTATGCTTCAGAAATCGCTACCGTTATTGGACCCTTGGGAGATGGATGCACATTTAGCTTTCAATCAGTTACACTGTACCATTCAAATATTGATGACCACCGAACCGCCAATGGCCCGCTATAAGGAAGAAAATCCTCTTTGCTCACTTAGTGCTTTATTTGGAAAATGTACCATTAGCACACACATCCAATACAACATTATTAAATACATAGATTTCATACAGAGAACAGGTAATTCATAATGATAATAACATTTACAGATCATTCATTTACACCAATAAAATCCTGATAAAAAGTATAGAAAACCATAAGGGTATAGGTCAAATGACTGGGGGTGACATCCTGCGAAGCCAAGCACGGTAAATGAATTTGGCAACAAAGTATGCGTTGTTCACTGTGACAGTGGATCTGCATAAATTATTGGCTTCTAAAAAAAGTTTGCGTTTTTTTTTATTTTGAAAAGATTTAATTGACAAAATGTCAAAACAAGCATAGCAAACAGACATAATATCATCATAGTTGTTTTAACAAATCCGTATCTAAAGATGTTTATGTAAACAAAAAAAATAAACTGTTAAGCTAGTATAAATAAACCACCCAAGTGCAAACACTTAATTGGGACAGCCTGATAGTTAAAAATGATTTGTTATGAATAACATTGTCATCTTGCACCATTTGGCAAAATGCCCATCTTGTTCACGCATACCATTTCATACGTAAGCAACCAATAACGACGTGATTGGCTTAATTACAAATATAAACAAATAAGCAAGATGCTCAGTTCTACGATTTCTACTGATTACATTAATTACATTTGTTAGAACTGCTTTGGCTTACAGGGAAACATGGGTGGGACTTAGCGTTTATAAACCAGCTGTTTCAGACAGTTGGAGGGGGTTCCTGAAATGTCGTCAAAGTCTAAAACACAGGTCCTGAAGGATACTGCTGACGCCCACAATCTTGATGTACCCGGGCAAGGAAGCAAGCAGAACATTTGATGACTGGGCCGAGACTGTATTTCTAGTCTTTGGGTCTATAAATTGGCACGTGGCCAATTTGTCCAAATTCTGATTTTTAATACTTGCCTTAATCATTTGGATTTAGAGCTGCCTTGGAAACAAGCAGTAAACATCTTTTAGGTGACTTCACTCTGAGACAGTGAACTGATCAGGGGGCTTTCCAAATTCTAATTTTGTGATTGTTTCAACATTTTGAGGGTTGACATCCATTCTTACCCACTTTTTCCAACGTATAATTTTATTTTCCATGGGAGAACCATTAACCCTTTAAGTGCCATGGTCATTTTCCCCCAGTGCCAAAGCCTTTTTTGGTGATTTCGGTATGTGGCCATTCAATGCCTTGTAACGTTTTTGTTACATGAGATATCGCGGCCAAATGTGGCCCTTTTTTTCCCCACATGTAGGCGGTCATAACGCCACCCAGGAATCCTAGGTTGCTGTAGGGTGGTGAGAGAAAATAACCAAAAAGTGTCAAATTGTTTTGTTTTTTCAAAAAATGCCAATAAAATGATGTACAAAGAAGCCTGTGATTTTTTCCTTGTAAGAGCGAGGAACAAATGGTTTGCTGTGCTGAATTCCCCAATTTCCTGGCTTTCAAGAACAGCATGAGTGGAAACGAAAAACAAGATTTTGATGTGGTTATCAACCATTTTGTGAAAGGTAGGCGATTTTGGCCAGTTTGGCCAATTGGACATGCATGGACGGAATGGAAGAAAAGGGAGGACAGAAAGGCATACATTTCTGAAAAGTAGACAAAATTCCAAGTTTAGGAAGGCGTGATTTGCGCAGGTCGGGCAATAACTAGGTAGGGTAAAATGCCATAGGTTGGGGAAAAAGCGGAAAAATTACAGAAAAAAGCTATGTGGTGGACATGGTTGGCTTGGTATGGCAATGCCTTCTATGGCTTCTATGAATTTTGAGAAAATCAATGCTCCGCTACATTTCCCCGACTCTTGCAGTTAGGAAAGCACACATTTTTTCTAGTGCTTCACAAAACAAGCAATACCACAAGCCAAACACTGAGCCATGGTACACAGGAGTTTTATGCTTACAGACTGAATTTAGCATGTGTAAATCAGGAAAACCAATGTGGTGAGGAACAGCAAGCATACATTTTTTGAAAGAGCACAGGCAGGCCTTTTCAAGGGTAGGTGACTTGTGCAGGTTACAAAAGTGTATGGTGCCTAAAGCAGCGACTAAATGTATGGCACATTTGGGAAATGAAAGGGTTGTGTGACAAAGGGCACCAGTAAATGGGTTAAAACCAGTGGTCGAAGTGGGCGGGAGCGGTCAGGAGCGGTGCTCCTATACTTCTTTTAATTAAGTTTTACCGTTCCTATACTTTTATTTTAAAAAGAAACCATTCCGGAATGGTTTCGTTTTGAAATAAAAGTGCAGGAAGCAGTTGAAACTTGCCGTTTCAGTGCACTGCACTGGCCATTCACTTAAACAGCAGGCGCGTGTGTTTTGGGGTTTGTATTGTGCATGGGAGAGGGCATGGGGTCGTGGCGATGGGGTTTGTGGGGAGCGGTGCAGCCCAGTAGGGAACATAGTTCCACTTCTTCTTTTCGTACACTTCGACCACTGGTTAAAACGTTATGAAAACCACACAAACACAACAAATGTCATACCTTCCTACGTTTCCACACGTGTCCCGATGAAAACGGTACCTCACATGTGTGGGTGCACCAACCTGGGCGCCAAGGGGAAAGCCGAACACGCCCCTAACCGCAAGTCTTTTCCGACATCTGAATTTCACGATTTTGGGTCTCGAGTGTCCAAGCCACTGAAATACGCTGCCAACAATGCATGGCCTACCGTCCCACGTTCCCACAGGTGTCCCGATGAAAACGGTACCTCACATGTGTGGGTGCACCTACCTGGGCGCCAAGGGGAAAGCCTAAACCACAGGTAACCCCAAGTCTTTCGGCACAGCATCTTTTCAGGAATTCTGCTCATGCACACACCCTATGGATTTGGGCCTAGGGTTTCCAAGCCACCAAGGAAAACGGGGAACCCCATGCATTTCCGAAAAGCGGAAACCTGTGGGAATCCGCAGAGGTCTGACTTGCGCAAATCGGCCGAGAATGTATTACCCAGAAACCCCGGCAAAGTCTGAAATTAGGTGAAAAAAACCCCATTTTCTACACATTTCACTCGGCCCACCCACCGAAACACGCCGCCAACAACATGATAGGGAGAATTCTCATTTTATGGCTAATTTCCCTTACCTATAAAGTCCCCCAGCAGTTTTTCTGGATTTGAAGGGTTTATTTTTTTCTCCTGCTAAGAGTGTGACTCATTTTCCCACTCTTAGGCATTTTTTGCTATGTGTGTTGTATGCTATTTTTGTGTTTTAATATCTATGGGGTTTTTCTCACCCTCATAGGAACCATCTTTATACGCATGTGTTACACAGCACCCTCAGTGCAGTGACACAGGCGTGTCATAGTGACCCCCAAACATAGACTCCATACCCTTTGACTGACTGCTGTCTCCCAGGGCATGTAAAGTCCCCATTGACTTTACTAGTCGATTTTTATGAACTAAACCAGTACAACCCATCTTACTATGGAGGTACTGGGAAGGGTTAATAGTTTTTCCCTGGTGTTCATTTTCAAGAGGGTACCTACCGTACAGTCCCTATCTCAAAAGTTTCTGGCTGGTGGCAGTGGTTACTACCGTAAATATTCGACCACAAATATTTCCCTATGGGATTTTCCTATTGTTCGAGGCTACCACATTTTCTGACAGCCTCCAACATACCACCGATTTATTTTAATACTAACTTTACTCCGGTAGATTTTATTTGCCAGAACTTTAATATAACTTCTTTCTCGTGTCTTCCTCTAAACTCCTAACCCAGGTCGGGGATCCTTTGTTCATCCTTTTGGCAGGCTTCTGCCAAGAAGCCCTCCTTTCGGCGCCACTGTGTCTGGGGTGGGTCCATTGTGTGGGAGGGGGAGTAGGACCCCTGGACAGGGTTGCCTCAGCAACCCATGTCGCACTTTGTCCTGATAGGCTGGAGGGTCTCCCGCCAAGATGACCACTCCACTGTGTGAGTGACAGCTAGGCTGTATGAATGGAGATCTTTTTGCATAAAAGCAGGGTCCTGAGGACTGGGATAGCAAGACGTTGCCACTGGAACTAAGAAGCCGAAGAGGAGAGAAGCCGAAGACACCTGCAAGGACTGAACCACCGGTGAAGCCCTGCTGCAGCATCTCACCACTTTTCTCCACACAACGAGAGAAGATCTTCATCTGCAAGAGCATTCTTCCCTTGAGCTGGTGGGGCCAACCAGTTTGCCAATCGCCTTCCTGGACCTGCCCTGGTCGAATCGCCAGTACCCTGTACTCGGAGACCTGATAGCCAGGCACCCGCCAACCCGGACCACGATTTAAAGGAGCGTACTTTTTATTTGTCGGGTAGCACCGCGACTGGTTTCATCCCTGGGTAGTGCAGTAACTCGAACCTTCCTCCACGACGAGAGCCTCTCTTCCTCTGCTGGATCCCCCGAACTGCAGGAACAACCGCCACCGCAGGAGCCACTTCTTTATATTAAGGTACATTGTTCCGCCAGGCCGCCCTTTTCGCGTGGTAGTTCTAAAGGTGTTTTAAATAATTTACCTACCTGTTGGGTTGGCTGCCCTTATCTTCTAAACATTGTCTTTCACCTTCTGCATCCACCTTTTCGAATCGTTAACCAAAGACTTGACTGCAGCTACAAGAACATTTTGCTGCTGGGGCCTTTGCCCTGTACCACTGACTCTGGCACAGGCCTATTGACTCTTGCTAAATTTGTTAGAACTGCCTTCTCTAGATGGCTTCTCAACTAGAACTGTGCTGATGCACCTACTTCTTATAACCACCTTTTCCTTCCCACTTTTTAAGCTTGTGAAGTGCCATTTTGTTGGTTTTCATTTAAGTATTCTCTATGCTAAAGTACTGCCTTGCCTAAACATGTTCACAATTTTAGGGGAAGTGTTGCTAGGGTGTGTAAGAAGTTATTTTGGTGTAACTTGTGCTTTCCCTCGCTTGTGAGAAATTGCTAGAGTGCCATTTGTGTTTGGTTTTAACTGTGCCGTTTTGCTCAGTTTTCACTCTTGCTCAAACTTGTCTACAATTTAACTAGGGAGTTGTGTATACTTTTCTTGACTGATTTTAACTTGCTTTATTAACTGTGATTGATTAATGTGTTGAACTAGAAGTGTGTAAAATAAATATATAAATATATATATTCTTTTTCATACAAAGCTTTGGTCAGTGTCTGGGAATCCGCAGAGGTCTGACTTGCGCAAATCGGCCCAGAATTTATTACCCAGAAACGCCAGCAAAGTCAGAAATTAGGCAAAAAAAAAACCATTTTCCACACATTTTACTCGGCTCACCCACCGAAACACGCCACCAACAACACATGGCCTACTGTCCCGCGTTCCCACAGGAGTCTCGATGAAAACGTTACCTCGCATGTGTGGGTGCACCTACCTGGGCGCTAAGGGGAAAGCCTAAAACACAGGTAACCCAAAGTCTTTGGGCACTGCATCATTTCAGGAATTCTGCTCATGCGCACACCCTACAGATTTGGGCCTAGGGTGTCAAAGCCAGCGAGGAAAACAGGGAACCCCATGCATTTCCCAAAAGAGGACACCTGTGGGAATCAACAGAGGTCTGACTTACTCAAATCGTCCCAGAACGCCCAGCAAAGACCAACATGGGAGAAGGGTGCCCAAGGCCAGGGATATTACCGCCGACTTTGCTGGAACCCTGGCTGCCCTGCGTTAAAGCTTCTCCCCACCAGGGAGTCCCGGCAGTGTGCCAATACCTCCCGGAAGGGAAAAGCTGTAATGCAGCTCAGCCGCAACTCCAGGACGGTTGGAGGTGATGTCCCTTGCCTTGGACATCCATTCACCATGTAGGTGTACCGTCCCCTAAGCACAGCAGCAGCTCCAGGGAGCCACGCCAGGATCCCCATTCCTCCCCGGAGGTGACATCTGTAACGTAGCACAGCCAGAAGTGGAGCCTGGGCTTGCAGACGGACAACCCATATGGGAGGGATCCGCTCCCAGGGAAACACCAATTTTCTTTTGACATGGGGGGCAATTTGTGGCCTGCCTCTGCAATTGTGTCCCAGCCCACCAACATATCTGCCCAGAAGGCCCATTCCCACCCACACCACCAACAATCCAGCCCCAGTCTCACCCACCCCACTGACAGTGGGCCCTAACCATAGAATAATAAAAAAACAGTACTCGCATAACGTTGCAGCTGCTCGCGTAGAAAAAGCTGTAAACAAAACAAAAAGCATGTATTACCTACGGGCACACCAGCAAACACAAATAATTTTCAAGCATGCCCCACCCCTTGCAAGCCATCCCTGGTGGTCTACTGAACCTCACCCCCCCACTGAAAACCCATTTTCCCCTTCCTACGAGCAGATATCTGCCTCCAGGGAGGCCTGCATGAGGTACCCCTGCCACCTATTTTGGGTGAGGGGGAGAGGGCCCCCAAAAATTGTGGGGCAGGCCCCTCAGGGGGTGGGGAAGTACGGTTTGGGAACCCCACGGCCAGATTGGCACACCAATGTGCCCCTCTGCACCAAGGCAAGTTTGGTAAACAAAGAAAAAAAATGAAAATGGTAAGCTACCCTTTAGGGGGGCTGAGGGCCACCCTAAACCACTGGGGAATTTTCCTGTGTGAAGGGGGGTGCACCTCTCCACCCCCACCCCGATTGGAGGGGCGGCGCATCTCATGTAGCCCTCCCTGGGGTAAGATAAGGGGGGGCTGTCCTGCACTCCTCCATTGGCTCAGGCGTCCCTTCCTAGGAGAGAGCAGATATCAGGGCCCAGTGAGGGCTGCATGAAATGGCACCCACTCCACTGCAGTTGGTGGGCAGGGTGGTCAATGCCCCATCCCATTAGAAAATTCCCCTTCCCTTTGGGGTGCCCCACAGCCCCCCCATAAAATGCGTTCCACCATTTTCACTTTTTTCCTTTGGTAACCCAACTCCCCTTGGCGAATAGGGGCACATTGGTGTGCCATTCTGGCCCCAGGGTGCCCAAACCTTACTGCCCCACCCACTGGGGGGCCTGTCCCACAATTTTTGGGGGTCCTCTCCCCCTCACCCAAAATGGGTGACAGGGGCACCTCATGCAGGCCTCCCTGGGCCTCCTACAAACGGCTGCGTGAGGTATACCCCCCTCGATTTGGGGTGGGGGGGAGAGGGCCCCCATAAATTGTGGGATAGGCCCCCCAGTGGGTGGGGCAGTAAGGTTTGAGCACCCCAGGGCCAGATTGGCACACCAATGTCCCCCTCTGCGCCACAGCAAGTTTGGTAAACAAAGAAAAAAATTGAAAATGGAAGGCTGCCCTTTAGGGGGGGCTGAGGGGCACCCTACACCACTGGGGAATTTTCTAATGTGAAGGGGGTGCACTTCTCCACCCCCACCCCAATTGGGGGGGTGGCACATCTCATGTAGCCCCCCCTGGGGGCAGATAAGGGGGGGCTGTCCTGCACTCCTCCCTGGGCTCAGGCATCCCTTCCTAGGAGCAGATATCTGGGCCCAGGGCGAGCTGCATGACATGACACCCACTCCACTGGAAAATTCCCCTTCCCTTTGGGGTGCCCCACAGCCCCCCCATAAAAGGCATTCTACCATTTTCACTTTTTTCCTTTGGTAACCCAAATCCCCTTGGTGCAGAGGGGCACATTGGTGTGCCAATCTGGCCCCGGGGTGCCCAAAGCTTACTGCCCCACCCACTGGGGGGTCTGCCACACAATTTCTGGGGGCCCTCTCACCCCAAATGGGTAGGGGGGCACCTCATGCAGGCCTCCCCGGGCCTCCTACAAACGTCTGCGTGAGGTACACCCCCTCCATTTGGGGTGGGGGAGAGGGCCCCCAAAAATGGTTGGACACCAATGTGCCCCTCTGCGCCAAGGCAAGTTTAGTAAACAAAGAAAATCATTCAAAATGGTAGGCTGCCCTTAAGCGGGGACTGAGGGGCACCCTACACCGCCAGATCATTCTCTAATGTACTGGGGGTTGACCCTCTCCCCACACACCAAATGCAGGATGGGGGCAGGCATCTCATTCATCCCTCCCTGGGGTTTCATGCCCCTTCCTAAGAGCAGACAACTGCCCCCCGGGAGGGCTGCATGACATGACCCCAAGTCCATTTTGGATGGGGGGGGGGAACAACCCCTTTCCATGAAAAAAATTCCCTGGCAGTCCAGTGGGGGGGGAGGGGCACACCCCAACACCAGCCATGATAATTGTTTATTCCCCCCCCCCACCCCCGGGGGTTTCCATACATGTGGCCCCCCACCTACCCCTGGATCGAGCGTCCCTGCACCAGATCCGTGAGCAGCAATGCTTACAAGCAGGATGTTGTTGGAAAGGGGAGAATCTCCCCTTTCCAAGGACACCTCCACAAAAAAAAATCCCTGGTGTCTAGCGGTCCCCACCCCCCTCCACCCCTTCCCATACTTTTTTTTTGTGTAGCTTTTTATTTTTAATTTTTTGGCCCCCAGGGGTTTCCATACATGTGGCCCCATGCTTTGGGGCCACAGGGAGGGAAGGGAGGGCGCTTACCTAGTAAGCAGCTCCCCACCAACCCCCCCCACTGAAAACACATCCCTGGTGTCTAGTGTGCATTGCTGCTCATGGATCGAGTGCCCTACGCCGAGCCGTGAGCAGAAATGCTGTCACACAAGATATCGTTGGAAAGGGGAGTATCTCCCCTTTCCAACGAAACCTGCCTCGATCTCCAGCTTGAAATACTGCCGGAGATCAAGGTAGAGAGAGAAGGGCACTCACCATCTATCTTCACCGCGGCAGCCGAAAATGGCTGATGCAGTGAACATACTTTCACTTTCATGCCAGCGTGCATTACACACGCCGACGTGAAACTGAAGGTAATCCAGCCCCCTGGCAGTGAGGGGGGGACCTCCCTCTCACATAGCCCGGGGGTTGGATTACAGTTTGGGATCGCTCAAAACAGAGTGCTAAAAAGGACAAGCTATCTCGTCCTTGGTTGTACAGAGGTAATGTCAAGGACGAGATAGCTCGTCCTTGGCACTGAAGGGGTTAAGAGACACCATGATGTATTTTTGTTATGTTAGCCTTTCAACTTTCCCGGCGCTGAGTTTTCTTGTAGTATGAGTTTAGGCATAGCGTACATATATAACCATTGTTGTGTTCTAAAATGGTTTTATCGCATGCTTTCCTAAACAGTGGCATCAAGTACATTTTTCGCAAGTCACTATAACACACGTAGAAAGGCAAAAAGTGTGTAACAGACTCAGGATCCAAGCCATACATCGGGCATGTTTCAGAGTTGGCACCCCTCAAGCCGAGAGTGATGGTCGCGACCTGGAGGGTACCAATCCTGAACTCCAGAAATAAAGTGCGCACGTGGGCTGGGGTTATTAGGTCCAAATATCTCTCTCCAGATAGGACTAGTTTCACGGTTAAATAAGCCATCCCCACTTTCAAGTTTAGGCATGTGGTAATAAGACGTTCTTGAATGTCAAGTTTGGCAAACAGCTTAACCTCAATTTTTAGGCTACGGGGCAAATTGTGTGGCTTCTGCTTTATTTCGTCCATACTTGCCAGTTTTGGTTGTTGCCTTACGTGAACCGACCATTGCAGGGAATGTCCTCCGGGATGGTTCAACAAATCTGTGTATGCTTCCTGTTACTTTGCGAGCTCAGGGGAGACCCAGAGTCTAATCTAATAAAGGACCCATTTCCAAGCCAACTGGTAGGTAATGGATTCAAGGCCACATTCCATTAACAGTGGAACACTTGGGAAACTACACAGTAATCTAAGTAACTGTTTCAGAAATGTATTCTCTGCTACACCCTGTTAGTAAATTCAAGCATTTGATATGGCCCCATATCTCAGCTCAATAGAGCACTGCAGAGGTGGTCTGGATGGTATAGATGTTAATGGTGGGGGACACAGTTTGCTCTCCAGGGGAACCAAAAAATGTCTTTAGGCCCCCGCTATTTCTTTCCAAAATTGACTGCGACTTACTAGACTGTGCTGCCACTGAACCTGTGTCCATGAATCTCACTCCCAAGTAGCCATAGTGACTAACCTGTTCCAGGGCGGTAATATTGACCTCCATACGAAAAACCACAGGCTTGGAACTCCGTGGTCTGAACACTAGCACCTTGGTCTTGCTTCTGTTGAGGGTCAGGCTTAGTTTGGAACACTTGAGGACAAATCGCTGCAGGCCATGCCTGATCCCCATGGGAGATGTGCCAACAAAACTGTATCATCAGCAAAAAGTAGTGCTGAGTAAACATCAGCACCAAGCTTTGGAGGGTCCAGCTCTCCCCTAGAGCATTCTGCCACCAGATCCGGAATGATCTCGTTAATATAAAGACAAAACAGAAGCGGGGCAAGGATACAGCCTTGCTGCACGCCTCGGTTGACTGGGAACTGATTGGTGGATTCCCCTGCCGGTCCCCACCTCACTATGGCTGTGTTGTCCGAATAGAGCTCAGAAATCACAGACACCAATTTAGCCGGAATCCCACGCTTAAGCAGGACCTACCATAACTGGGCCCTGGGGACACTGTCGAAAGCGGTCTGAAGGTCTACGAACACTACGTAGACCTGCATGCGTTTTAGCACATTACATTTCTGCAGGATAGTAGACAGGCGGAAGCACTTCTCCACTGTGCTCAGCCCTTGCTGGAACCCAGTCTGTAAATGGGAAATAAGGCCTGCCTTTGCTAGTCTCCCAGTCCTGCAGTTGTAGTAGGACCACCTTAGCAAATAGTTTCCCAGTGGCGTCAAGTAGTGAGATAGGCCTATAATAGACTGGGTTTTCTCTCCCCCTTTTTTGTATATAGGGACTATCTCAGTGCGACGCCATAAATTCTGGACCACGTTGCAGCTAGATACTGCTTGAAATAACCTTAATAGTAGTTGCGCCCACGTTTCAGGTTCGTCCTTCAAGAGGTTGACCGGAATTTTGTCTGGGCCTGGAGCCTTCCACCCCTTGGTGTTCAATAAAACACTTTTTACAGCAGCCATAGTCATGATAATACGTGGGCCTGTACGATTGATTGCATCAAGCCTCCCTCAACTAGTCCCGCTGTAACAGAACCTTCTGGGGGGGTGTCTCTTCTTCATATAAACTAAAGAAATGGGAAAAACAGTCTGCATCAGTGTTCATGCAGTGTAGCCTATTGTCTTTGGATTCCTTCCGGTGAGCCACAAGAGACCAGAAGGCCTTGCTGTCCTTGTTAAGGGCAGCTTCACTGAGGGCATCCCATTTAGATTTGTGAAATTCCATTTTCCTGGACTTCACTATATTTTTATAGTTACTCCTTTTAGAGTGCAGCACCTTCTTGTTCACCTTTCCATCAGTTGCAATGTAGAGCATGAGGTCCTCCTTGGCCTGCCTACAAGCATCATCAAACCAAACCGGTTTTTGCACTCTTTTTGTTTAGAAAGTTATAATGCACTGATGAATGAGGGACCAAGCTCCGAGGTCAAATGGTCATATACAACCAGTACCTCATCCTCACTACTATGATCGCATAGGTGTTCCATAAGGGGAGGATTGAGAGATAAATGGAGTGTTTTAACCCTGCCATCTGGATATTATCCCATTTGATAACCCGTCTTACATTCCCTGAAATCTCGATCGTCACGGTAGACACACTATCACTATCCTATTTACCCTGCCACCTTAGTTTTAGGGTGAGGGGTTTATGATTGCTGTCCATATATGATCAGAGATTAAGAACTCTTGCACATCCCCGAGTCACCCATCGCAACCAGGATGTAATCTATCCTGCAGGAACATTCAACCCCAAAAAAGGTACCTTTCCCAGGCCTATCTTCAGTGCACCTTCCATTGAATGCCCTTCAATTTAGTCCATACAGTCTAATCTGTCTCCAGGGCGTGTCTGTGTGCCCGCAAAGGGAAGCAGGCCTCCAAGGAGGGGAGCTCCCAGGCCACATCCATGTCCTTCCATGGTCCCTCCAGTTCTAGGAGGGGCTCGAACTGAAGATTCCTCCGAACATAATGTGGAATTGGCCGGACACTTTAGACTCCCAATTGGTCTCTAGGTCCTGCAATAAGGTCAGTATCCCCAGTGGGTTAATCTAAAAAAAGGTGGGGCCCGGACTTGTGTCTCCCTCTACCGGGATGCAAATCTAGAAAAAAAAGAGACATGTGGGAGACACATGTGTTTCTCGTGACTCTGACTAAAACATCTATCATCCACATTCTCGCTCAGTCATACTCCATTGAAAACATTTTCTTCCTGCAGGAACATTTCTGTGCTCAATGGTTTAATGTACTACAAATATTTGTTATTATTATTGTTTAAAAATGTTAAAACAACTCAATAGCACCAAACATCAGTTTCAAATCCACTCTCGATGGATTATTGGTCACAAAAAATAAGTGATGGGGTTAGTAAAAGTGACTCTAAAAAGCTCAAAGCAGCAGTATTACATTTAACAACCAATTCACTTTTCTTAATCAACATACATTAGCGTGGATTTATCGCCTCAATGCTATTCTTCTGGCCAATTAGTGTTCTGTTAGAAACTTGAGGGTGTTCTCACTGGTAGACCCCGGGGATCCTTTGTTTAGGTGGCCAGGGTAGGGCCATCGAGCTTGGATCTTGACCATGGGGGCAGACAAGTGAGGGAGGATCACCTGGGCAAGTGGCCCTTGGGGCCCCCAGAAGAAACGCCCTTGAGGCGAGATGCGGTATCACCTTTTTTATGATACACCCTTCCCGACAACCCCTTAGTCTTTATGGGATGTTGCCACCACAGTCCCATCCTACCCCAGTACTTTCCTTTAAATAAAAGGCAAGAGAAAAGACATTCATCCACAACGATACACCTGTTCTCTCCTTTTTGACAATAACCTGCCCTCCTCTTCAGTGAAACACTAAAAGCCCCATAATCCCTGTTTTTTTGTTGACAAACATTTTTAATAATTATGCAACCGACTTTCTCCCAAGATCTACAACTCACTACATTTCCCAGAATCCCCTTCATTCAATCTGTCCTCCAAATACTGTGAAGAAGAAGCAACAAGGAGGAATGAGGATTACCCATCGGAATCCCTGTGCCATTTACTCCTATGGAAGACCGCCGTTTTGTCACACTAACGAGGCCGGGCAGAGTCAGGCAGGCCCAACCCTAACCACACACCTGCAGTCTGTTAATATCACACAGGTGCTTAAAAGGGACAGAGCCATCTGTATCGCCACTGACATGAGGACGGCTTGGCTCAAGGCAACTAAGTTCAACCCAGATGTGCAGGAGCGCATCCTCGACCTGCCATTTGAGGGGGGCGGCCTGTTCCACTCGACAACCAATGAGGAACTCAACAAAAAGAAATTGCGCCCAGACAGCTAAATGCTTGTCTGTTTTAACAAAATCCACACCCAAGACCAACAGCCAGGCTCACCAGCACTCTGACAAGGGTTGTGCATTTAGAGGCTTTAGGGGCTTCCAGGAGAGACAGTCTAGGTGACCTGACAGTCTCCAAGCCAGCACAGATGCAAGCAGCACAAGGCAGCTAAAACAGGGTTTTTCCCGTCTCCCTCCTCAGCACCAGCGTCCGAGGGAAAGAAGTTGTAACAGGTCTATCCGGATCCAGGAGTCTCCGGTGGGGGGCAGGCTTGCCCTTCACGTACACTCCTGGCAGATAAGGTTTCCTCCTTCCTCCCCTCCACTTCTGCAGATTGGGACAACAACTCTGTTGCGGAAAATCCACTCGCTCATAGCGAGCCAGGCGGTGGAGGAAGTCCCAGCTTCACAGCGAGGCAAGGCCTTCTATTCCCAGATATTCGCGGTACACAAGAAGAACCATGCTTGCATGAGAGTTGTGTTGGATCTTTCTTCCTTGAAAGTTTCCCTTCTCCTACAAAAGCTCAAGATGGTTACTCCAGCCTTCATTGCAGAGACTTTGTGCGGGGGAGACTGGATGTGCTCCCTGGATCTGAAGGATGCTTACCTGCACGTCCCGATTTGAGAACCCCATTGGTTCTTCCTACGGTTCAGGATCATGGTTTTTCACTTTTAATACAGAGTTCTACCCTTTGGTCTCAACTCTGCCCGAGGATCTTTACAAGGCTAAGGAACGCGGTTGGAGCTCTACTGAGGACGCAATGCCACCACATTTATCCATACCTAGATGACTGGCTAGTCAGGGCAGGGTTACCTGGATGCAGTACATCGCACAGCCTCTGCTCTCATGCACACAATATGATCTGGGATTTTCTATCAATCTCAAGAAGTCACAGTTATTGCTCACGCAGAATCTGACATTTCTGGATCTTATATGGGACAGAGAGGATCTGCACTTCAGCGGACAAGATCACAGTTATCAAGAGGGCCAATGGGAATTTTCTCAGCAGAGCAGTAAACTCGGCATGGTGGTACCAACCCCTGCTGGGTATAATGGCGGTGTGTCTCCTTGCAGTCCCACATACAATGCTCAAGGTGAGGAGGCTGCAGCTTCATTTCTCAGTGTCCTGGAATCAAGAGAAGGGCTCTCAGGCAGAGCCAGTCAGCATAACACAGCATCTCCACCAGGACCGAGTTTGGTGGGGTACAGACACCAACCTGCTGGTAGGCAGGTCATTCCGGCTGCCATTATCACAGATCATCATTACTACAGACTCATCCCTAGAGTGATGGAGGGGGCTACTCTGGACAACCACAGCGTCCATGGAGTATAGTCTCATAAGGAGCAGCTGCAACGCATCAACTAGCTTGAGATGATGGCCATCTGGCGTGCTCTCAAAGCTTTTCTCCCCATGATCAGCAGCAAATCGGTCTCTATCCAAACAGACAGCTCCACCTACATGTATTGCATCAACAAGCAGGGTAGGACCAGATCCCCGCCTCTCTCCAGGTTGTCGATCGACATTTGGGAGTGGGCACTGTCGAACAACATTCAGTTGTCAGTGGTCCACCTTCCTGGGGAATCCAACCTGGAGGCAGACAGGCTCAGCAGGCTGGGGATGGACAACTACGAGTGGCAGTTGAACAAAGAAGTTGTTCAGGGGATCTTCGCCAGGTGGGGGTCACCCTCAGGTGGACTTAATACCAACAGGAGATTCCCCCATTTCACCGCCTGGATGGGGCAGGGCAGGGGCCTGTTTGGCGATGTGTTGCAGGTCCTGTGGAACAACATGAATGCATACACCTTTACCCCTACATACCTGGTTCACAGGGTCATCTGCCGGATCAGGGAGTCACGGAGCCTTCGGCTCATCTTGATGGCTCCATGGTGGCCTGCAAGATCCTGGTTCTCAGAACTTCTCGGTCTGTCAGATCAGCGCCTGGTATACCTCCCGGTAGGCCTAGCCCACCTACTCTCCCAGCAAGGAGGCACAGTGGTTCACTCCGCTCTGCAGAAGTTAGCCCTTGCAGCTTGGTCCCTGAACAGGTGACCCTGAAGCATCTGCACCTGTCAGGGGATAACCTTGCTATCATACAGGGGGATGGAAGGGACTGCACCATGAGTCAGTACAAGAGCAAGTCGACCAGGTTTTGTCGCTGGGCTGAAACAAAGAAGATTGATCCATTAACATGCTTGTTGGACGATGCCCTGTCTTTCTCAGCGTACCTTGCTCACTCAGGTGTGCAGGTAGACACCAGCCGCACATATCTGACGGCCATAGGGGCCTACAAGAACTCTGGCGACAACATATTTTCATCCTCCAATCCGATGGTTAAGAGACACCTGGCTGGTCTAACCAGATTATATCCACCTATCAAATGTCCACATTCGGTCTGGGACCTTAACAAGGTGCTGGGTGCCCTGGCGCACAAACCCTTTGAGCCCATAGCGTCCACGGACATCAGGGTGGTTACCATTAAGACAGCCCTACTGGTGGGCCTTACATCCACACGCCGTATCAGCGAAATTCAAGCCCTGGTGGCTTCAGAGCCCTCTACAATATTTCATCCGGACAAGGTGGTACTTAGAACACACACTGCTTTTCTTCCTAAGGTTGTTTCCTCCTTTCACCTAAACAAGGAGATAATATTCCCAACATTCTTTGCAGACCAAAAGGATGAGGCTCAGAAAGGTAATGCACTGTCTGAATGTCAGACATGCTCTAAGATTTTATCTGGACAGGACGAAGAGTCTCTGTAGATTCAACACCTTGTTCATCACATTTGGAGGGTCTAAGCCAGGCTGTCAAGCCTCCAAGGCTTCCATAGCAAGGTGGATGGTGATAGCCATCAAGGAGGCATATGAGGGACAGCACAAGCCTTTACCAGCAAACATGCACGCCCATACCATCAGAGCCAACGCCATGGCAGTGGCTTTCCAAAGACATGTCCCATGGCAGACGATCAGCAAGGCGGCTACTTGGGCTACCCCCTCTGCCGTTTGCAAGCACTACTGTTTGGATGCCAAGGCCAGGTCTGATGCAGCATTTGGCCAGGCAGTTTTGAAGAACTTGTTTTCTTAGAGGGGTCAACTCTCCTCCCTGGGGCTGCATTCCATTGTAATCACCCATACAGTATGGCGGAAAGGGAATGGAATGTAGGATTCATTATAAGTTACTCACCGTAGTGACAAACATACTCCCCCATAATAAACTTGTGTTATTAGGCAATTGTAATATTGTGGAAGCGTCAAAGGGGACTGAGGAGTGGTGCCGGAGGGTGGAGTAAGGGGAGCGCGTGCACCCAGGGCCGCGCCGCGCACGCATCTAAATTTAAAGAGGAAGACATTATTTCAGGTGAAAAAGGTTCTGTTTCCTGTCCCTAGCAAGTGACGCCCATGCAGTATGGATGAAAGGGGACTGTGGACTAGGAGTACGTTAGTCACTACGGTGAGTAACTTATAATGTCTCACCCATTTTACAATTTAATAAACATCCTTGAACTGTGATCACTTGTGTCTGTCTTGCTTTGATGCCATGCCTTCCTTACAGTTCACACCCTATTTCAGTGTTTTGATGTGGCCAAATGACAGTGCCAAAACCATGACAATCTAAACTAAAAGGTCATGTGTTCCGTCTCAGACTTGCATATATTTTCTTTGATGCACTGTGTATTATACAGAAAAAACACTGTCGACAGAGATGTGCTTCAACCTCTTATGGGGGTGGTTCTATTTTCACCATCCCTCCATTTTGGCTAGGCCTTCATCAGGACAGATGGCAGGTGACGCCCCATCATGAAACTGAAATATATATATGGCACAAGTAGACCCTTCTCTACTCAAAAGGCTACCCTTGGGCGGCAAAGTGGTGGACTGGCAGAGAGATAACCGGGATAAACTATGGAGGCCTATCGACAGGGTGGTTGTTGCCGGGCATTTAGAGGGAGTGTTATGGAAACCGAGGACAGATAGATCACCCCAAATGTATAACAGTAAAATCACCTCGACCACAGGGGAAGCCTGGGACACGGCAGTCACACAGGCCCATATCACCTCCTTGCCCTTCCCCTTCACCCTCTTTTTCGAAAATCCACAATTTACCCCAGGCTGCAAAAATGTAGCATTCGACGATTGGTACCTGGGGGTTGCCGGATGGTACGAGACATGTATGAAGAGGGCAAGGTCAAAGAGTTTGTACAATGCAAAACAGAATTTGGCCTGGAGGAGAGACATAGATACAGATACATTCAGCTGAGGCATTGGCTATCCCACCCAGCAATGAAACAGGCAGGCTCACGCCCCCTAACCCCATATGAAAAATATCTGGACACGCGTGCGGGGCAAAAGGGTCTGATGGCCGAAATATATAAATACATCTTGGAGGGGAAACCCCGCTGAACAGAACATATATGAGGAAATGGGAAACTGACACGGGTACTGCAATAGATGAGCGGGAGTGGCTCTATTTATTGGTTCAGATACTGAAGTTAACCAAGTCCCTCCAGATTCAAGATACCTGGCTAAAGCTGATGTTCCAGTGGCATCTAATCCCGGCCAGACTGAATAAGATGTTTCCTCAGGCCACCCAATCCTGCTGGAGGGAGTGTGGGGGGACGGGCACGTGGGCTCACATATGGTGGGAATATCCGAAACTAGACACGTTTTGGGGCAACATTCAACAAGCCATAGAACAGGTTCTCGGAACCAGGGGGGAGTGGGAACAGGGGGCTCAATATGATAGGCCTGAACCGAGCCCTGCTTGACATTCCCTCAAAATCTGGCTGCAAACTGTATGTCATCATGATGATGTCCGCAGCAATGATGTTGGCGCGTAGGTGGAAAATCCCCATTAGCACGAGTGGGTTGCAAAAATGTGGTTGATGGTCGCCATGGAATGGATTACATATTCATTACCAGGACAACACCTGCAATTTGCAACCGATTGGGCTGCCCTTCTAACATACCTAAAGGAGGGTGTGCGCAGAGCATTGTGCCCTAAAACTATGTCATTAGTGGGAATGATCGATCCTCAGGAAGATTCCGATCCATGAAGGTGGGGAAATGCAGATAAAGCTAAGGGCAAACCTAGCCAAGGACACATGAACTGAAACTCTTAGCTGCCAGATTGATAGTGGGAAAAGGCAATCAGTGGACTCCTGGAATGTGGGGGGAGTGGGCAAAGGGGCTTCTTTGTTACCTGTTTAAATGAAAATTTGGAATAAAAACAAGTTGGGAAAAAAAGGCTACCGTTGGGACTTTTAGTAGCTTTCCCTGTTCAATGCAGCAGATGTTGTTCTGTAAGTGTTATTCATGGCATACAGATTCCCTTGTCGACTGGAGAATCTTGTTCACACCACAAAGACTTCCTAATCACTAAAAGATCTGGGGCTTCTTCTTGATGGGGGTTAATTCCATGCAGCCGCTGGTTTGTTTCTGGTTTGCAATCCTCTAGGATTTGTTCTTTCCGTACAACTCGAGTCAGAGCTGTAAGTCAGTTACCAGAACCTCATTGCAGCAGATTAAAACACGGGCTCCAGCATCAATCGCTGCTTCTGGAGCCCGTGTTTTAAGCTGTTACACAGAAATAACCAATCCTAGAAGATTGCAAACCAGAAACAAACCAGGGGCTACACAGAAATGTTCCTGCAGGAAGAAAATGTTTTGTATGGAATATGACTGAGCGAGAATGATGATGATAGATGTTTAATCAGAGTCACGAGAAACACATGCGTTTCCCACAGGTGTTCCTTTTTTTCCACAGTTTGTTAATGCCATAGGGCCTATTGTATACATTAAAAATGAGTAGTGTCAGACCCTCTACATTTGTACCAACAATGAATTGCAGGTCAGAAGTGCTTTCGCCACTCATTGTTGTCCCCAGCCTGATCCCACTGACGCCAAGGTTTAACAACCCCCCACACACCTCACAGTTGTCCTCTGGGACCTTTATCCGCTGGGATGTTGAACGCCTTGAACTCCTGCATCTCGATGGGTGCCACGTCCCATGTTTGGTGGATGCATATTATCTCATTAGCTGATACAATGGCTAACACCAATCGAGGTCCATCAGATATCTAGCAATCCCAGCGACATTTCAGAATAGCACCTTCATGCCTCCAGGCCCAGTTGGACTTGCTGGTGGGGGAGGGGAAGATGTCAATCCACCTCATCCAGTTCTTTGCTCCTTTTGGGCAAAACCCAGCCAGCATTTGCTAGTAATAGACCTTGGGGGTGGTCATACGATACGCTAGGTAAAGAGGGTCTCAGGAAATTGACAAGCCCTGGGGTGAATACATACTTGACTCTATTGCCAATAGCCCCTCTACCAGCGTTGGGTCCCTCAGGTCCAGTTCTATCTAGTCACCGTGGTTGAAGGCCATGTTCCCTCGAACAGCCAGTGCAATGTCTTCTCTAATGACAGAGGTACAACCCATCACGTGGTGTATCCAGTGGGTGCTCTTGTTAAGAAGGGTATCCTCGTTTTCATAGGCACCAGATCTTAGTTTGGGAACGTTACGCCGAAAAATTGGGTTACTGTTCTGTCCTCTAGGTGGCTTACGGTTAGTGGGTAAACAAACCCCTTTCCCAGGAAGTTTGATACAGGGTGTGCCCACTGTGATTCATGGTTCGTGGAGTGTGGGCAACCACATGCTTGTTAATGATATCAGTTATGGGTTTAGGCCACTGTAGGTCCTTTGTAGCTTTAGATTTTAAAGTTGATGAGCGAACCCCCCTTTCGATGGAGCTTCTGAACCTGACCTGATGCTGCAATGCCGGGGTCCCTCGACCTCCGTCCATGGCAGTGATTATGTTACGATCACTCTGGGACTTACATAGGATGGGAGAGGACCCTTTCCGGGCTTGTGAAAGCTGCTTCCCCTGGTCAGAAACGGTTTTGGATAAACTGGCAACCAGTTACTTAAGTTTGCCGACCTCCGTCTTTAATTCACTGAGGATGCTTTTACAATCGCATATACACACTGGACACAAGGGTTCGGGTGATGGAATTGATTTCATAATTGCAACTGTGCTCCTGTGCACTTTTGTGGCATCCACACTGTGGTTGGGGTGCCCTTCCACTCTCTTCCAAAACATGGGAGTGAGGGCCCCCTCCCACCACAACCGGTATTTATACTCAGGTTTTCAAACTCCAGCGTGTGTGCAACCGCCAAGGACGAGAATCTGTTATGGAGGATAACTTCTGGGACAATAATTGGGATACTGGGGTGATCCTTGACTATACGACCTTCGTTTGAGCTTGTGTTGGATACATTTGCCACCTGTGCGATGCAAAGAGGGACAACTGGAACCAACTGAAGGTTGTGGTCAAGGTTATGCACAAGTCAACGGAGGGCTACACCGTGGTGCACTTCAGTTATACTAGTCGTCCGACAGCCCGTGAAGCCCGATGTGGACTGGGAGAAGATAACTTTCCCATCCTTCCTTGCCAGTTGCCTAATCTACTATGAACGGGGCTAGTGGATCCACTATAGCTTGCCTCTTTGGGTCACTAGATTGTTGTATCTTGTTCTCATCTTTTTCACGGGCAGCTCCACTCTCATCCCACGCCTCTATTGCACCTGTGACATTACAATCCCCGTCCTGGATTGCACAGTTAGCATTGACCTTTGTTTGGGCCAGTAAGTCAACAGCCCCCCCCCCCCCATCCAGTTCATACAAAAACCCTTGGATATCAGGACATTAACTTCCTGGATGGGCTCAAAAGGAGTAGTCTTTGCGTTTTGCCATCCTCTTCCCTGTAAACTCACGAGAACCAGGGGAAAGGTGCAAGTGGACTGCAGGGATAGGAACACAGGGGGCATGAAGATATACAATACTAATTGAGATCAGATAAGCAAATGTACAATTATGAATTCAAGGGGCATGTGCAAGTGGATTTATAAGTAATGTGAAAATAATGCAAGTGGGTGCAAAGTATGAGGAAATAGGATCACTATCATTCAAACCGAGAAAAGGAAAGTACCCAGCACTTCATCAGTCGGAGCAGGGTTCCCACAGTAAAATGGGGCTTGAGTACCTCAGGGCCTAAAACAGGATTACTATAATTCCTGTGGGATAACAATAAAAACCTGACTCTTAAGTATGAGCAATGGCAAAAAAGACAAACCAATACAGACCAGCCAATACCAAAAGGCTGAAATAAAATGCTGTTAATAGGTGGTTAAAAGTTACAAAATTGATAAAAAGCTGTTAAAAACCTTTAGGATTATTAGGTGCCCCTGTCCTGAAGAGGGAAAACAGGGCCAGAGCAGCGAGTGGGGCCGTGTGGGCCTTGTAGGACAAAGATGCAGAAAAAAATCACAATAAACCCTTGCTAATGCATACATTCAGAGATATAAAAAACAGGCAAGAAAACGACTGGTGGCCAGGGAACGCCCAATGGCTCAGGGAGGTGCCATAGTCTGACTCTACCCCCTGCCCCACCTGGTGATCAAACAGTAACCGGCTTGGTTTGTTGGGCTTGGTTTATCGTGTCTTAGCGGGTCAAGCCCCAGGAGTCCTGGGGTCATTTTCACCCAGTACTGGTAACACGACAGCCACCCTTCTTTCGCACAGGAATTATGGTAGTTGGCGGGGGCAAACAAAGATGGTTTGGTAAAAGTTAGTTCAGTTTCGAGGTGGTTCTGAAGGAGTCTAATAAAAATAGAAGGGAACTCACGGTACCCCTGAGGCAAACTGGTATATTTCAGATGCATTGTTCTATATGAAAAGAAAGTAAAATCCTGTGAGTCTTCCTGTAGAGGAATTGAGAAACACACATTTTTTTAAATCGACAACAGTAAAATACCTAGCTGTTGACAGGATATTGCACAATATTGTCGCAGTGTTTGGAACTAAAGGAAACTCTGCTTCAACTATATTATTTAGGGGGAGAAGATCCTGTATAAATATCCATGACCTCCCCGTTGATTTTTTGACAGTGTACATGGCCGTGTTGCATGGAGAATCTGATGGCACTAGAATGCCTTGTTTCTTTAGGGGGATAAAGTTTTGAATATCCCCTCATCCGCCTCCCTGCACATCGTGTGCTGTATTGTACATATCAAAATAGATACTGGTTTAAGCTTAATTTTCACTGCTCCGACTCCTTTCAGTAGTCCCACGTCATATTGACATGTAGTCCATAAAATACTTGACTCCTTTTCCACATCTTCCTGACAAAATGGCGGTACCTCTATGTTCTCAACTTTATAATACAATAAGTGAGACTTGTAGTAAGGAGTACTAACTCATCATCTGAATTGTCACCCCTGAATAGTTCTTCATCTCTCAAGTCTATCAGTCTATATCCTTCATTTAGGGCTATCACTGTTCTCCATTCCCGTCCCTCATCGCCTGTCCCATGAAGCATCATCCTTTCTTCTCTTACCACTGCTGCTTCTAGTTCCAAAGGAATAACTTGCCCTTCCTCATCATCCATATGGATTTCTGGCCTGAACAAAAATGTATCCGGTATCCTTACCATTCTATCTTCCAATTTAGGTAACCATGATAAAAAAAACAGTCACTGCATATAAAAATACGTCCTCATCTAGAGGGACTAACCGTAAGGCTTCATTTCCTGTTAAGGCTAATATAAATTCCCTCACATTCATATAATGTATCCCTGGGGTTGAACACACTATGCCTTTGTCAGTAAAGGATATCGTCATGTTAAGCTTTGTCATTAAATCACGTCCTAGTATATTTGCTGGTGTCTGTTTAGAGTGTAGCAATGGCATAGACATGTTGTGTTCCCCTTTAGAAATGGGTAATTTGTCTGTAAATGGAACTAAGTTTGTCACCCCAGAAAATCCCTGAGCATTAATGGCAATGCCTGACATTGGATATATTCCTTCACGGACATAGGAACGAGTTGTTCCAGTCTCTACAAGAAATGAGAATGTCTTGCCTCCTATCGTCACCTTGACCCTTGGTTCCTCTTTGGGGTCTGGTGTTACAGATAGTACTGAACCCATCAGGTCGCCCTGTGGGCTATCCTATTGTGGGTGTAAAGGAATCCTTGTGCCTGTGAAAGGATTCCCTCCCACCACAATTGCACTTCCTAATTTGGGTTTTACTACTTGTGTAGCTCCCCTGTCCATTTGTTATTGGGGTGCGCCTGTCTGCTGCATTGGGACATATTGTATTTGTTGAGTGGGTACCTGTTGCATTTGCATGGGTGTTTGCTGTTGCTGCCCCTGTAATGACTGTGTCTGTATTGGTGATTGTTGGAATTACTGCTGTTGTGGCAATTGTGTCTGTACTGGCACTTGCTGTGGCGCATAGGCCTGATTTTGTGTGTGATCTTGGGCATAATATCCTTGGGAGTCTGTATTGTATTGTGGAGCATATCCTGTCCCCCCTCTTGGAGATTGCTGATTCTGTTGTTGCATGCCTCCTCTACTTCTGCATGCTCTAGCCATATGTCCTTTTTTTCCACAATTCCAACATCTTAATGGCTGTCCGCCATTAGATCTTCCCCTTCCTTGAGGGTTTTGAAATCCTGCTCCAGGCCCATTCCCTCTGCCTCTTGGAATATAGTTATACCCATTCTGATCATGGGCATTGACTATCTTATTTTGCTGTGGTATCTGCTCTAATTGCGCCATGCTTGCCTCATTATGTGTCAACCCTGCTCCCTCTATGGCAAACTTTGATAATTTCTTCTTTACACCTTTGTCTCTTCTTGCTTCTTACCCTCGGCTTTCTTCTCATCTTTTAGTATTCTGCAATAATGCACGTTTGCCAATAGTATCTCTGGCTACGGGTTTGCTCCCATTCCCATCTGTTTCTTTAATTGCCTTTGTACTGGTTCTGACAGTTCCTGACATAATATTTGGTAAAATAATGCTACTGTTTTATCCCACGGTTCATGCATCTCCAAACTCCATCTATCCTGAATGGTTTATAGTCAAAATATCGAAAAAAAAAAATATCAAACTACAAAAATGTTGAAAAAAAAATATCGAAAATGAAAATATCGAAAAGGTATACATAGAATTAAAAGGGTCAATTTCTCAAAAATGTAAATGTCGAAAAAAAAAATTACGAATAGGAATAAGTAGAAATAAAAAAAAAACAAGAGTATCATTTACTATAATGGGGGGGTTCCCCCCAAGCCCCCCCTCCACCACCCCCTCACCCGGCACCCCGTGGCCAGCATCCCCCCACCCCCGCCACCCCACTCTCAGCCCACGTACTCGACACAAGAGTTTAGAAAGGGTTAAACTCATAGGTGAAAAACAAGAGAAAAGAACCTTGTTTAGGTACCAAGATAGTAATAACGGTTGTGGCAAACCGTCATTACCTGACAGGACGTCACTTGACACGGTACTGCAGGAAATCGCTTGGATTTACTTCACAAGACAACAGGAACAAACATGTAAATAGACAGTAAATAATCACATAGAAATATATGACAGGAAACATTTCTTTCGCTTGTTTTAGAATACGAAATGGAAAACAAAATGGAATTTGTGACAAATCAAAAGGGAGGGAAGCAGTTGATTTTACATGGATACGTTTTCCATAAGGAGTATGAGAAAAATGAACGAGTTTACTGGAAATGCACTGAATACAAAAAAAATAAATGGAGCGCTCGAGATATTACAGAGGGAAAGAATGTGAAAAGTAAAAATGAACATAACCATCTGCCTAACCAAACAAATATTATTATAAAGAAAACACTATCGGAGCTAAAAAGAAAAGCCGAAGAAAGTCACGGCGAACCAAGTGGATCGGTACTGGCAAAAGTTTGTGACCAATTACCAAGACATATAATGGCACAGTTACCGGCTGAGAAGTTGATGCAACGTACAATAAACAGAACTAGAAATCAAAAGGAAAATCTGCCACCTGCACCAGTGTTATTTCAAGACATAACAATCCCGGATGTTTTAAAAATAACAAAAAACAGAGAAATTTTTCACCATGCAACAATTGATTTGAACAATGAGAAAATATTAATATTCTCCACTGCTAGTAATTTTCACCATCTAACTCAAAGTGACAAATGGCAAAGTGACGCAACTTTCAAAGTGTGCCCGCAACCATTCCTCCAGTTTTACACAATACATGGCACAATAAACGATAAAATCATTCCACTTGTGTATATATTAATGCCAAAAAAACTGAAGAATCGTACAGAATCGTGTTTAATAAAATTAAGCAAACTACGCCTGAATCAAACCCTACAACAATAATCATGGATTACGAATCAGCACAAATCAAAGGATTTTCATAAGTATACAAAGATACACGAATTCAAGGATGTTTTTTTCATTTCACGCAAAGCATATGGCGCAAGTTGCAAAAATTAGGACTAGGCACAAAATACACAGAGGACAGTTGCTACCAGTTTAACATAAAGAAACTTTTTGCATTAGCATTTGTACAGATAAATTATGTTATTGATTTTTATGAACATTTAATTGACAGTGCCTATTAGAAAAATCATGAAGAGGAAAATAGTGATTTATTGGACTACTTTGAAAACACCTGGATTGGCCAGTTAACCAGAAATGGCACATGACGAAGGCCAAAATACCCAGTGAATTTATGGAATTGTTATCAGGCAACATTAGAAAATACACCAAGAACAAATAACGCCCTGGAGGGATGACACAGCAGGTTGAATAAAAACTTCAACATCCATAACCCCACATTATGGCATTTTTTAAAAGACTTACAAAATGAAGAACACCACCAGCGGTTTAAAATAGCACAAACAGTTTCATTAGCTAACCAAGCACAACCAAGAAAAAAATACAGGGACTATGAGGGAAAACTGGTACAGTTAATACAAAATTTTGACCCACAAAATAAGGAAACCTTTTTAGACTTGGTGGCATTTAACTTAAAATGTTAAAATATCACTTACGTTTCTGGAACATATCCAATCCAGTGTGCCATGGCAAAATTAAATCCAAAAAGGACATCCTGGTGGTCCAAAATACGGAAACCGGAACAAAAATCCATGGAAACAAACCCAAAAAACCATCCAAAAAACATTGGAATTGACAACAAGGAAAAAATACACAAAGAATCCAAATCCAGGAGGGAAATAAAGTGCACATCCAGGAAAAACACGTAGGCAAAAAAAAAAAACAAGCTGCTCCATAAAAAAAACAAGAAAAATCCAAATGAAGACAGAAAAGAAAGTGCAACTCCAAAAAAAATCCCATTGCGAAAAATAACACGATGCTCCATGATCCAAAGGCAGGGAAAATACAGATCCATCAAACCCAAGTAAATCCGCTGGAAAAAAGCAATCCATTGAAAAAAAAACAAGAAAAATCCATAAAATCCACGAGCAAAATGACGAAGAGACGTGACCGCTGCAGAACCCGATACAGAATGAACTTTAAAAATGGCGCTTACGCATACGTAGGCCAACGTAACGCGCATTTACATATGTAAACAACAACAAAGATTAAATGTATACTACTAGTTATTATTGATGCAATAGCACCATCTAGTGAAAAATAGATATATTACAAGTTAGAAAACAGAAAATATTACTCAAGTTAAATGGACATATATATATATATATATATATATATATATATATATATATATATATATAGCATTAAATAAATTGCTTTTTATTGATTTATTAATTTAAAAAAGTTGTTGAAAAATATCACAAAAATACAAGTTATAATACAAATAAAACCGAAACACTTAAGAAAATATTAAGTTGTTTCATTAAATGTAATGTGTTTGTTTCATTAAATGTAATGTGTTTACCTGAAATATGAATATAAAAAAGTTAGAGATTTCGAGATTATAGTGGAAAATTCGATATTATGACTTTGGAGATTTTTTGTTTTAGGTCAAACATTTTCGAAATTTTAATTTTCGAGATTTATAAATTCGAGATTATGACTGACCACCTGAATATCCTGAATAAAAGCAATGTGGTCTTCATCCTCCCTCATCTTCCTAGTCATTATCGCCCCAATATCCAATGTATCAGGATATTGTACTCTAAGCGCTCGCCATCTGTCTGCTCTTCACTTATTGAATGGGGCTCTACCGTGCACTGTGTTTTGCGCAATTCCTTTTGGATACCCTGCTCTTTTCCAAATGTCATCAGCTCTCTCCCACGGGATAGCTGATAATAGGCCTTTTATATTGCCTATAGCTAACATCATTCCTGATGTCCTTTCTCTAATTCTTTAACCCATTTTCCCACATTGGAAGTCAAACTCGGCAGTGTGCACTTTAAATTTTCCTTATCCATCTGTGGCCATGGTATATATTGTGGTCGACCCCCTCCTTTCTCTAATAGTGGAAACTGTGAAAACCCTTGTCCTTGGTCACACCTACCCACACTCCTTGTTCTCCAGGCAGCATTATCATCGCCTGCTTGTTTTCTTCCTGGTAATGCCCTTAGTCTGCTCACATAGGGCGGGGACGCATCCCCTGTACTATGCGATCATACTTGCGGTCATTCAGTATATGTTATTGGTGCAGGTGTTTTTCTTATAGGGTCCTCTAAATCCAACCATTTTACGCCTTTTTCTACACTTCATTCTTTTGAAAATCCATATGCACCCTCTTCTAGCATCTCCTTATTTTGTTTCCTTTCCTCGTCTGACATTATTATATTATTATGCTCCAACTCGTATGACTTGTCCTCTTCCGCGTCCTCAAGGTCTAACCTATTTAAAGATAATGTTCTACAATAATTTGCTCTGACGTCATCTAAGCTTCCTCCTATTTCTCTAAAGGAGGTTCCTTGTTCACCCTCTTGATTTCTATATCCTTCCGTATCCCTCATTTGTCTATATCATTTCCCCATCCTTGTCCGTATGGTCTCTGTGTCTTCTTCTCTCCATGTTGGTATGTTTAATAATCCTTGCAACGCTCCATGGGATGGTAGTGACCCTCTCTCTTGTTCGGTTTGCTCTTGCGTTTCTATAGCGATCATGCTTCTTCGGCATAAATATTCAATCTCATTATCTTTAAATCCCCTACTTCTGTTCATTTCTTCCTATCTTCTCCTTATTTCCCTTAATTACTCTTCCTCTCGCCTTCTTTGTAACCTACGTGCTTTCAATCTTTGGCCTTCTACTTCATCTTGTTACTCTTCTTATAATGTCTCCTTTTCTATTTTTACTTCATACTTTCTTCATACTTCCGTTTGCTTACATTCTTCGTCCCTTTCTTGTTTATATAGCCTCTCTTCTTCCTTCACTTTTGCATTCTTATCCCGCTCTTCCATTTCCTCTCTTTCCCAAACTTCATCAATACCTTTATCATCTAGTTTAAGCAATATTTGTTCTCCCCTCCATTCCTTCTGTACTATTGTCATACCTTTAACTATATCTTTTATTCTTTTTTGTTTCTCTTCCTTTTCCTCTATCTCTGTGTTTATTCGGTCTATCCTTTTTCTCATCACGCTGTTTACTTTCATCAGCTGTCTTTGTATATTTGCATTCTCTGCTTTTATTCTCTTCTTCTGTCTCTTCACTGGTATAGGCAGGGTGTTCATATTGTGGATTAACATACCCTGATACTGCTCTTACTTTCTTTAGAGGGTAAAATCCCTTCTCTTTATCCTCTGTCTGGTTTCACAGGAGGAGAAAGAGGAGCTGAAGGCGTTAGATCGTCTCCTTTATGCTGACTAAGCATCCACTCCCTATAGACTGGGTCTTCTTTCTCATTGTGGTACATTTTCCAAAACTCTAATACTGCCAATCTTTTCTCTAGCTTATTTCCCTTAGTGTAGCATGTAAGTATGTCGCCAGATTACGTAATAACGTATTTGACAATGAACCTCCTGGAGGCCAGGGCATAAATGTCTTTTTGGTTGTACCCTTAACACATTCGGAATGATACTGCCTCATTGTGGCTGTATATCATGTTCTGCATAAATGTGTGAGAGGTGTTTCTTCGATAAAGGCAAGTCAATTCAGACTGCCAATACTTACCCAATGTTTTCCTCTGCCTTCCACATTTATTAAATATATAATTTTAATATATTTGAGCAAGCACCATCAATCGCCGCTCGTATTCCAGAAAATCAAAATATTTTCCCTATCTTTATTAATTATTTTGTTTAAAAATCAAGTGATGCTATTCTTCTTGCTCCTTTTACACTTTCCGTTCATTATTTTCATATCAATCTTTGTTTTTTAGTATCTTTAAGCTGTCTTCTTTGATTATATTCTGTTTTTGTCTATTTCTAGCTATTTGATTGACGTCAATCTTTTGTTAATAAATGTAGGGGAAAAAAATCGTTTTTTAATATAATAATTTATGCTATCATTTCTTATGCTCCGATATGGAGCTATAGCATGTGCCCATTCCGCCCCTCTGTCATGTGAATTCGAGGTATTCTTATCTCTCTTCCTTTTATAATCCCCAAAATCCAGTTACTCTTTATATCTCATATATGTATATGTGTATGTATATATATATATATATATATATATATATATATACACATAACACAATTACAATCCCTTCCCCTCTATATTTTTACCAGCTGCAATGGTCTACTTACATCAATGAGTCGGCTCGAGTTCCTCGGCATCGACTCTCCCTCAATCAACCAGTTCTCCTTTTGTCCACGAGGCTCTTGCGATGACCGGACAGGAAATTCGTCAAAGTGGGACGTTGATCACGTGATTCTTTGCGCACAGCTCTCCGCAGGAAACTCTGCGATCGTGTGGCTCGTGTCCAGGAATCGGGGTCTGGGCACTAGGTGATTAGACCTGAACCATCCTCTGCTACCAAATGTGCTCTAGCTCTGAAGTGTCTTGGTGCTAGATGGAATTACAAATAAAATGTCTTCGACCAAATAACCGGACAGACTCAAAGAAGATGGTAAAATACTGCTTTTATCTCAATGAATGAAAGCAGGGTAAATCATAATTCATCAAATTAATTAATGCAGGATCCAATGTCCCCTTGATTATACTTAGTTTATATAATGCTCGATATGTCATCTATGACTTCATCTTACGTGGCATATTACAAAAACCTATCGAGGAGTGGGATTGGATTAGGTGAACATGTCTACATATAGAATACATGAATATCAATCTCCCATTGGTGGTCCCTTATCTGTAGGACACACCCTGAGTTACTTCTACACACGTAGCACACTGATTACAGCAAAGAATATGGAAGCAGAATAATACTTGCAACATTTGCTTTTCTAATTGGTTGGCAACCCAAATCCAACCTTGGACATTAGGCTTGCTCGCAGCACGTACATAGAAACGAAACCCAGGTGCTTGGAGATACGTCAGCTCCCCCCTTGTTTTCCCAATTAGTCTACGCTGTCAAAGCCTCATGCCAGTGTCCTCTGTTTGAAGACTGACCTTGCCAGTCTACACTGTCTCGGAAACATTCAAGGGAGTGTAGGCACACCATTATCTTAGTTTCAAGCCTAATGAATATCCCTTGTTTGCGAGCTCTTCGTCACGTGTTAAAAGACCATTAATTTGTCCATTTCAACTGTGTATTTAACACTATTTGATTTAATTACACAGGGTGCACTTGCTCCTCTTGGCCTTTAAAGACTTGCTCACTCTATCCCTTATAAACCTTATACACTTTTAATTGTACAATACTTGGCAATTGTAAATGTTCTTGTTCCTCCTTATCTTGGGAAATATGTCCTTCACACATGGTCTGCTCATTGGACTCCCTTTGTACCTTGCCTTCATCTTTCGAAATAGCATCCTTGGTCCTAGGCCAATGTACTCCTCTATTTTGCAAGGGAAAAACAACTTCATCGTCTTTTGACTTTAAGATCCTGGGCTCGTATTTTGAGGTAGCTGGGTTGATTGACATAAGCCATCATCCATCTTCTAATGGCCGTCCTAAACGTTGAATATATACGTCCCATAAGCAAGCTTCTATATGTTCTTTCTACCTTGTGTTACAGCGTATTTACAGTTATTGACCAGTGAGCCACTTCATTCTTCTTTGTGTTCATGATTACTGTATCATTGGGTACATGTTTCTCTTTGTGCTTCAGTTACATTGTCATCGTCAAGTATTTTCATATTGTTTCAGCATAGGTTCTTACATCTTCTTTATGACATTATTTTGCTGTCGTCAGACTTTGTTTTAACGTACATCCATTCTTTTCATGGCTGCATTTCACAGCTCGGCAAAGGGCATCCTTATGTCAGCTTGTGGGTACACTCTAAATGGTTGCCTGAGTGCATATTGTCTCTCATATACTCTACGTGGTACAGGAATATTGCAAGGATTCATACATGAATTCCCAATTGTGGCCCTTCATCTGTCATTCCAATAAGATGCTGCTAAGGGGGGAGACGAGGGAGAATGTGTCCACTTGCTCCTCTACAATAACTTTATTCCAGAGAGGGAGTGTGGGGTGAGGGGTAGATGAGGAGTTGGCGGGATGAGGGAAGGATGCTTGAGGGATAAGAACATAGCACAGAGATCAGTCCAGATTAGCGGACGAGGAGGGAGGATGGAGATTAGTTCTGATGTTCCTGAATAAGGCATCAAGGGTGTGCCCCGCGTTTTGAATCGGAAGGGAAATCAGCTGTGTCAAGCTGAAAGCATCTAAATTGTCAGTGAGAGAACGGGTCATCAGGTTAGAGGAGGCCATCAAACCATATGTTGATTCATCTTCTAATATATTGAGAAGTGGATGCTGGATTAGGGTGGCTGATAGGGAGTCGGTGAAGTTCTTGTTATAACCTGGAGGCCGATACAGGAGTAGTAAGCTATGGGAGAATGAGGGGAGGAGGTGGGCGGCAGAGCAGGGTGATGGGAAGGGAGGATAGTCTGGGGGAGATCAGCATGGTGAGCATTTGCTGTGTTGGAAGGAGGGATGTGGGTGGATAATTGACGAGGGGAAGATAATGTGGGGGAAGTGGAGGGAGGCACGTCAACGTTTCCTTGGGATGAGGGGGGGTTATGTGCGATGCTTTTAGGGGATGGAGTTTTAGCAGGGGGGTGAAGAGAGCCAGATCGGGGTTGGGAGTGGGAGGAGAGGGTTGGGAGGAATAAAAAGAGGATGTAGGGCGGGATCCTGGGCAGAGTTGAGGGTGTGAAGTCCTATGGTGCGTGAGGCTCATTCGTTTATGAGGTAATATGGGGGCATAGGGGTGTGAGTAAGTGTGGGAGGGGATGTTGAGCGATGTGTGCTGGCCAGTGCAGCCCGTGCTGCACTTAGGAAGGTGAAGTGCGAGTTGGGGGTACTGGGAGCTAGTGTAAGGGGGATGGGAGAAGGGTTGAGAAGGGAGGATGGGTGCAGTGGGCTAGTGTCTGGGTGTGTGAGGGAGGTGTGGGTTTGTGAGAACATGGGCTGATAGGCAGTAGAAGGTGCTGATGTTCTGGCCAGAGCGTGCTTACCGATTCCTGGAGGTGTGGGGGACATTGGGGGAATGGGTTTTAGAGGATATGGGTTGAGGGCGGTGTGGAAAGGAGGATAGGTGTGGAGGGGAGTTTGGTTGTTAAGGGAGAGGGCTGAGTGAAGGAGAGGGGAGAAGGGGGAGTGGAATGTGGAGAGGAGGAGTCAGTGATTGGGAGTGTCATTGTCTAGGTTTTTGGAGTGCTAGTGTGCAGTTCTGATCTGGGAAGAGTGAGGTATGGTAATGAGGGTGTGTTCTGAATGTTTTTGGGTAGAGTTCAGGAGAGGGTGGTGCTGCTGTTAGATTTGGTCAGGGCGGTGCTCACCGAATGTGAAGCTCTGAATTCCGGGGGACGTGAGCTAGGATCAGTATGTACAGTGACTGAGGTATCCAGATTTAATATGTTAAATGTGTCCACATTCAAACCATCAGCAGGGTGATGGTGTGCCTAGATTCAAAATAATAGTGGTGCAATGAAATGACTAGATTCAAACATTAACTGTGTGCCCACACAAGGAGGGTTGTTGGGAGTGTTGGGGAGGATGGGGTCGGCAAGGTTTTTGTTATAACCTGTAGGCCGATATAGGAGTAGGAAGCTATGGGAGAATTGAAGTGGTCCTGCGACGGGTCAAGCAAAACCCAACGCACAATCAAAAGTCTTCGATGTTGATACAGTAAAGAACATTTGTGGCAAAGTTGATCAAGTTGGTCTGAGCCCGACGAAGGGAGATCATTTGAAGGTTTTGTGCTAAAGTGTGCCTGAACCCGACAAAGAGGCATCCGGGATGAAAAGAAAATCACACGAGAATTTGTATGTGTGAAACCCTAAGGAGAAAGGAACTTTGTTGTTTGTCGTATTGCATCAGGCCCTCTGAAAAAGAGATTTTGAATTGCAAAGAGACTTCGGCACAGAAAGCCCTGATGTTGAAGTTTTGATCTGCGCCCTCGTGCTAGAGAAGCCAGAGACTGTGCTAAGCTTGAGTGTGCCGCCTTGGCCCGTGCTGAAAACGTGGGGAAGGGAAGCCAACAGCTTGAATATCATGGGACAAATCATTTCTTGAACACTTTTCTTTTGCATAACATTGTTTCCCACACTATTTGTGTTTAGAAGTAATGATTGGCAATAGGTTTATTAGTATAGGCCCTTTTATTTTGACAAGACACCACTAGGTCTGCATTAATATTATGTGATGGTCGTAGCTTGCTCCCATCTTTAGATCTAGGTTTAGATAGGCGTTTTTCAAACCCAATTGAAATTCACTAAACACCCTTGAACTGTGATCACTTGTGTCTGTCTTACAGTTTGATAGCATGCCTTCCTTACAGAAGACACCAGGAGACTTGTATGCGTCAAGTCACACTGCCTGTGCCCGGACTCTCACGCACTATGGCAGTCGCTTCGGACGAAAAACAACTAAAATCAATAAGAAACCAGTGAGAGTAGTAAGCAAAGCAAGCAAAACAAAGGACTGACTCACAGACCATCCGCCTGGTACTCCAAGGCCCGGACTTACGGTGGCACCAAAAACACACTCACAGGCACAAGATATTGCAGCTGATATGCAAAACACTCACAACAATGAAGGTATTGCACCGTTAAATGGAACGTAATGTTGCAGTAAGCTAGGAAATCATCTTCAACGCAGGCAGCTTAAAACTACTAACACCTACTAACTGTAGACTTGCCACAAGTTCGAGTTTGTCTAACTCCCCACTCCACTCTACTTGACTCAATGTCAGCAGGCTACCACTGCGCAAGCGGCTGCTTTGGGCTGTGGTGAGCTGCGGGTGACTGCGGAAGGTCGCCAAAGCTGTATAATTGTAACTGCAAATGTGGCATTTGAAACCACCCTTTGCCGCGGCTCTTCTCTGCTCCAGTTGTGACCATCGGCTAAAGGCTGCTGCTCCAACTGGGAATGCCGGGCTTGGTCCACTTTCAAGCCGCTCTCTGACGCACTCTGCCCTCTTCAGTGCTTTCCCGGCCAAAGAGAACAGAGGAAAAGACCTCTAGACGCAAATAACAGCGTGTCAAGCCGCACCTCGAGGAAACTAACTCAGTGACAGGAATCGGAGGCCGCTTCCGAATTCGAACACCTGTTGCAGTGAATGTTGCATACTGTCATGTTGTGGAAACTGATTTTATTCAAACGTTGCTGCTTCACGCCAGGCCGCCTGAGGTCTGGGCTATGTATGTACAATACTTGATTACAGCAGCTGGATAAGAATCTGTTATGGAATGGTGGGCAAACTCTATGCAATATGCATTACCAGTACGTATTATATTCTGTTTAGGGAGGGTCGCAGGATGGATCAGACTCCTTGGGCCTCATTACGACTTTGGTGGTAGCCGTGCTGGTTTTACCGGTACAGCTGTCCCCAGGGTTGTTTTTTTACCGTCACCCCGGAATGAGCAATTACTGGGTCATTACGGCCCTGCCGGATCCGGGAATTGGCCATTTCAGGGCGCCGGTAAAAAATGCTCCCCATGCCTATTCGAGCCCCACAGGGCTCAATGGGAATGGGGAGGCCGGATGCACCGGCACCATTCAGAATGGCCTGCTTACGGGTGTGGAAGGCACTCGCGAGCAGAACTCGTAGTTTACTGGTCCGGTAACAACGGTACCGGTAAGCTTACCGGTACCATTACCAGACTGGCAACCTTGTAATGAGGCCCCTTGTATGTTTATGTTGTTGATGCAAAATTAAAAATAAAGTATTACACAAAAAAATTCAACATAACTTAACATAGGGCTGGGATAGCCCTCCTGACAGAACAATCACAGCAAGTTGAAATATATTTTTGTTGTAAATAGGATTCATTGTTTCAGTTCTACATATCTGTGAAGACTTCACACATGGTAAAATTGTATTAACTATTGCACATAATTATTTGCTTTTACTCTCTTGTCTTTCTTAACGTTCTATATTTGATTTTTTTTTTTTAGGTTTGTGTTCATCATGGGGACCTCAATATCTCTGTCACTGAATACATTGCTGCTGAAAGGATGTTCTAAGCGAAAGCTTTTCACTAAAGTTCTATGGAGGAGTTTCCAGCTATTCATCATTGGAGTACTAGTGATAAATCCCAATTATTGCCTTGGGCCCTGTAAGTTAATGGAGTGCGTTCTTTTTGTAATGGTCGAAGATGGGTTTATTGCATTATTCATCTTGTCTCAATATACCACTTCATAAATTGGAGCCTTTTATTAGACTAACACAAAATCCAACATCATGATAATGTTCTGTAATACATAGTGCCAATGTTCTTTTTAGTTAAAATGATCACACACTGATTTTGCATGTAGAACATTTCGACTAGTATTTTTGAACAAGTAAAATTTTGGGCTGTGACAAACTGAAACAAAAGTCCCAATCATTGCTAGCCTGACTCATGCATTTGACACCTGCTGTGTTATTTCCTCATGACTTAAACATGACCAAATACTGGTTATATATATATATATATATATATATATATATATATATGTTGTTAAATGGGCGTTATGGTTAATTTGCATTAGCAAACATTCAAGGTTTGGTTTCTAATCTTTCTGAAAACCTTTGTCCACAGTCGTTAAATAGCAACAAAGTTATAAGGCATCAAGAAATGTTGAGCCCACCCCTCTAATTTAGCCCCCCTTGACAAAATCCCACCAAACTTTGCAAAAACATTTATATATAGATCTAAAATCCTTTTGCAAACCTTTGTGCAGATTTCGTCAAATGGCACCACATTTATAAGCCTTTCCAATATTTTAGAGCCCCCCCTCTAATTTTGCCCCCTCTTGACAAAACAGCACCACACTTTTCAATACCATTCAGAAACAGGTCTAGAATTAAATTCCAAAATGTCACGCAGTTTCATTGAGTGGCGCCAAAGTTATAAGCCATCCAAAAACTGCTTTTCACCAAAACACAAATAAGCATATATGCCCCAGAACATCTGAAGTGTGGGACCCACCTATAACTTTGCCCTTCCTTGACAAAAACCTCACCAAACTTCGCAGGATCATACCGATGGTTATGTGAGTATTCGTTCAGGGGGGGGGCGAAGATATAAGCTGCCCAAAAAGTGCACTTCCTATGTGTTGAGAAATTTAACCATAACTACAGGGCCGCTACCGCATGCCCTGTTATATACATATATATATACTTATGTCCTTTACTTTCAGCACGTCCAACTCTAACCAACAAGCGTGTTCCTTCACTCAGACAGATTGGTTATTAGTTTCCTACCGCCACTACAAAATAACTTTCTCCATCTGGTTGTCCGGTGTCCCGTCTGGTTTCACCAAGTGTTCCAAATGTAAGGTGTGTCCACACGCCATGGTACAAAAGTCTTTCAAACATCCAATTACAGCTGTCACTCATGAAATCAAACATTTTATTAATTGTGACACGGCTTCTGTTGTTTATATCCTTTCATGCCCATGCTTGAAATGGTATGTGGGCAGTACTACCTGAAAACTCAAATTGAGAGTCCTGCAGCATTTGAGAGCCATAAAACATTTGGATCCTACTTACCCCATGGCTAAACACTTTAAGCAGTATCATGACAATGATTTTCATCTTTTGGCTTTCTTTGGAGTGGCACATGTTCCTATGCATCAGAGAGGTGGTGACTGGACTTTAAAGCTGAGACAGCTGAGAAACCAAGTTAATTTTAGATTTTGATACCAAAACCCTGAGAGGTCACAACATAGATGAGGAGCTCTATACTTTCACTGGAGTATAGTTAGTGGGGTTTTCTCATTGATGTTGTTGTATATTAGATGATTCCTGCTTTTTCACGCTCTTTTTTTTGTGGTGGGCTTTTTGCTAATTTTCTGTGTTTTCTCAGTGGTGTATCCTATTTTGACTTTGGCCTAAGCTGCAGTGGTTTCCATTTGTTAAGAAATCACTATTTTTTATTTAGGTTTTTCCCTTGGGCTGCCATTATTTTCCAGCTTTCTTAGTGAGGTTTTCAGCTACATTATCAATTCCTATAGGGAGGCCTATATAGTTGGTGTTGCCCCCCCCCATTTTCTTCATTCTTTCTCCCCATTGTTTTTTTTTCTTCAGATATACATACAATTTTGTTTTTTTCCTTTTCACACATATGTTCTTTTTTGCCTGAGCTTTTATGTGATGCAGTACATATATTCTCCATTTTATTACAACTCTTTACTATGTGCTTGGTCTGGAGCAAGATTGTGGGTTTTGTTAAACGCAATACTTGCACTTAAGCCATATTTTGCATATTACCGTATATGTTGTCAGTCAATCTGTACTATGCACTTTTTCGTCTTGTAGCACGAGCTTTTAATAATGCTGATTTTGCACGGATCCATTGCTTTGCACATTACCATATATGCTGCTAGCATTTCTGCACTATGCACTTTATTGTCTTGCCATGCGAGCCTGTATTAATGTGGAATTTGTACTGATACGTATGCTGCCTATTACTAATTTTGCACTGCGCATTCTGTTGCTTTGTTCTTATGCTCGACTCAATCTTGACTCTGCACTATGCACTTTATTTGCTTCAGAATTTTAAGAATATTATGTGTTTTGATGTAAATTATGCATTATTGCCTTTTATCTTATATGCTGCCAGCAATATGTCGCACTATGCATTTTATTGGCTGTTCTGTATATTGGATACAGCAATCTGCGATTGGTCAATCCAATATTTCTCAAGGCCTCCAATTGTATGAACATGTGTGTTTTCCAGAAATTGTATTGTGGCATGCACCAACGAAATGTGTTCCTTTTTGCGCATACATGTTGCCATTGTAATTATGAGGTGATTAATGCACACTTTACTTTCTTAATTATTACATCTTGGAATTAACCTAATCCTGTGGACATTTGTGGACTATTTGTTTTAACACGATATCGCTACATGACTATTCATGGCATTGCAGTGAGGCTATTGGAACAAAACAAATGTGGGATTTCAGTCAGCAAACGCAGTATTAATAAGTTAATTATGTTTTCTTTTGTTACGTTTTCATTTATTTAAATGGCATCATTATTTTGTGTATGCCTTTCTGCATTTGCTACGTTATTTAGACTCTGTCCATATTATTGTTATGTTATAAGATGTCTGCCGACCTGTTTACACCAAGTCCCTCATCTAGCCGGTACTGCAGACATAGCAGTAGGACTATTGTTTGTCCTTTTATTACTGCAGTCTGCACTACATCCTCACGAGTGAACAAGCGCCGAGTGGTGCGCGAAACACCTCTTTTGTAGCAGGATGGCGTCCTGCCTCTGTTGACCTTTAGTCACAGACCTACTGCGTGACATTTTTTTAGTCTTCTTTTAAAATAATAAACAGCACGTTATTTGACACAACCTGATTCAGTATTTTTTCTTCATCATACTGACCATTATTTGTGGAGATTTATGTGTTCGCCTGGAGTGTGGTTTGTTTTCCTTTCCTTTTTGTGTGTGTGTATGTATATATGTATATATATGTGTGGCTATATATGTATATATATATACCGTGGCTGTGTAATATATATATATATAGTGGCTGTGTAGTTATGGTTAAGTTGCTGTTTCCATAGGAAGAGCACTTTTTGGGCGGCTTATAATCCACACTAAACTTTGCAAAAAAAGTATATGGGCCACTCTGAATTTTTTTGCAAAGTTTGGTGATGTTTGGTCCAGGTATATATATATATTTTAAATAAGACTACTACCACAGCCTTCTGCAGTCACCCTCAGCTCACCGCAGCCCAAAGTGATTGCTTGCGCAGTGGTAGCCTGCTGACATTGAGTCAAGTTGAGTGGGGAGTTAGGCAAACTAGACCTGTGGCAAGCCTGCAGTTAGTAGGTGGTAGTAGTCTTAAGCTGCCTGCCATGAAGATCTTTTTTGGCTTACCGCAACATTACATTTAACGGTGCAATACTGTGATTGCTGTGAGTGTTTTGCATATCAGCTGTAATATCTTGTGCCGTGAGTGTGTTTTCAGGTGCTACAGTAATTGCAGGCCTTGGAGTACCAGGCCAAGGGTTTGTGAGTCAGTCCTTTGTTTTGCTTGCTTTGCTTTCTACTCTTAATGGTTTCTTATTGATTTTAATTGTTTTGCGTCAGAAGTGACTGCCATAGTGCCTGAGTTGTGTCCTAGGCCTCCTTGATTGGCTCTCCACCATCGCTACGAGTTAAGGAGCAGGACGCCACGCAGTGGTAAGCACCTCGTAGTCCCTAAGCTGTGACTGTTAACACCAAACGTCCCTGCGTGCCAAGAAAGCCAAATTATTCCAAGTGGATGGGCAGCCCAAAATCAGTGGCTTTTTTGGGCCCACAGTAACACTAGTCAATGATGGATTAAGAGCTGAACATTTATCTTCAGTGGGCGCTCCCAATGCTGGCAAAAGCACACCCCTCACTTTCCCCGACCATTGACAATAAATCATTCCTTTTAAATGTATGTTGCACACTCCAGAGAAATTCATTAGGGATAACTACTATTGGCTACAATAACATTATTGGCTCCAATCTTTCCGGCAGCACCAACCTCTAAAACCTGCTCTCTCTCATACAGTGAGCCTGAGGCTGATTGTGATAATGATGCTGTGAACTCTACTCATGCCAACTAAATGAGGCACTCATCGCTCTGGAATACTCCCAGCGTTATGACGTTAAGGGGCTGATTCATGGAATTATGTGCGCCGAAAAACGGGCTTTGTGCACCATTCTGCCCGCAAATCCCTGTTTCACAAATGGGGATTTGCGAGCAGAATGGCGCACAAAGCCAGTTTTTCGGCGCACATAATTCCATGAATCAGCCCCTAAATGTTCTTATGCCAAAATTGGATGTGCTTCAGTTCTTGTGTAGCAGTCTGGCACAAGATCACTGTGTGTAATATATATTACATGGCCATGGTAGTTATGGTTAAGTTGCTGTTTCCATAGAAAGAGCACTTTTTGGGCGGCTTATAACACTGCTCCCCCTGGACGAATCCTCTTCAAACTTTGCAAAAAAAAAAGTATATGGCCCACTCTGAATTATTTTGCAAAGTTTGGCGAGGATTCGTCCAGGGGGGGCAAAGTTATAGGGGGGGTCCCAAAACTTTTTTTTTCCCATAGACTGAATGGGGAAAAATCCTTTGCTCGCGCCTACAGCCCAAACCGCTGGACGGATTTTCACCAAATTTGGAACAGGAGTAGCGGCTTGGTCCCGAAAGCATGCTTTTGCAGATTTGGTGAAAATCCGTCCAGTAGTTTTTTTTTAAAATGACCAAAAAGTAGGTCATAAAAAATTTGTGATATCTGTGTTCGGTCCGCGGACACACTTCCCTGTTCGCTCCGTGGACAGTGTCCTGATTGGCCAATCGGCTTGCGTGATGTCGGCGGACATGCAACATGTTTGCTGATTGGACGGCGTGAAGCGCGTCAGATTTTCGGTAGCGCCCGCCATCTTGGATTTGCAGACATCTGCGGACAGCGCAGTGAAACTTGGTTTAAAATTTGTATTTAGTAGAGTGTGTTGGTGTGTAAGAGTGTTTGGGGAGGGTGGGAGAGTATGAGATAGGTTAAATGTTGTGTTTTTTTATGTGGTGGACGCTCTTGTTGTGTTCGATTTATCTGCGGACAACGCGGCTGTTCTGAAATGTTCTAAATAAACTAAATGGGGGGGTGTTCCGAGGACGCAATATGTGTCCGTTTTGTTGGCAAGCAAGCTGAAACTGTTCTAAGAACACAAGTGGTGTCCTGAAATTTTCGTAAATAAACAAAATGGGGGTCTCCTGAGGACGGTGACCGTATTGTTCTCTGGTAAGTTGAATGTGTTCTAAGAACACTTGTGGTGTCCTGAAATGTTCGTAAAAAAACAAAATGGGGGTGTCCTGAGGACGCTATCCGTATTGTTCGATGGGAAGTTGATTGTGTTCTAAGAACACTCGCAGCGTCCTGAAATGTTCGTAGGGGGTGTCCTGAAGACGCTGTCCGTATTGTTCTCTGGTAAGTTGAATGTGTTCTAAGAACACTCGTGGTGTCCTGAAATGTTCGTAAATAAACAAAATGGGGGTGTCCTGAGGACGCTATCCGTATTGTTCGATGGGAAGTTGATTGTGTTCTAAGAACACTTGCGGTGTCCTGAAATGTTCGTAAATAAACAAAATGGGGGTGTCCTGAGGACGCTGTCAGTATTGTTTGCTGGCAAGTTGAATGTGTTCTAAGAACACTCACGGTGTCCTGAAATGTTCGCAAATAAAAAAATGGGGGTGTTCTGAGGACGCTGTCCGTATTGTTCTCTTGCAAGTTGAATGTGTTCTAAGAACACTCGTGGTGTCTTGAAATGTTCGTAAATAAACAAAATGGGGGTGTCCTGAGGACGCTGTCCGCATTGTTCGGGGGTGTCCTGAGGACGCTGTCCGCATTGTTCGTTGTCAAATTGAAAGTGTTCTAAGAACCCTCGCGGTGTCCTGAAATGTTCGTAGGGCGTGTCCTGAAGACGTTGCCCGTATTGTTCGCTGGCAAGTTGAAAATGTTCTAAGAACAATCATAATGTCCGCAGACATTAAAAGTTTCCATAGGCCATAGTTGAAATGTTTGACTCTATGGGTGTGATATGCTGCGGTGGTTGTGGCCAGGGCATAGAGTCTTGGGTGCATGGTTATTTGGCCATGCACCCAAGACTCTATGCCCTGGCCACAACCACCACAGCATATCACACTCATAGTGGCTTATAACTTTCAGTCAAAAACAAATTTATAAGGAACAAAGTTATAAGCCACTATGGGTGTGATATGCTGCGATGGTTGTACTTATTATAATATACTTACTGTTTGGTTTAGTAACTGGAGTACATGTATTTCTTGTTCATTTCTGTGATAAAAGAAAATAGCATGTTAGTATTAGTATTTTGTAATGACTTATTACATTGTATTATCAACACATTTTTTTTTTGGACCCTCATATTTAGTAGATTACAAACCAGAGTACTGTGCAATTTGTTCAGTTTCTGTGTTTGTTGCTAAAATCATTAGGTCTGTGGGAGAAAAAAAAAATCCATGTTGGATTAAAAAAAACCTTTCTCTGTTATGCTACAGTTTATTTGTTTGTTTGTTTGTTTTCAGTGTTCACTTGTTGTTTCTGGCTAATGCTTTATACATTGGCTTGTTGCCGTTTTTTGGAGCAGTAACATATTATTTATTTGTTTGGATATTGTAAAGTTTTGGAGCAGTTAGATACCAGTAGGCATATTCTAACTGTCTATTTTTTGATATATTTTAGTGGTATTGATTTATCTGTTTGGATATTGTTAAATTTTGGGACAGTTAGATACCAATTGGCGTATTCTAACTGTCTATTTTTTGCTCTAATTTAATGTTATTCATTTATCTGATTAGTTGTTGTAAAATCTTTGGGCAGTTAGATAGCTTTTGGAATATTCTAACAGTTTATATTTTTTTACTATAAGTTTACTTAAGGTTTAAGTACAGTTTAGTTATCAAATTTTGGTTTTAAAAACATTAAATAAGCGTTTGTAAGATTTGCTGGTAATCTCTGCTTTAGAGTAATGGTACTATCATTACATTCAAACCATCCACATTTCTTTTTTATATATGCAGTGTAGTGCCATGAATTGGTTGTGGCTCCTGCGTGGTAGATTATACCTATTGTTGTGAAGGTTTTCTTAGCAAGTGATATTTGACCATGTGTGAATCCAGTCAGCTTGCAGTTGTTTTTGGTACCATCTGCATTGTAACGTAGAAGCATTAGTATTACGTATTTACTATATGTTTGTATTACTAACATGGAGCGATTATCCGAATTGCAGGTAGTACATAATCTACCATGGTTTGCATTTTGTACAAGTTGCTGAAATGGAATGGATTCACAATTAGGTATTGATATATATATGAAGCGTTCATTGGGGATTTCTTCTTGTGTCACATTGTTGCAGAGAATGCATGTATGTTTCCACATGTATGAAATCTAGAAGATTTCATTTATAGGTATGTTTTTATTTTCCAGTACTTGTAGTAAGTACATTAGAAATTATTGTGGATCTTCCTGTGAGTTTATAGTGAATTTAACCATTCCAGCAAAGTAGTCAAATTGTTGTCTTATTCCATAAACACTATACGTGTTATCAGGATTGTTTGTTGCATTTCTGTGAAGTACTAACATTTGCAAACACAATTGGTCTGTACTGTGTAAGTAAATGTTGTCAACAATTGGTGGCAATTGAAATAGAATATTCATTGCTACATTTGCGTAGCAACTTACTCCAACTATATTTGAGAGTTTAAATGGACCAGGTAGGTCTGTATCTGATTGATTTTTTTTAGTTTGTCTTCCTTCTTTGATGAAGTACCTGGTTTACTTTCCCTAATGGGTTCTTTTATGTTTGTGGTACTTGATGAAGTTTTAGTTTCTTTTACTCTCTTCGGAGGATTTGCAGTGACATCCTGTTGCATTTCTGTTTGATTTAGTTTTCTTTTACAACGTTTTACTTTTTGTGGTACAGAATATGTGTTTAGATGGGGGATGTATAGTGAGCGAAGTCTATTCTAAAATGCATGGAATATCAGCGTTTACTTTACTTGCATCAAAGTTGATTAGAAATAGACCGTCAAGTGTACGTAAGCGTGATAGTGCTACGTAGCTCATGCCTTCTTTAAAGACTGTGTTACCAATGTCTATCATTGCTTTTTCTAGGGTAAGACCTTGTGATTTTTGAATGGTGACTGCATATGCAAGAGTTAGAGAAAATTGTTCTCTGCGTACATACATGTCTTTGAAGAGAAGCAATCGAGCTGTTGAGCGTCCTATCCTTTTTACTTCTGAAAGTTTGTCAAAGAGAATATTGACAAACTGAATTTTGTTGTCACGTGGGTATGTTTGAAAGCCAACAACTGTACCCAGTGCTCCATTAACTAGTCCTTGGTCCACGTCAAGGTTACGTTTAAGCATTACTCTGCAATTTAAGGATAATTTTAATATCTTTTCCAATCCTGCTGTGTTTGAGATTGATTTTTCTAAACTATTTAGTCTTGTTGTGGCTTGGTCACACATGGGTAGTGTCATACCATGTACATCTAGTTTGTCTGTGGCGCTAATTTCCATTATTGGTTGCATTTCTTTACTTAACATTATTTAATTGAATTTGAAACAGCTTGCAAGAGTTGGCATTAAGGCCATACAATTGACATTTTTGTGGGATAATTGTTCCATAACATCTGTAGCACATGCATTATCACCATAAAGTGCATGAATGTGCCGGGTTTTCAATTTTGCTTCTGCTGCTTTAGAAAGTGTACTCTGATACTTTTTAAGATGTTGGCATAAGTGAGATCTGCAGATTGCTGCATGCTTTCTGTTAATTCTCTGTATTGGAAATGTTGCCAAAGGTTTCCAATGCTGCCAACAGTTTTACGGCAGAGTTTGTGTCCTAATGTTTTAAAAATAGGCTCACCTTTTACTGGTGTCAATTGAAGAAGATCTCCGAAAACAATAATGTGTTTTCCTGCAAAGAGCTCTTAATAGTTTGTTTTGAGTACTTCTTGTAATCTGAGGTGAATCAAAGCCAACATTAGGCTGGACACCATGCTCACTTCATCTATTAGAAGCATTTTCATTTGTTTCAATACTCTGTGTAGTTCCATTGCAGCTTCTGTAGAAAGTTTGTAATAGTCTAATCTGTTTTGGTGTTCTACTGGCAGGAGTAGTAATCGGTGTAAAGTGACACCACCTATGTTGTAGGCAGCTAAACCTGTGGGGGCAGTGACAACAGCTGACAGTTTGTTGTTTGTCAATTGTTGAAGGAACTTACTGATGATTTTGATAGGAATGTTTTGCCAGAACCAGCTTCACGACTGACGTACAATAGTATAGGTATATAATTTTGGCAGGTGCATTCTTTGTTTTCATGTTGTATGTACACCATGTGCAATTTCTTTTGTTACTTCTTGAAAAATGCTACGCTGCTCATTGTTTAGCTTTGATTGTAGTATAGTTACGTCTTCTTTATCTTCGTACTGACACATGGTGTTTTCTACTTCAATCATAGCTAATTCTGCCTCAGTTGTTATTAGTGTCTCTCCCAGTGGTTCTTGGCTTCCTGTTACAGAAGGTTGACTACTGTCAGGAGTGTCCTTATCTAGTTGGGCCTGGAGTTATAGTGCTTTCATTTGCTTTGAAAGCGTCTTCATATGAGTCATAGTTATCTAGTATTTCTTCTTCTTTTCTCCATGGTTTAAAGAGTTGTAGCAGGGACATGCAATATACTTCTTTATGTTGAGGAGTCTTTAATGACAATTTGATATGATTAATTAAATTTGGTTTGGTGAGTTTTACTAAGCTGCCTTCACAGTCACTTTGTATTTACCGTTTTTTTCATCAGGTTTTATATTATTTTTGTATGTGTAGTTTTGGGCTATGTGGTATAGACACATGGTTTCCAAAGTGGTACTCCTGTTTGGGTAGTATGTGTCCAATACATTGTTTTTTAAAATGTCTTGGCTGTTGAGATCATGTTTGGCTATTGGTTCTATATCTTCGTATGATTTTAGAACTCTTTTTCTAGATTTAGCTGGACCAAGACTTAGCCATACTATATTTTCAGATTTACCATACAGTGCAGTACCAGTTAAACGATCAGCTGCTTCATAGGATCCACATTCTCCATGGGACAGCATTTTTATGCCAAGCTGTATAATTTTTGAGACACTGTTTTATCTGATGACCTGTCATTCCGGAGGTCTTGCAGCTCTGTCTTTTCTGCTTTGGTTAAGTATGCTGTGACATATCGTGCAACTGCAGTAGAATTGTCTGCAATTTACTGCACATCTATGTTTGCATTCCATAAGTGGGCAATGATTGCATTGTAATCATTGATATATTTTTCTTCTTCTTTTCTTTTTATGTAATATGTATTTTTAGGTGACTTACCTTTAACACTATGTCTAACTGAAGACATGAGGTTGTTCACTTGACCTGTATTTGTAACTGGTCTAGGGAAACCAAATCGGCATTTGGTGTAGTATTTCCCTTTGTTTTTGTATTTGCGACGACAATATTTGCCACATTTGTGTCTTTGAAATTGTAAAATTTGTGCATGAAGATCACTATTTTTGGATTCCGATAGAATTTCACAAGTGACATATTTTTCAATAAACTGTAAAACAGTGGCATCACTGTCTTGACCAAATTTAGGAGCATCTTTAATCCATAAAAGCATGTGGATATGTGGTGCTCCTCTGGCTTGGTATTCTTTTCTCCAAAAGAAGTGTTGCACTTCGTCAAGGGGAGGAACAGTTTTATTACAAATAAAATGTAGCATAGAAATGAAGCGTTGGTGAAAATATCTTGAAACATTAACAGGATCCATAGAACAAAGTTCTCCAGGTGTTAGTATATCTGTGTTTGTTTTGTTTTTGTTTGATATGCTTAGGAAATCATGTAAATCTTCCCATGCATATTCTGCACAACTTAATGTAACAAACCAAGTGGGTGGGCCAAGGTTTCTGATCATACAACGTACATCTCCGTGACGTCGAAACCAGTACTCTTTAGTACCATGCATATTTGCTAATAGATTTGTAATATTTGATTATAAAACCTCATCTTTTTGTTGCACTTTTTGTAATAATTGTGTAGCTGTCATATTTAGAAAGTGTGATCCTGATTTTAATATATGTGCAACTCCGTAACATAAAGTTGCTAGTTCACTTTCAAAGAGTAGGTGGAATATGTATTCCCAGATTTAGACAAAATGTGGATCTTCAGAATACATCCGTAATGAGCGGTATTCTGATGCTGATATTTGAATAGTTCTATCATCGTACCTTCCTCCTTTGCCAGTATGAAAGAGTAGAGGAAAAGCATGTGCTTCTATACTTTTTTCCCATATGCTGATTGGTGATCCTTTTGTTTGACGCATTTGGTATGTTTCCAGTGCATCTTCTATGGTGTCATTAGAGTGCAATGGATGAATTGTATAATGGTCTAAAGTGTTTGATATTGTAGCAGGATCTAGGAGCTCAAATTGACCAGCTTATTCTGTCTCTTGAATTATTTCAGTTGTATCCTTCAAGTTTTCTTCAATATTAATTTCTTTGTAATATTCATTATTCTCTTTAAGATATTGCAAGGCTTCTCTAACTTTATGTAAATCTACCAGCTGTTGCCAAATTTTTTTATCTTTTGTAGGTACTCCATTTACCAAGATAATTAAAGATTGTTGCATTGGACGTTGCACTCCTAGAGTGTGCACATTTTCTTTTAAATCTGATGGTAAATACACTACTTTTCGACGAATACCTTTCACTAATTCAGAGGGAGGTAATTTTGCAGTTTTTGGTTGAAGGCGTATTATTGCTTGAAATGGGTGCACTGTTTGAATTATGATGCTCTCATATAAATTAAGTTGTTGAAGGGGTTTTGGTAGTGGATATAATTCCAAATTATTTGTGATAGCACGTGAAGGAGTTTAGTTGTTGTCAAGTTTTGTAGTGCAGTAACTACAAAGTATTACGGGGTCAGTTATTTCGTATTTGTTTTCTGCTATAAGGTAGAGAGCTAATTCAAACCATTTAGAATCTTCATTGTCTTCTATTTTGTATGATAGGTATACAGTTTTTGTGTTACTTTTATAAAAAGTTCTGCGGCAACATACACACACATGGTTTGGTACTTCAGCTGATGTACTTTTAAATGTTAGTATTTCTTTTTTGTATGTGTGTAGTAAAATGTTGCCATGTGTAGAATTGTTACTAATTTGGTTTACAGCTATTTCATTCTGTAAGTGGGTTTCACTTCCAAAATATTTTTTCTGGATATAGTCAATTTCTTCTAGTAGGTCTTTTGCTGTACCATGTAGAAGAATGTTATTTAAATTGGCTAGTGCTAAACCAGGACTTTTAGCATAGTACAGTTTATAAACTAGATAGTTGAATGATGTGTTGATATCATTTTGATATCATGGAAGGTGGTTTTGCAAGTAGGTCCTGTAATGCAGGTCAATGAATGTCCTTTTAGTCCTGTGTACTTGCGTACAGGACAGGTATCCATATTTTGCAGTAGTTTAATTTTCATTTTGTCTTTGCTTTTCACATATTGATTGAGGAATTGGCGTAAAGACTTGAAACATTGTTAGGGAATGTTACACATTGACGTGCATGGCCATTTGTACACTAGACGTTCTGATTCAGTTGAATGGAGGGGTAATTCTAAGTTTTCAGGACATATTTTTGTAAGGAGTACTTCTTGTTCCATTATGGTATTATTAACTTTTTCATAACCTCGACCACTGCTATGTATGGCAATTGTATTTGTTTGCTTTTGTTTGTACGCTTCTTCATTAAAGTATGGTTCTGTGCTCGTAGTGTGACTCCATTCACCTCTGCAGATACTTAAGAAGTTCTTTCTGTTGGCATTTCGTTTATTGAGAAGTCTTTTTTGTAATTTAGTTATTAGTTTTGTTAGTGGTTTCATTTTGTTTAACACTAAAATAAATAACTTTCTTTTGAGAAGAATTGCACTGTCTATCAACGCTTCTAAGATTAAATTCCTACGATAGGTTTTAAGTGTTGAACCTGGTTTCGCTCCTGTTTTTATAAGATTTTGAAGGACTTTGTGAAGGAAAATTTTGGCTAAAATACTTTTCTTGGTATGCTTACTTTGAACTATATCAAGATTTAAAGAAGCAGTTTTATCTGTAGTGATAGCTGATTTTCTGCTAATTGTTTTTTGGTTTGGTTTACATTTTGATAGAGGAGGCAACGTTTTTGTACTTGAAACTTCTTTTGTTTCACTAAATGACTGTATTAGCTGTTTTGTTTCAACTTTTTTTTACAAATTGTGCTAGAGATGGATGCTTATGTTGGACACTTTTATTTTCATTTGCTCTACTTCTGCGTTGCTTTCTACGGACTTGATTTCTGTTAGGCATTCTTTAGGGTCTGTCGAAAAAAATAAAGAAGGTATGGTTTGTGGTGTTCTGCAATGTATGTGTGCTGTGTGCATGAGTGTTTGAGTAAGATGATAAAGATGTATGTAATGGTGTGTGATTGTGCATTGGGAACTACAACTAGTAGGGATAGGTATTCTTGAATTAATGTGTTACTAAACTGGGGATCAGATGACAGAAAAAAGTAAGCTAGTGGTGTGGAGAAGTATAAATAGTATATCTAATGCTATACAATTAAAACAGTTGTTTGTTCTATAACATCTAAATTCTAGCGGTTGACTTGGGTAATTTGTGTGTCGAAAAATAGGAATTTGTGGGCCATTCTGGCTGTAAATCGCTGTTTAAGACATGGGGATTTTTGGACAGAATGGTGCAGAATCTCTATTTTTAGGCAGATAAATAGCATGAATTAACCTTACAGTGTGTTTGAGTAATAATACAAATATTATGGTGATATTCTACTTCCTTTTTTTCTAAAATGAGCAGGTTACTTCTTAGTTGTTCTTTGTACTTCAAATTCGGTTGCTTCTTTTCAGGAGAATGATCTTCACTGCAATTGTAAAAGAAACAAATTAGTAATTTTGTTTGTATATAGCACTGTTTTTAATTTAGACATTGATTTTTTTAATTGAAATCCTCAGCGCCTTCCTCAAAACCATTAAAACTATCTTATTTACATAAGATACGTCGCACCAGTTGAATACATATGATATGTTCTTAATGAACAAATTGTATTGCAGTGACTAACTGTAGCAAACAAAATATCTTTACTATGTCTTGTGAAATTCATAATGTACCACTGAATACCATTATTCCTGTAACTAAGCTCTTCCAAGTAATAGTGCCTCAATGTCATGGGCTGCTTGTCCTATATAAATGTAAGTAATCAAATAAATAACGAAATAAAAAAATATGTAATTGTACAAGTATTATTGTTTGAGATTTGAACATAGAGTGTGCATGCAATTTTGTTTGACTATATGTAGTCTATATATTTCATTTCAAAAATGTTAGTTTAACATGATTTGAGTGTGTGTGTGTGTATAAATAAATTTGTAAGTGACGGTTGATTTTAGGAGATTGAAAAAAGACAGTAGATTCATTTTACAGATTATACAAGCTAAAAGCCAGTTAGAAAATGTGTTCATGTACTGTATAGAAAATATGCATACCTGTAGTTTGTGTTCATGCATATGGATATGCATGGAGCTGCAAGTAGAAATCTTGGAGACTTGTACAGTATTTCTTGTAGATGGTGCTTGCCAATGATATGACACTTATACTCAGAGAGATTCACAGTACATTTGCAGTGCTGATCTATGATGATGCAGTTAGATGTAGAGGTCTTGAATGTGATTGGTGGATGGTCATGTGACTTCTTAGCTACATCCAATGAGGGAATGGCACAGAGAGTGAACTGGAAATGATAGAAGGGCTGTTCATGTTACTATATGTCCGCGGACATGGCGGTAGTTCGCGGACATCGGGTGTTACATCCGGGGATTTTTGGGTTCAGAAGTCATGCAAATGAGAATGAAAGGGATTGGTCAGGAAAGTTTAGTGGGTGTCTTGTGCCAGGAGAGAGTTTCTCAGATACTCTTTTTGCTGAGAGAAGAACCGATAGCTATGGCTGTGTGTTTCAGGAAACAGATTGTTTGGATTTTGGGAGTTCGTGGATACATTGGTTGAAGGTGCACGCAGAAACCTGTAGAGTAGCTGTAGATCTTGGATTCCCACATGTGGAAGTACACTGGCATGGAGTACATGGAATGAAGTGGTTGGACTTGTTACCTCTCTGTGCTACTTTGGAGACAGAGCAACATCCAGATATAATTATAATTCATTGTGGAGGGAACAGTTTAGGACATGTGTCTGGAATTTCTTTGCAATTTACAATGAAAGAAGGACTTGGGAAGATCATGGATTTCCAAATTCTCAAGTAACTTTTTCACGGATTGAGCAGAGACAAATGTGGCTTTGTTCTTCTTCATTTGGTCCACAAATGGAGAAAGCAAGGCGCAATGTCAATAAGGCTGTTTGTGTTTGTGCCTTTCTAAGAGATTTTGGCATGTCCTCTTTTCACAATGAAAATATTATGTTTCGTAGTACATACATTTTTCGCAGAGATGGAGTACATCTAACTTATGCTGGCAATTAGATTTTTCTAAGAAACATACAAAATGCATTGCGAGCTTTTTTAAAATGACAGCATCCATTTTGAAGTAGGTGTTGAGTATTTATAATTTTTGAAACACAAACACCTCCCAAAGGCTCTTTTCAGAGCCACCACTTCCTCCCAGAGAAAATTGCAATGGTTTTGAGATAGTAGCACCTCAAAATTTTAGATGTCCGCGGACTTCTAAAAAATACAAAGGGCCCTGCTTCATTTATTTTCACTTCTATTTTTTAACTGTGAAAGGCGGCTCTGAAAAGATCCTTATTTTTTTTAATTTTTGTTATTTTATATTTTTTTTTGTTTTTATACACGACACACTAGGAGAGGAGGGGAAAGGAGGGTAAAGGGGGGACACCAACCACAGGGATAAGAAAGGGCGAGCTGAGAGAGGAAGATGTAGAGTGGGTTTTATTTGGGTAGTGAGCAGGTCTTCTCGTGCTCTGAGACGATAGTCTCAAAAGCACTACGAAGTCGCTCCCAACTGCAGAGTATTGTGTCGCAGTACATACACACAACTGTGACCCTCGAAAGGTAAGGGTCATCAGCATTATGTGTGGCCTGTGAGGCAGCTTGAGGAAGACGCTGTCCCACAGAGGTGTTCCTTGTGGTGACAGGATCAGAAACGTAGGATGAAGTAGAGGAAATCAACCTACTACGCTCCTCGCAAGGTACAACCTTGCGAATGGCCCCAGAGTGAAATGACCTTAGGTGTCGCTTCATGGTAGTGGTCCCAAAGCTGTACGAACCATGCCTCCCGCGACTGAGTACCATTTTGCACTCATTGCAGGTGACTCGGTTCGCACGAGCCTTAGGACCATCCCCATGAATGGTAAATAACCGCCACACCCAAGACTCACGCCGAGTGCGGTTAGTAGGGATTTCCACTACCTCATTCTCGTCATCCTCATCTTCCTCCTCTGCATCCTCACTCCTGTTCCCCTCTTCAGGCCCTTGAGGAGGTGGGGGTGGTGCTGAAGCAGGTGCAGCACCAGGTGGCAGGAGTGCAGCCATGGATGCCATCTCGATGATGGTGTAATCTGCAGGTTGTAGGAAAAATTACTGTGCTCTGAAGAATAGCCAGAAACACAATGAGAATAAGCTCTAGGGCGTGGTCTTTTATAGGGGTGCTTGTTCGCGGGCATGCGCGCTGTCCGCGGACAGATCTGCCAAACTGGATATTAAATGATGCCTCCTATTGTAACGATTGTATGTATATTGGCCTACGCCAAGTTGCTTAAAACTGTACGCAAATAACTCTCTACGGCAAGGTCTTGGCCTTAGAAATTGATGTAAGCCGCCATCTTGAATCAAGCCGCCATTTTAGGTTCTTTTGCTGTGTAAAAGTCACCCTGTACATCAAAATGGCGGATGATGCCATTCCGAACAGAATCTGGTCGTCATGACCTCCGTACAGCTAATGTATAACTTGTCTACAGGCCAATTGTTAGGGTCGTAAACTGAGAACTTGTCCTTCTGTTGACCTGTGTGTAAATGGATTACCTGTATCAACGGAACTGATCTATGCACATACTGATGAATATATTAAAAGTTGACCTGGCAGAGACCCTAGACCAGTAATACATTCATGGAATGGTTAACCCGCAAAGGGGTTGGACAAAAGGCTGGAGAAATGTATATAAGCCTGATTGTCCCAATGTATAGTCTCTCACTGAATACATCGAACCCCATTGAAGTTCGTTGTGTTGTACTGAGGGCCGATAGCTATCCGATCTGTCATTGACTTTGTCACTGCTTGACCTTAATATAAAGTACTTTGTATGTTCCTTTGTAACCAGTGTTTGGTGCGTTTCCTTTGGGCTTCCCGGCCTCATATTATTTCTTTTCTGTTTTCATAGTTGGCGCCCGAATAGGGACCCTCAAGATTGATGCCGGACCATTGAAGGTTGACGCATGCTATCGGACCGGGATCGGACGGTGTGATACTACGGGCCCGACTGAACGAGACGCAACACCTCTACAGCGCTGCACGATCCGATCCTTGGTCGATAGCCGTGTGGTCTGAGACGGCATCTTGACGAGGGTCCACTTTTGAGGCGGGCAGATTTGCCGAAATCATCAAACAAAAGGTAAAATTTGTTAGGTAAGTTCTTTGATAAACCGTAAGGTCCTCCTTAGGTTTGGTCAGGTGAGTCGTGACCCGACTCTTAATTTAACCCTGACAATTTGAATTTGGCGCATTGTATCTGCAGACACAATTATTGACCAGGTAACACCAAGTATTTGAGAAATGTCTGGGAAATTGTCTAGCTGCTTTAGGGCATTATTCCGCAGCGATCGACAATCTTTGGAATTTAGCCACCCGGCACCACAGGAGGGGTCGCCGGCGTTTACTATGTATTGTAAGCATGACGTTGGAAGTGTAGTATTTAATGATATTTGGCACTGACAAACCAGACATGCCTCCGAACTTCAGTGGCCAATCAATGGTAGTTTTGAGATCCCTCGTATTGAATACTTAGAGTCGGTCTTGTTAAAGAAAAAGGCCAGACCCGCAGCATTTAAGGTTCTGCAGAATTGGAAAAAAGAAGCGTTGCAGCAGCTTAAGAGTAGGGAAAAACATGCGCGCCGTCATAAAACGAACGCTGAAAAGGCGTTGTTATATGATCAGGACAAACAGTTTGAGTCAGTTAGGAATATGGATAGGGCTTTCTCACTCGGTATTCAGAAAATCTATCCTTCTAAAGACCTTCATGTTTCTGACGAGTTTCTCGACAAATTGTTAAACGAGCGAAGGTCTGGTGCCTCTGCACCACCTCCGTATGATCCTCTTCCTGTTGCTTTGCCTCTTCCTGCTGTTATTCCTGCTCTCCCTGCTCAACCTGTTGTTCCTATTCTTCCGGCTGTTGCGCCTCCGCCTGCTCTACCACCTCTTCCCATTGCACCAGTAATAACACCTCCATTGAATCTGCCTGCACCTCCACTCCCGAGTGGTTCCGAACCGACTATAGTTGATCGGGGTGCGGGGTCGAAGGTTGTTAGTCGTAATACTGTCCCTATAGATAAGAAGCGGGATTTATTTACATGGGCTAAGCATTGTATGGAGAGAGATGATCGAGCTAATGTTTTTGCCACACTGTCTAATATGGATAATTTTCCTGAGAAAAATGTTTTCATTGAAGGTTTAGGGATTCATTTATGTGTAATGTGGGGTAAATTAAATAATGTGGATCTCCCACAAGGGCTGAGGGATCTGAATACTTTAGCACTTTCAAGAGACACTGTGGAGAAAGTACATGAGCATGTCGAGAGGTTATTTGAGTATAGGAGAGATTTGGAAAAGTTACGGAATGAGGATGGCGAAGAAGAGAGTATGTATGTACAGAAACGATTTCTTCCGTTTCGTAAATCGGCATCTGAGGAAGCGCAAATTTGTACAATATATGCGATTAGATGGATTTCGGATTTATCAATAACTCCAGTTGAGGTATATGACACATACCGTCAATATACGCTAGACATTCAGAGGAAGGTGATTCAGGTAATGGTAGAGTACCTGCAGGATGAATGTGTGAGGAAGAAGGTTAGTTGTCCCACAGAGTTACTGGGTATTTATAAGAGAGCTTTTTCACTTGACACTTCTTCGACTGCTTTAGCGCTCGATTTAGCTCTGTTGCTTAGTAAGCGTTCGGAGTTGCCTATATCTCAGTTGCCTATGAGAGAGGTACCTCCGACATTTGTCCCAAAAGTTGAGGTTCCCGCTAATGTTGCAGCAGGTACACCTGCTGTGGACATTCCCGCACATTATGTATCGCAGTTTGTTCACGTCCTGTTTTTGCGACAGGAAGTGAACACTATTAGGCAATCTATTCCCGACATTAGGAAAAATCCGACAGGATTCTATAAAGAGATAGAGTCCGTCTTGCAGTCCTCAGTGTTCACCCTAGGCAATATTGACTTGTTATTCCCTGTACTCCTGCCCGTAGATTTGTGGAAGCATGTTAGAACAATAGATGATGCACCTGGGTTGGGAGATACGTGGGCTAATATAACTAGGCTTGACGGGGAAAGTCCAGCTGGTGAGAGACCGCCTCAGGTGATACTCACTTTGCCTGACAGAATCATTGCAAAATTAAAAACTGTAATTCCCTAAAAAAGAATTATTTGGGACAAGCTTACGGCCTGTGTCCAAGGAAAATCTGAGGGTGCCACCGAGTTCTTTAATCGGTTCGAACAAGTATTCTCGGAATTCAGTGGACAGGATTTAGGCACAGAGTCTGGGAAAAGGTTATTTGTGGACAAATTTGTGCGTGGATTGCTGCCTGACATCCAGTCACATATTATGTCTTCCGAGAGCGCTTGGCAGGCGAAATCCCAATCAGAAGTACTACACATGGCTCAGTACTACAAGAACCGTGTCAATAATGAAAAAGATAGAGTCGAGAAGAGAAAAGGAGACTTAAAGACTAAAGTATTGTTACAACAAATTGTTAGAGGCCCCAGAGGGGGTAGTTCGCAGATTAGAGATCAGTATGTTCCACAAGGGAACGTGCCCTTGAGTCCTGTGAACATTAACCAGTGTGCCTATTGTCGTCAGGAGGGTCATTGGCGTGCACAATGCCCCGTCCTTCGACAGAGGTCGAATAACACATTTGGGAGTATGGGTAGACGACCCAGAGGTCGCCCCGGGGTGGGGGGCCATGGTAGAAGTCAGTTTTCTCAGGATCCTCAGCAACCTTTTTCACAGGACAATCAGACTTCGAGTGTGGATACTAGAAACATATTCAATCACCCCTCTGCTGCTTACCTCTCTGAGGAGCTTCCTTTTGATGATATTCTGTTTCGTTAGGATTGCCCGAAGCAGGGTTTGGAACCTACACCTATTCCCGTTAGTCAGAAAGGTCCCTACGTTGAAATGGTAGTGGGAAATAGGAAACATCAGTTTTTGATAGACACTGGAGCACAGAAGTGCTCCATTGATCATTCTCAGGTTCCAAACATTCCACTGTCAGGGCAAACCAATGTCTCCGTAGGGTTTTCTGGCACACCAGTCGTTTGTCCGGTTTATTCGCCGGTACCTATTTCTTTGGGTCCCTTTATGGACCACTGTGCATTTCTTTTGACTTCAAATTGTGGAGAAAATTTGGTGGGGTTGAATCTGTTGAAGGAATTAAATGTGGTAATTCATTGTTCATCTGATGGAGTGCGTTTGACGATTTCACCACAGCAATTTTCTGTTTCACAATTTTTGACTAGACATTTGCCACCAGAATTCAGTAATGTCCCGGAGTGTTTGTGGGTGGCTGACGACAATGATGTCAGTGTTCTACAGATTGAGCCTGTTAAAATAGTCTTGAAACATGGTATTAAGCTGCCACGCATCCCGCAGTATAAGATCTCGGTTGAAGGTGAGTGAGCTTTGAAGAGCATTGTTTTCGATTTTGTGCATCGTGGGGTGATTGAGGAGATTACAGGAAGTTTGTGCAATAGTCCGATTTTACCCATGTACAAAAAAGGCGATAATGCCATTCCATTTCGTTTTATAATTGATTTGCGTGCCATCAATAGAGTTGTCGCTCCGCAAATTCCAATTGTGCCTGATGTGACGACGATATTAACTATGATTCCAGCTACGGCTACTTACTTCAGTGTTGTGGACCTGAAGAATACTTTCTTCACTATTCCTATACACAAGGACAGTAGATATTTGTTCGCGTTCACCTTAGGGGGACGCTCGTTCACATTTACTCGTGCACCTCAAGGTTACACCGAGAGTCCTAGCATTTATAGTAGGGCCTTGAAAGAACAGCTTGATACTCTTGAATTACCCCCTACTTGTACGCTGCTTCAGTACGTTGACGACTTGCTTTTAGCAGCAGATTCTGAGAGCTCTTGTAAAGAGGGCACTGTATTGTTGCTCATCCATCTAGTTAAACATGGTCACAAAGCTTCGCTTAAAAAGTTTCAATATTGTTGCCAGGAGGTCGCCTATTTAGGCCACCTCCTGTCAAAGGAGGGAAGAAGATTGACACCTGAAAGAATAAAACACATTTCTGGCATGTCTGTCCCAAATACACAGAAGGAAGTCAGAGCCTTAATAGGTATGGCTTCTTACTGTAGGTTATGGATCCCGAACTTTTCATTAGTGATAAAACCAATGTTGGCCTTGACAAAGAAGGGCATTTCTTCGCCATTGCCATGGAAATCGGAACATCAACAATCATTTGAGCTGCTCAAAACTGCATTATGCTCTGCACCGGTTTTGGGTACACCAAATTACAACAAGGCCTCTGTGTTTGTGCATGAATGTGATGGATGTGCTTTGGCTGTATTAACGCAGGAGCATGGAGGGAAGAATAGGCTGTGCGGTTACTACTCTTCCGCCCTTGATCCTGTCGCATGCGCTTTGCCAAGATGTTTGCGAGCTGTCGCTGCTGCTACCGCGTCTGTAAAGCAGAGTGAGGGAATGGTCCTAGGCCATGATCTAACCCTGATGGTGCCTCACTCTGTAGATGTTCTATTGAACAAAACCCAAACGCAACACCTCACTTCCGCACGATTGACAAGATATGAATTGATCTTGTTTGCTCCCCACATCCAAATTAGGAGGTGTTGTGTTCTTAATCCGGCTGAAATCCTACCTTTCCCGCAAAATACTGTTTGCGGTGATGATGAGTCACATGACTGCCTGTATACTACTGAACAAGAAACAAAGGGCAGGATTGATCTTAAGGACACTCCTTTGGATAATGCGCAAGGGGAGCTATTTTGTGATGGCTCCTGCTTCAAACTTCCGGATGGTACATCCACAGCTGCTTATGCAGTCACTACATTAAGTACGGTTGTAGAGACCAAGAGAATTACGCATAACTCCGCGCAGGCTGCAGACATTATAGCATTAACCCGAGCTTGTGAGCTTTCCGAAGGGCTAACGGTGAATATATATACTGACAGTCAGTATGCTTTTGGGGTGGCTCACAACTTTGGGAGACTTTGGTCAGAGAGAGGGTTTCTAACTTCACATGGGACCAAGATTCAGTATGGCCCCCTGATAGTACAATTGCTCTCGGCGCTCGCGCTCCCTAGTCAGTTAGCGATCATGAAAAGCGCAGCGCATCGCAAGATCACAGACGATGTAGGAAAAGGGAATGCTTTCGCTGATCAGATGGCCAGACAAACTGCCACAGATCTTTGCACAGAAATGTATGCTCTAAGAGAAACTAGGGATGTCTATGTAATGGACGAGGATATTGGGTCTGTGCGGGATATCCAAGCTCATGCCACAATGGAAGAATCTAAGAAATGGGCTGAAGGCTTGGGGAAATTAGATGATGATGGGTGTTGGGTGGACACAGTTGAAGGGAAATGGTTACTTCCTAATGCCTACATAGTCATGATGGTTACTATGGCACACGGTCCCACACATGTGTGTGCTCAACAGATCACAAAAATGTTAGAGAAAGTCTGTGTAAATGATAAGATTTTGAAAATTGCTCAGCATTATGTCCAAAATTGCATGATTTGCCTACAGCACAATGTGGGGAAGGGGACAGTCACTCCAAGGGGTAGCTTTGGGCCTCCTTCTGTCCCGTTTGAAGTGATTCATTTTGATTTTATTGAGATGGAGCGGTGCAATAGCTTAAAATATGTCCTTGTGGTCATTTGTGCCTTTAGTAAATGGGTTGAGGCTTTCCCTGTCAAAGATGCTACAGCCATGACCACTGCGAAAATTATAATAAAGGAGTATTTTCCGTGGTTTGGGTTGCCAAGAGTCATTTGGTCGGACAATGGTCCACATTTTGTTGCTGCTGTAATTTTGCAGATATGTACGGCACTACATATTGATAAGCAATTTCATTCGGCTAGACATCCTCAAAGTGCCGGGTTGGTAGAGAGACATAACGGTATCCTAAAGAACAAGCTCGCTAAAACGTGTGCCTGTACCAAACTAAAATGGCCGGACGCCTTACCGATCGTGTTACTAGCCATGCGCACGACCCCTCAAACTAAGACTGGGCTCTCTCCATTTGAGGTGGTGATGGGGAGGCCTGCCAATATTTGGGGTCTTCCGAAACCTAAAGCACTGAGAAGTGTTGAGAATGTATTGCTTTCAGACTACTGTAACCAGTTGACTAAAAATCTGTATTTCATTTATCATCAGGTACGATCAGCTTTACCTGTACGCTACGAGGGCCCAGGTCACAACATCCGGCCTGGAAGCTGGGTCCTGTTGAGAGCATACGAGCAGTCCTCGCGCCTCGCTGGCGGGGACCATTCCAGGTTTTGTTGGTCACCCAAACGGCAGTGCGGGTGGCTGGAAAGAAGAATTGGATACACGTGACGCATGCCAAGAAACTTCCTCACCCAATGCCGCACGTTACAGAAGAAACAGAACCCCTCGCTAACGTTGCAATCGATGATCCTGAAGCAGCAAATAGCACTTTGAGTGAGTCGGAGAATCTCTCTGAGTCTGTGGGGCTTGGGGAACCGTCCATTTTGTCTCCACACTCTTTGGAAAAGTCATTTTCGGAAACCATTGCTCCAAATTCGGCAACTTCCGTTGCCCCTGATACGTTGCTTCCCTCAGGAAGTGACGTTACCTTATTTCCGGATCAAACAGTACCGGGAACCACCAGATATAATCTTCGGCGGAGAAAATAGACCAACGGCACGGTTCGACTGTGCATTCAAAGAAGGAAAGGATCACTGAGGGCTTGCTATTGCCCAAATTTGAGAAAGAGGATTCTGTTGGCTAGGGTTGGGGAAGGACTAAGAAGCCGCGCAACCGGGGGGTCGCCAGCAACCAACATTGGGGTTTCCATTCGAAGACTACAATGCCTGCCACCGCTACTGCTCGTATTGGACTTGTAAATAAGGGGGTGACCAACTTGGATAATGAACAATGTGCCTGGGCCCCGAAAACGTATTGCTGTGTTTTGATGATAATAATTGGGGTTTTTATAGTAACTGCTTTAGGATTTTGGTACGTCGAGGAGATTTATCCTCTAGAGCCTCTTTTGCCAACTGAAATTGTACCTACTGTTTTTACTCTTTTTGTACATTTGCATACTCTGTCACCTAGGGACTCTCAGCATAGACAGAAGTATCACAACAATACTTTGATGTTGATTATGAATTCGACACATGGCATTTTTAACAAAACCAATTGTTGGGTCTGCTCGCATTTACGGCAACATGAGGATAAGGGGCTAGGTGGGTATATTCATCCCTTACCTTTGACGACTGCTTGTTATGCCTCTCTTAGAGCACTGTTCTTTGGCCGATGGAATGATAGCATATCGGGGAATTTTGATGGAACTAATTTGAATAGTTTTGAAAAACGTGTTCTGACTCCCCTGGGATGCTCGCTTTTCGCAAATAGGAGTAAACTCAACATTGCTTCAATTAGGCCTTCTGATAGACTATCTCGTCCTTTCCAATCTTTGGTTTCCTTTAAAATGGCTCCAATAGGCAATAAGGATGCCGTGCCTCCTTCTTACTCTGTTTAACCATAGCCCCGATTCACAGGCCGATGCATTGAATTAATGTGCGCCGAAAATTCCGGCGCAGAGGTGCCAAAACGTGCGAATCGCAGTGCGAGTGCTAAAATCGCAGGGAAACCAGCGCACATCGATTCATGGAAGTCTGTGCGCGAGAAAAATATTGGATGTGCGCTGAAAAAGTGCGCGGCGCACGCCGGCGCACAGGTCATCCAACAGCGTGCGCCACGGCCACAGCGAAATCGCACATGGCGCGGCGCACATAACAAAAGTAGGCGGAACACGGGGCGTAACACTCGGAATGGGGAACAACGCGTGAAAATATGGGCGTCACGGGGGAAGTACAGGAGGCAAGTGCACGGAACGCCCACATGCTCGCCTACAACTCGTATTCATGGAATCGAATAGGGCAAACCAGCGCACGGGCAAAGACGCGCACAGGGCCAAACAAGTCCGCCACAAGAAAGCAGGCGGTAGCGTCCCTGCGCCTGAAATAAATGTGCGCCAAAATGTGCGCTAACAAAAAGCACCTATATACAGCTATGATGAATGATCCATACTGTGGCCCTCTAGGACAAATGAGGTGCAAAGGGGTACCGACAAACACGGACACCCGCTGTGTGAAAAATAGCGTGTGCGTGTATTTCGGTGTGCGCGGGAAGTTCCACACGCGATTGTCCTTGGTACGTGTATTTCGGGGTGCGCAGGAAGTTCCACACGCCATTGTCCTTGGTACTTGTATTTCGGGGTGCGCGTGAAGTTTCACACGCGATTTCAGCAGGGTACGTGTATTCCAAGGTGCGCGGGAAGTTTCACGCGCAAATTTGCAGGGTACGTGTATTTCGGGGTGCGCAGGGAGTACTGCACGTGAATTGGCCGTGTGGGTCCTCCCAGGTGTTCCCTCTACACCCTCCACGGCCCCTGCAGGCGGCCCACACCACAGGGGACTACCCTGCACCCCTGCACATGTCCCGCAGGCAGCCCATCCACCATGGCCATGCCCCCCAGCCAACCCACATGTCACCTTGCACTACTGCCCACCAACGCATGTCTCCCAGCCCCCCACCCCCCAGCATCCAGGGGCACCCTCCACCAGGCCCCCACTCATGTCTCCCACCCCTCCACCCCCCAGCAGTCAGGGGCACCCTCCACCAGGCCCCCACTCATGTCTCCCTGCACCCCCACCCCCCAGCACTATGGGGCAACCTCTACCAGGCCCCCACTCATGTCTCCCTGCACCCCCACCCCCCAGCATCCAGGGGCACCCTCCACCAGGCCCCCACTCATGTCTCCCTGCACCCCCACCCCCCAGCGGCACCCTCCACCAGGCCCCCACTCATGTCTTCCTGCACCCCCACCCCCCAACATCCAGGGGCACCCTCCACCAGGCCCCCACTCATGTTTCCCAGCACCCCCACCCCCCAGCATCCAGGGGCACCCTCCACCAGGCCCCCACTCATGTCTCCCACCCCCCCACATCCCAGCAGTCAGGGGCACCCTCCAGCAGGCCCCCACTCATGTCTCCCTGCACCCCACCCCCCAGCATCCAGGGGCACCCTCAACCAGGCCTCCACTCATGTCCAACTCATGTCTCCCTGCACCCCCAGCACTGTGGGGCACCCTCCACCAGGCCCCCACTCATGTCTCCCAGCACCCCCACCCCCCAGCATCCAGGGGCACCCTCCACCAGGCCCCCACTCATGTCTCCCACCCCCCAGCAGTCAGGAGCACCCTCCACCAGGCCCCCACTCATGTCTCCCTGCACCCCTACCCCCCAGCATCCAGGGGCACCCTCCACCAGGCCCCCCCTCATGTCTCCCAGCACCCCCACCCCCCAGCATCCAGGGGCACCCTCCACCAGGCCCCCACTCATGTCCAACTCATGTCTCCCTGCACCCCCACCCCCCAGCAGTCAGGGGCACCCTCCACCAGGCCCCCACTCATGTCCAACTCATGTCTCCCTGCACCCCCACCCCCCAGCAGTCAGGGGCACCCTCCACCTGGCCCCCACTCATGTCCAACTCATGCCTCCCCGCACCCCCACCCCCCAGCAGTCAGGGGCACCCTCCACCAGGCCCCCACTCATGTCCCCCTGCACCCCCACCCCCCAGCATCCAGGGGCACCCTCCACCAGGCCCCCACTCATGTCTCCCTGCACCCCCACCCCCCAGCATCCAGGGGCACCCTCCACCAGGCCCCTACTCATGTCTCCCAGCACCCCCACCCCCAGGGGCACCCTCCACCAGGCCCCCACTCATGTCCAACTCATGCCTCCCCGCACCCCCACCCCCCAGCAGTCAGGGGCACCCTCCACCAGGCCCCCACTCATGTCTCCCAGCACCCCCACCCCCCAGAATCCAGGGGCACCCTCCACTAGGCCCCCACTCATGTCCAACTCATGTCCCCCTGCACCCCTACCCCCCAGCAGTCAGGGGCACCCTCCACCAGGCCCCCACTCATGTCTCCCTGCACCCCCACCCCCCAGCATCCAGGGGCACCCTCCACCAGGCCCTCACTCATGTCTCCCTGCACCCCCACCCCCCAGCATCCAGGGGCACCCTCCACCAGGCCCCCACTCATGTCTCCCTGCACCCCCAACCCCCAGCATCCAGGGGCACCCTCCACCAGGCCCCCACTCATGTCTCCCAGCGCCCCCACCCCCCAGCATCCAGGGGCACCCTCCACCAGGCCCCCACTCATGTCCAACTCATGTCTCCCTGCACCCCCACCCCCCAGCAGTCAGGGGCACCCTCCACCAGGCCCCCACTCATGTCTCCCAGCACCCGCACCCCCCAGGATCCAGGGGCACCCTCCACCAGGCCCCCACTCATGTCCAACTCATTTCCCCCTGCACCCCCACCCCCCAGCACTGTGGGGCACCCTCCACCAGGCCCCCACTCATGTCCAACTCATGTCTCCCTGCACCCCCACCCCCCAGCAGTCAGGGGCACCCTCCACCAGGCCCCACTCATGTCTCCCACCCCCCAGCAGTCAGGGGCACCCTCCACCAGGCCCCCACTCATGTCTCCCTGCACCCCCCCCCCAGCAGTGCGATTGGCCTGGGTACGTGTATTTCAGGGGTGCGCGGGTAGTCTTACACGCGATTTCATCAGGGTACGTGTATTATGGGTCCGTGTGAATTTCCACACGTGATATCAGCAGGGTACTTGTATTACGGGGTTCACGTGAACTTCCACACGCGACTGGGCCTGGGAGAGCGTGTTACGTCTATTCCTGGGGTGGGTGGGAAGATTTACACGGGCGCCTACAACGCGCCAAAAAAAAGGTCCAATCCGGAAACACGTACGCCAGCATGAAGCAGGCACACGTCCCACACAGCATAAAAGTGTGCGCAAACAACAAAAAAGCTCAGACGCCAGGATGAATATACCGTTCCTAGCAGCAGTGGCCGTGGGATACCGCAGGAGGAGGAGGAGGAGGATAGTCAGGGCCAGAATCTTTACACCCAGAACCAGCCTTTTTGGTATGCCTGATGACCAGGTGTATGGGAGGTACAGGTTTCCACCTCACATAATACTCGACCTGGTCAGTGAGTGGGAGGATGACCTCCCATCACCCACCCTGTGCTCCCAAGCAATCAGCCCCCTGGAGAAGGTCCTCAATGTACTGCACTTCTTGGCTACCGGATCATTTCAGCAGACAAGTGCCATAGTGGGGGGGGGGTGTCACAGGCCACGCAGTCACGGTGTCTACACCAGGTGTTGGCCATCATCACTGCACACCCTGCACATATACCTGCCCAGAACACCTGCGGAAAGGCAGGCTGTCAGCCAGGATTTCTACAGGGTGGCACAATTCCCCAAAGTGCTAGGTGCCATCGATTGCACCCATGTGGCTCTACGTCCCCCCAGGGCATCTGAGCACATCTATAGAAACCGCAAGCACTGGCATTCCATCAACGTCCAGGTAGTATGTGATGCCAAGGGAATCATTACCTCAGTATATGCCAACTATCCAGGCTCCACCCACAACAGCTTCATTTACAGGATGTCAACCCTAAACCGGGACATGGAAGCTGGGCGGCATGGCGATGCATGGCTGCTTGGTGAGTATAAATGCCACAGCACACGCATGCATGACAGAAACAGAGTAATGTCACTACCGCACTAATGCTCTCCATCACCACCTCCCTAGCGGACAGTGCCTACCCTCTGAGCACCCACATGATGACGCCAATTCGGAACCCCATCACGCCTCCCGAGGTAAGATACAACACAGCCCATATTGCAACCTGGGGCATAGTGGAGTGCACATTCGGAGTGCTCAAGTCACGCTTTCGCTCCCTTGACAGTTCTGGCGGGCAGCTGTTATACGCTCCCCCAGTAGTGTGCAGGATCATAGTGGCAGCATGTGTCCTGCACAATGTTGCAACACGCCGGGGGCCTGGCTGTGGACATGGTGGTGCCCCCACATCCCCAACCACATGCACGCCCGCTGCGCATGGGAGGGGAAAGGGCACGGGGTGAGGCAGCCCGTACGCAGCTGGTGGCTAATTACTTCACATAGAAATCACACCCCTGTGGAGTGCACACAGCCCTGGCACATAGCATCTGACAATCAATGATGACTCAATCTGACAATTCTGATGAATTAAGGGACAGTCAACTGTCAGAACCATAGCAGCCTGAGATTGTTCACCTGGAAGTGTCACAATGTGTGCATCCCTACCTACACAAATACCAGCAATGCAGTGTCATCAAAAGACACACTTCTATGTAGCAAAAATGAATACCCACTTGCAAAATACAACATGAGAACAGTGCCATGTCACCCAACCCCTCCCCGGCACCGCCACACAACACACCATGGCATGTCATGCTATGTGAGAGCAAACAAATTAATCCCCACAACATGACAAAAGTGTCACAAAGTACAGTGTCCCTAATGGAAACTGGCCACACATGAAATGCTCACAGTAATGCAGGACCAACAACACACATTACCAAATATTTAGCAATAATACTAATCACCTACACAACCTCCAACCTACCATAAACATGACAGTACGGATTTAGAAAAATTGGTAGTCTCACTACCTGATAATGCCAGCACTTCGACCACTTCCAACTGTACAGTGTTAGCGCCACGCAAAAGTGTAGGTGCACTGCTTACAACATGGACTCCATTTCCAAAGTAGACCGCCTTGTGAAGACATGAGGAATGGACCTGCAAATTAGGAGGATGAGATGGATGCAGAGGCACATATCAATACACCATGCAGTGTACAATACAACAACAATATGCACTAGGAATGTATACACAGTATTGACTACAGACTGCCCACACATCAAATGGGAGTCCAACGTCACTGTGTAAGTCAATGTCACTTGGGCACACCCTTTGCAATCCCATGGAAACGGGAAGCAGGAGGGGTGTGTGTCACACAAACCCAAGCATCTAACCCAAATTCAGGACAAGCCTGCATGTGCCCAGCCACAATACAGCGTATGGCCACGGGAGCCACACAAGGCAACACACTGTAAAAAAAAATAAAAATCAAAAATGGCCATGTATGTGCCAGGGGGGGGGGAGGCCACCTAGGAGGTCCGAGGACAGGGTGAACACCAAAACCCACCTGTGTGGATTTTGTGAAAAAAAACACCTCCATGGGCTCATGGCCTGCACGTAAACCCTATTGTGAGAGAATCGCTGCTGTCGCTCTCCTCACCCTCTGCAGCTGCATCAGGAGGTGGTGGCACTATGGGAGGCAGCCCACGCAAAGCCCTAGTCTGGTCCTCCATGGCAGCAAGCATGCGGGTGTGGAAGGTCTGGTTCTGGAGGATAATCGTGCGGAGGTCCCCATGCAACAACTCACAGGATGCCCGGACCTCCTCCCTAGTTGCCTGCATCTCAGCTGAGAGCGTACGTGTGAGCCGCTCGAGCTGCTGTTCTGTCCTCGTGTCAGTTGAAGCCTCAAGCTCAACAAGAGTCACCCTGAGCTGACGGAGTTCCACCCTCAGGGCTTCCCTGTGGCCCTGGGACTCAATAGAAATGGCTTCCCGCAGAGTCTCCAGTGCCGCCCGTCTGTCCCTGTTGGACGCCAACATGTCCTCCCTGTGTGACTGGCAAATGGAGTCTGTTGCCTGCTGTAGTTGTTCCATCAGCCTTTCTTGGGGGACAATGGAAGTGGCCACCCTATCCATGGCCTGAGCCATCATCTCAGCTGATGCTGCCTGTTGGTTTGCCATACCGTATATGGATTGCTCCCATGCAGTAGTGCCAGGTGGTGTACGGCCACCGCATCGGCGGGCACCACACCTGTCTGGGGCAAGGCGAACTGCGCCTTGCTGTGCCGGCACTGCCTGAGGCTGCAGGACTGCATTCCCCCTCTGATCTGCTGGCCCAGGAACAGGATCAGATGTTGCGGAGTGTGACCCTGCATCCGTAACCACCAAAGGCGGACCTACCAACACTGACATCCCCATTGAGGGTTCTACCCCTGGTGCAGGTGGGTTGGACAGTACAGAATCCCTCCCAGAAACACTTACCTGCGACCGCACATAGGTCTCATCATCCAAATCGACACCTGAATAGAGCTCGGGGGAGATGCACCCAGAGACACCCCTTGAGATAATGGTCTGCAGCAAGTGTGGGTTCTCACCCACCACCACACCACGTCTCTCACTGGTGCCCGGTCGGGCCTGAGACCCCTCATGGGTCTGCACCATCTCCACAACCCCAGCAGTATGAAGTGCATCATCCCCTGCAAAGACATGAAAGAAAAGAAATGGGAACAGGCATTAGCACCATGGCACACAATTAGGACTGAGAAGCAACAGAACCAGTACTTCATTGACACATGTCCCACATGACTATAACCCTCCCATGCATGCACCGTCACTGCGTATGAAGGGGAGGCAAATGGCACACATTGATGACACCAAGATGGAAGACCAACACATTTGCTGCATGCTGGCTAGCAGTGCTATCACACATTGGCCTGTGATTGGCATGTCCAATACACATACATGACACATGCCATCACACAGATGGCATGTACCATAGCTATGTCACACATGTGACAATAGGACTGAGAAATGCCTAGTGAAAGTGGTGGAATGCAAACAATCAGCCTGAATGAACACAGAATAATACGTAACAATGTTGTGGCAAGATGACACTTCAAGGGCAACTGGCGTGAGGTTGGGCTAAATGTCTACTGTTGCCAGAAGGGATACTGCAATACCCAAATCCTGGTGCGCAGAATGTATTTGATGAAGCACATGGGTGACCCAAACCACTCAGGCAAACACACCCTCACCTGGCACTCAATCAGAAGCCCTCACACACACACCATGCACATGGATGACACACACATGCATGTGCACTCACCGGACAATGCCTCGTAATCTGGCAGGTCTCCCACGCCTTGGATCTGTCCCTCCGTGACGTAGGTCCCAGCAACATACTCATGTGGAGTGAGTTCAATGTCCTCTGCTGGAGACCCACCTCCAGTCACTAGAGTAGCGGCATGACTTGAGGCCAGCTTTTTCTTTGCCCCGCGCTTCAGGTCATTCCAGCGCTTGTAGCAATCATTAGCTGTGCGCCTCACGAATCCAAAGGCACTTATGATGTTCGCGATGGTCTGCCAGTGTGCCAGATGTTGTGCTGGTGTGGTCTTGCATCCTGCAGTAATCACCATTTCGCTGTCATGTGCGGACACATACTCCACAAGTGCATCAAGTTCGGCCTGATTGAAGTTGGGCTTCCTTGGTGGGCCGGACTGTGTAGCCGTGTCTGGGGCATCAGCCTGTACTGGATGAGCACTCTTCCTCTTCCACTTGGAAGGTGGTGGGGATCCTGAGTGTCCTACGCCACTCTGGACACTAGGGGCAGGAGCCCCGGTGGACTGTGGACTAGGAGTGTGGGAATGAACACTCACCATGGGGCTTGGTGCAGGCATTAGCTGAAGTGTGATGTAGTCAGGGGGAACGTCAGCAGGATGGACTGGGACCAACACTTACCTGGCTGGGAGACTCAGAGCTGGGGTGGATGGAGCCGCAGCTGCCCCTGCAGCCTCCCCACCCTGCCTACTCGGGGCAGCAAATGACATAGCTGCCCCTGATCCACGTGGCCTGGTGACACCAACGTGCACCGCCACACGTGGCCTAGACCTGCTGACCTGGAAGTCAGCCATGGAGTCACCCTGTGCCAGGTCTGGTGCCACAATGGGCTGGTCCAACAAGGGCTGAGCAGGGATTCGTTACCCTCAACCAGGGGGGTGGGGGGGCATGGGTGTCCCTGACTGGTCACCCACACATGGGGGGCTAGGGGCACCCTGCAAGTCCCGGCCACGTCCCCTACCGTATCCACCACGGCCACCTCTTGAGGCTCGGCCACCTTTGCCACCCTTACCGCGTGCTCGCCTCCCAACCATGGCACTGATGTTGTTGTGCGTATGGGAGTTGCAGTAAACTATTGTCCTGGGCAATTGGGGGTCAAAGGGGTAGGGTACTAGATGGAATTCGTACCCTAGTGCTCTTGCAAGGCTGTATGTGACCCCTGGGGGAAGATGACGGGTCACGCAACGCACAGGCACCCCAAAAAAGGGAGATAATTTGCACGCAACCCCTCCTAGACCACGTGCGTGGAAAAATAAACCTGCACTACGCTGTGGCACCCAGAAACACAAAAATGAACGTATGCGTGTCACACGCAGCCTAGAATGACCTCTGAAGGGGTACGCGACACACGGGGCAAGCACAGATGTTAAATACATGCGCGACTCACCGTCTGCCTGGAAAAATAGCGTGAAAAAGACGCGCGTGTGCGTGTTGGCAACACCCCCGCCAAAAGAAGAATTGTATGCTGTCTGAGGAGACAGGACAACAGAAGAAGTGAACGCTGTTTGAGGAAACAGGCCCAGGAAAAAGACAAAAAGAGAAAAAGCTGTCAGAGTTAACAGGGAGTACGAACTTGGAACGCCGTGAAGTAAATCGCGTGTGAACCGACAAGAAGTACAGATTTCACCCACTCGCTCTCCACGAAAAGCACGTACAAGGAAATGGCGTTCCACACGTACCTTTTAAACATGCCCACACGTCCAGCGTCACTGGCCCTATCCTCCAATTACACGAGCTGACACTCTGACGTGCAGTCATTGGACGTGTAACATGCACCCGTGTACAGGGAAACGCCCGCGCACGCACGCCACAGACGCGCATATGCGCTGAGGCCCTTTCCACCAATTACACGCTATGACACTCTGACGTGCTTATTTTTTCTACGCGCATGGAAAACGCATGTGCACGTAACCTCATAGCCGCGCCTACATGCTGGGGGCCTTTGGGCCAATGAATTCGCGTACATGTGCTGACGCTCTTACGCGCTAAGGCCCTTTTCTCGAATTACACGCAGACGTGCTGGATTTTCACGTGCCAAATCACTCCGTATCAAGCTGGCCACGCGTAAGCACACGGAAGACCACGCTCCTGCCGAGAAGGCCGAATTACTGCCCCCCAGATCCCTGAGCACGCTCCCACCTGCCATCTGCTGCTGCCTGATTGCCTACTGCCCACGTGCCCTGCCATTTGCTGCCTGCACATCAGCCAGGGGTGCTGTTGCTGTGACCACTCCTGCTGGATCTGGACGGACATCGTGACTGCCATCAACACGGAGGGGGTGGCAGTCCGACTATTCCATCATGTCAAGAAGCGCTGGGAGGACTTCAGGTCCAGGACCCTCAACAAGGCCCGGCGCCTCTTGAAGGCAGCGGATGCTAAGGGGCACCGGGGCCACTTGTCGGAAGATCAGATGAGGGTCCTGGAATGCATATCCCCAGCGCTCCACGTCCAGGTCCTTGAGAGGCAGACCCGTCTGGAGTCGAGCGGTAAGTGTACATGCATCCTGATTGTAAGCTGTGCGTGTGGTGGTGTGCCAGTAGTGTGCAGGTTGCACATGTGTTTTAATGGGGCCAAGTAGGGGGGGGTGTACAGGGCCGTGAGGCTAACACATGCGAGGGCTCTCATGTGTGAGACATGGATGGTGCTTGTGTGTGTAGGCTTGCATGCCAAATGCAGATGTGTGGGCACACATGTTTGAATGAATGTGTATGTAAGTAGGCATGTTCGTGATGTCACACATGGATGTTGGTTTCAGCTACATGTATCTGCACTGTGTACATGTGCATGTGTGTGTATTTGACAAGGGGGCAACAGTGATGCAACATGGATGCATGTGACACCGGGATGTGGAAGACTGATTGGCAAATGTGACATGGATGCCGATCTCAACACTGCAACAGTTGGCAGAGGTGTACACATGCATGCAAGTGTGGTGGTGTGTGTGCATTTGTAGTGCACTCCCTGTGTTGCATGTGGTGTCTGGCTCACCTTTGCCTGCTCATGCTGTTGTATGTGCATGGATGGTGCTGGCTGTTGCAACATGGCTGTGGTATGACTCATGTGTGCGAGTTGAAATGACGTGTGTTGGCGATTGTGATGCCATGTCTGAGGTTTGCCAATGCCACTCATGTACAACTGTCATGTATGTATGTGTCCATTGTACAGTGCCCTGATGCCTGTGTTTTATTTCTCCCTGTCTGCAGCGTCAACTGATGAAGAGGGCGGAGAAGGTCCTGTGGAGCACAGCGGCAGGGATTGCACCACCAGCCGGAGACGCAAGGCCCGGCTCCCCTCCCAGGTTGTCATCTCGTCGGGGAGTGAGGAGTCTGGTGCCGCGTGCCAGGCCGCAGCTGCCGGGGGGAGGTCCAAGAGGTGGAGGTCGGAGTTGGACTCCTCGGCAGCAGAAGGGGCAGCTGGGACCCCACAGGGCCCAACGGGGGAAGATGGCACAGAGTCATCCAGGTTGGTGGGGGGTTTGGTGGAGGAGGAGGCCGTGCAAGCGACAGAGACGGGGTCTGGAGGTGGGGATTCCACTGGTGCTAGCGGTGCAGTGCAGGACCAGGGACAGGAGGCAGCACAGGCCGCCACGGAGGTGCCTGTGTGCAATCCTGTCCCTGATCCTGTCACTGCATCATCTTGCACCAGCAGGGATGCCTACGTCCAGACCCGTTTTCAGGCAGGGGATGAGTTTACAACAACTGGCCTTCCTTTGCCTGCGGACGTGGCTATCCAGGTACGGGTTGAGCCTGTCCTGACTGGTGTGGCGTTGCGTCAACGGGCCATGCGAGGTGACCTGCAGTCTTTTCATGGGGAGACTGCACGTCATCTCGAATGGCTCATTGACCGCGTCAGCCTACTGGGACAGGTCACCCAGGCCAGATTCCTCCGTTTTCTGGAGCTTGTTCCAACCCCCTCCTGAACTGAACACCCTATGCGTTAGTCGTCCTTCGTGCCATCTTTCCACCCATTTGTCACCTGGGTGCCCTGTGGAGCTGCCTCTGACGGTGCGGCCAGGCTGGTGGAGGACACATCCCTGCCACAGTCGGGAGTCGGACGTCCAGCAGGGGTGGCCACATCAACGACTGCACCCCGGCCGGTGGAGGATGTGCAGGCAGCAGGAGCCAGGGCACGGGCACAGGCACAGCAGCAGCAGCAACGAGGTGGGAGCCATGATGGCTCGGGGCCTTGGACATCGGAGGGGCAGGCATCGGCCGGAGGGCAGGAGGACCCAGGACGGGAAGTGTCTTCCGTGTGGCAGTGGTTGGGCCTGCCATAGATGCGGAGCGGCAGCGGGCGGAAGAGGCACGGCTCACGATGGTCAGGGCGAAGAACTCCATGCGGAGGGCCCTGAGGCGGGCCGAGTGCCTCGAGGCAATCCGCAGGGAGTTGGAGGAGAACATGTCGTCATCCCTGCGAACCCTCGAGGCCATGGAAGAGGACCGCCTCCGGGCCATTGAGCAGGAGTTTGATGATGCCCTAGCCCGGAACATCCAGAAGTGAGCCGGCGAACTAGCCAGCTGCCCTTGTAAATAGTTCTTTAGTATTAAGTTTCCTTTCGGTTTTGTTTTGTTTTGGGGCGCTTGGACAATGCCCCAACTTCTTGTATATATTTCTTCATTAGGTAGGATTTTATTTTATACGTTTCATTTAAAGGATTGGGCACATGGACCCTGGATGTTCACGTTGTACATAGTTTGACAATGGATTTGGATTGTTGATTTCTTTTTCCCATGGATCAATGGTTTTTTATTATTTTTGCACCTTGGATTTATTTTCTCAGACTGACACTTTGGAGACTTGCTTTTGGATTGCTTTTCATTTGGATTTCATGCGTCTTTTTCATTTATTGGACATGCTGGATTTCTTTTTTTATTTCCATTTTCTTCTGTTCCATTTCATTGCCTTGCTTTTCTGTTTAATACATTATCATTTGGTACTTCAATGTGTGGTATTCTCTCTTTGGTTTCATGCATGTTGCAATGTGTGTTTTTTCATTCACCTGCTGTCATTGTGTGGGTTTGACGGATATATGTTGATGTGCAGACTAGCCATTTGGGATGCATCATGTGCTGGTGATTTCTTTGTGGGGTGGATGTCCTACCTGGTGGTGTGTTCGGACTGGGGTGGCGTGGGCAGTGTATTGAGGGGGCATGGGGGCCATGATTATGGATCGTCATAAGGTGTTGGGGGGACATGTATGGGGGCCTGCTGGCAGCTGTCCTGCACTGCTGGGGGGTGGTGGTGCAGGGGGACATGTGTGGGGGCCTGGTGGAGGGTGCCCTGCACTGCTGGGGGGGTGGGGTGCAGGGGGGCATGAGTGGGGGCCTGCTGGCAGGTGCCCCGCAATGGTGGGGGTGCAGGGGGACATGTGTGGGGGCCTGGTGGAGGGTGCCCCTGACTGCTGGGGGGTGGGGGTGCTGGGAGACGTGTGGGGGCCTGGTGGAGGGTGCCCTGCACTGCTGGGGGGTTGGGGGTGCAGGGAGACATGTGTGGGGGCCTTGTGGAGGGTGCCCTACACTGCTGGGGGGCAGGGGGACATGAGTTGGACATGAGTGGGGGCCTGCTGGCAGGTGCCCCACAGTGCTGGGGGGTGGGGGTGCTGGGAAACATGAGTGGGGGCCTGGTGGAGGGTGCCCCTGGATGCTGGGGGGGTGGTGCAGGGGGACATGAGTGGGGGCCTGCTGGCAGGTGCCCCACAGTGCTGGGGGTGGGGGTGCTGGGAGACATGCGTTGTTGATCAGTAGTGCAAGGTGACATGTGGCTTGGCTGGGGGGCATGCCCATGGTGGATGGGCTGCCTGCGGGACATGAGCAGGGGTGCAGGGTAGTCCCCTGTGGTGTGGGCTGCCTGCAGGGGCCGTGGAGGGTGTAGAGGGAACACCTGGAAGGACCCACACGGCCAATTCACGTGTAGTACTCCCCGGAACCCCTGAAATACACGTACCCTGCTGAATTTGCGTGTGAAACTTCCCGCGCACCCCTGAAATGCATGTACCCTGCTGAATTTGCGTGTGAAACTTCCCATGCACCCCTGAAATACACGTGCCCTGATGGAAACGCGTGTGAAACTTCACGCGCATCCCTGAAATACACGTACCCTGCTGAATTCGTGTGTGAAACTTCCCGCGCACCCCTGGAACACACGTACCCAGGACAATCACGTGTGGAACTTCCCACGCACCCCTGAAATACACGTACCCTGCTGAATTCGCGTGTGAAACTTCCAGCGCACCCCTGAAATACACGTTCCCAGGACAATCGCGTGTGAAACTTCCTGCGTACCCCTGAAATACACGTACCCAGGACAATCGCGTGTGAAACTTCCCGCGAACCCCTGAAATACACGTTCCCCGCTTGGCTTTTGCTGTTTGGCAGCCCTGTGAACTGGTCCAGGGTTAGCGCAGACATTTGTGATGAATTGGGGATTTTGATGGCTTTTCCTTGCGCGAGGGCGTTCTTGGGGGTGTAACTGGCGCTGCTGCAGGGTCGCTGCGCCACTCTGAGCCACGGCTGGTTTTGGAGGCTAAAATCCATGAATACGCTGTGCAATGAAATGGATTTTATCGCACGCGGCTGGCGCAGTGTATCGCGCAGGGACTGTGCGCCAGCCGCGTGCGCCACTTTTGTGCGAAATTCTATGAATTACCCTGTCAGTTTCTTTCTGCATACAGAGGAATGGCACCCGGTCAATGGGAGATTTTCAAAGCTGTGCCAACGTTGCAAATTTGACTGGGGAAAACAGACCTTTGTATGTAGGCGAACCTGTCTATTTCGTTTGCGGTAATGTAGCATTTCCATGGTTGCCCAGGGATTGGCAGGGAACCTGTTATTTAGGGATCCTGTTACCTGTGGTGTTCATAGCAAACACTTTGGAAGTTTCAAAGGCTCCTCCACGGCGGGACGAGAATGGTGATACCCCCGCACAAATCCTGGGAGATATAGCAAAATCAGTTGTGCCATTTTGGGGGCAGATAGCAAATTCCGAAGACATCAGGAGACTAGCGAGCATACTGGAGAGAACCATCAACCGGACCACAGATATACTCTATAACATGACATTCGAGCAGAAAGCGATAAGATTAGTAGCACTCCAGAACCGGATGGCATTAGATGCCATTCTGGCTGAACGTGGTGGAGTATGTAAATTAGTGGTGTCCGCTTGCTGTGTTTTCGTACCAGACTCCTCCCCAACCATTTTCAAAGCAATTCAGAATCTGCACGTCTTTAGCTCAGAAGTGCATGTTCCCGAGGGGAACTGGAATCTTAGTGCTTGGTTTTGGGATTTCTTGCGATCTTGGGGTTGGAAGGTGCTTTCAGTCTTGCTGATCATTTTGGGAATTCTGCTATTCCTTTGTTGTTGTATCCAATGTCTGCCTAGTATATGTTCGATGCTAGGGGGATGTTGTGCTCAGGCGATAGGTACGATAGGACATAAAGTATATGCCCCGGATAAAACTTCCAAGGAGTATGTGTTAAAAGAGATCTTAGTGAATGACCTGATGGCCATAGATATCTCTGACAGCGATTCAGGGTGTATGGACGATGACGTATGGAGTTACTTGCAAGGAGATCAGAAGTAGTCTTAGCACTTGGCATAGGCCAAAAGGAGGGTTTGTCAAACTGGATATTAAATTATGCCTCCTATTGTAACGATTGTATGTATATTGGCCTACGCCAAGTTGCTTAAACTGTACGCGAATAACTCTCTACGGCAAGGTCTTGACCTTAGAAATGGATGTAAGCCGCCATCTTGAATCAAGCCGGCATTTTAGGTTCTTTTGCTGTGTAAAAGTCACCCTGTACATCAAAATGGCAGACGATGCCAATCCGAACAGAATCTGGTCGTCATGACCTCCGTACAGCTAATGTATAACTTGCCTACAGGCCACTTGTTAGGGTCGTGAACTGAGACCATGTCCTTCTGTTGACCTGTGTGTAAATGGATTACCTGTATCAACGGAACTGATCTATGCACATATTGATGAATATATTAAAAGTTGACCTGGCAGAGACCCTAGACCAGTAATACATTCATGGAATGGTTAACCTGCGAAGGGTTTGGACAAAAGGCTGGAGAAATGTATATAAGCCTGATTGTCCCAATGTATAGTCTCTCACTGAATACATTGAACCCCGTTGAAGTTCGTTGTGTTGTACTGAGAGCCGATAGCTATCCGATCTGTCATTGACTTTGTCACTGCTTGACCTTAAAATAAAGTACTTTGTATGTTCCTTTGTAACCAGTGTTTGGTGTGTTTCCTTTGGGCTTCCCGGCCTCATATTATTTCTTTTCTGTTTTCACAGATCGAACACAAAAAAGGTTCAAAAACTTTCAAAAAAGTATGTAGAAACTCAGGATTAGTATGTGGAACTTGTGCTATGGTGAGTTTTTATTGACAAATATTGTGGATTACTTGAAAATGTACTTTTAAATTGTTCAGGACACGAACAGTGTCCGCTTTCAGAACACGCGATCAGCATGGGCGCCGTCACATGATCGCTTCGCGAACATGTTTGCGAAGGAAGCGGCTGTCCGCAGGACACCAAATGTACGGACATTGGTTTGTGCATGCGCGTTGATGATCTACGGACACTGTTCGGGTCCTGAAGTAATTAAAAGTGCGTCACACGTCAAACGAACATTTACGGACAACCGTTTGTTCATAGAACAGTTTAACTTCCTTGCGAGCAATACGGACAGACATGGCGTCCTCAGGACACCTCAATTTTCGTTTATTTACGAACATTTCAGGACACTGCTTGTGTTCTTAGAACAGTTTCAACTTGCTAGCAAACATTATGGACAGGTATAGTGTTCTTCAGGACACCTCCATTTTCGTTTATTTATGAACATTTCAGGACACCACTTGCGTTCTTAGAACAGTTTCAACTTGCTAGCGAACACTACGGACAGGTATAGTGTTCTTCAGGACACTTCCATTTTCGTTTATTTATGAACATTTCAGGACACTGCGTGTGTTCTAGAACAGTTTCAACTTGCTAGCGAACAGTACGGACAGGTATAGTGTTCTTCAGGACACCTCCATTTTCATTTATTTACGAACATTTCAGAACAACCGCGCTGTCCGCGGACACCTAAATGGTTTTTGTTTTTTAAAACTGAAACTAATTACAACACAATATAAAAATGTAACTTTATTTAACATATATTAACAATTCATGACAGAGAAGGTGAGGCAGAAATGGAAACAAAAACAGGAGAATTAGGGGTTTCAACATGATTGGTATCAGGTGAAGAAGGGATGGAAGTCTCATCAAAACGTTTTGGGTTATGGAGAGGGTTTGGGGATAATTGACTGGGATATGGTGAGGGGGGACAAGTACATGTGGGACAATGGTATGAGGTTTTTGTTTTAAAATGCTCCTCAACAAAAGTTTTCAAATTATTAAAATTGGTCAACAGTATATCCATTTTTTCTTTTATGCGTCAAGAGTGTTATCCGTAACAGTTTCTTCAGAGGTATTTTCTATTTTGGTATGCTCTGTACAAAAAAAAATATATGTTAAATGCATATAAAATAATAATAATTAAATGGTTTATATTGTAAAGTGTGTACCATTAGTTTCACTATCTTCTGACATTTCCTCATGTGGGAAATGCTCCTCTAGCCATTCCAGAGTACTAGACATTTCTGTGAGAAAAAAAAAGATTTTTTTTTTATCTAATACAGAAAGTTTATAAATATATGAGTAAAATGAAGTACACTTACTATTTCAGGTAAGATATGTTCTGAGTACTCTGTAGGTCTGGTCTTGCTCTTAGTAGTGGAGTGTCTGTGAGGTAATTTTGTTGGACGCCAATTTATCTTTTTTTGGTATATTCCATTTTAGAACATATTGTATTTAAATGAATGGTTAGTGAGTTACATATATGGGTTACATTTCTTATGTATTACTACATATAATATGTATGTGTGCTGCTTTGTGAATTTTTCAAATGTTATTGTTATGATATAACAATTAAACATACCCTCCCAGAGTTTTTAGGTAGTGGTAATGTTGTCCGAACATGTCCGCGGACCTCAAAAAAGTTCGCGGACATCAAATTCAGTAGAAGGGGTTATGTATGTTCCATATTACATGTACATAAAGTCAAAGTTATTATTGTTAAGTTATGCTACTAAAAACCTATGCAATTCAGTGAAAAAACTTTGTTAAAGGGACGTTATGGTTAAGTTGCACTACTAAAAACCTATGAAATTCAGTGACAAAACTTTGTTAAAGGGACGTTATGTTTAAGTTGCGCTATTAAAAACCTATGAAATTCAGTGAAAAAAGTTTGTTGCAGGGACATTATGGTTCCAAGTAAAACCGGAAAACCCTTGAAATTCGTCAGTTATAGTAAGCTAAGCAACTATAACTCGCGCCACCATCGTGCACTGCTAAGCCTAACACCCAGGACATCAAAGATGACATCACAAATGTCATTGATGACATCACTGTGCATAACGTTAGGTGCCTATATGGTCGCTTGCTTGAATGTGTAGTGTTAGGGGGGTGTGGAAAGGGTTGCAATGTTGTGTGCATTCCTAAAGGTGTGCTGGGGGCATGTTAGGATGTTTGTGGATGCTGCAATAGTGCCTTCTTTAGCAGAAATTTCTGGTTGAGAGGCTTTGCAAACAAACAGAACTTGTACTGAGAGTGTTTAACGGTAAAAAAGGAGTGGTGTATAGAAATGACAGTGTGCAATGCAGAGGTTTTGTATGCGATTGGTGCATGCGTTTTTTGAAATGTGACAGCACCCAATTTGGGGAGTGCTGCAAAAAGTGACCGTCCAAAGGGAAGAAGTATTGTCACAGCTGTATTGGGCAGTGGCCCTCACTGTAGATGGGAAAGCGCACGTGCACATCCCCCCATTATGAGCAGGGTGGAAATGGAAATGGAATTGTGGGAAATAGACAATTAGGAGTTTAGGGCCTGGTTCATAGGAAGGGGCGTTACCATTTCGTCACAATACTGTGCATGAGGGTGGTCGACATGGAGAGACGCACTGTGCTTATCGCAGTGATATCTTTGTGCGCCATCTGCACAGGTGTTGCGTGCAAAGAGGCGTTGCTGGTAATTTCGGGTTGGAAGGAGTGGACGCTTTCTGGGAGTGTACGCTTTCTGGGCCTGTCAGGGTGACTGCAGTTTTCGGCAGGATGGTTCGCCTTTGCAGATATTTGGCATCCGTCACGAACGTGGACTGTGTCGTGGTGCACTATGGAAGTGCACATTTGGGTTACATGTCATGTGGACGATTAATCTGTCTACTGATGATGTTGCTGATCACAGTGATGCATATTTTCCCTACTGCTATGGTGATTTTCTCATGCATAACTCCAAGAGTAGTGTGGGTCCATAACGGTGTAATTTTTCCCCAGCCAGCGGTCGGAAGGTGTGTTATAAACAGATTTATGCGCCGGTTTATGCAGACTGCTGGCATGTTATCCACCCACTATTAGATCCTGTGGTCACAAAATATGCAGTGGTTCCGTAGAAATGGCATTTATTTGAGCACCATTGACAATGCCGTTTTTTTTCACACTGTGCAAGAAGCATTGACCAGAATGTTGTAAAAATGTGAGGACAGGCAAACAGAAATGCATACAAACAGAAAATACAAAATAAATTATTTGCTCGCACGCACGTAAAAATAAATAAAAAAACCTTCATACATATACGCTGGAAGACTGAATCCCCTCCCTAGTTTCATATTGTTTATACCCCCCCACACCTTTACTATCACAAAAAGGTAGTGGATTAGACGGTACTTTCAGTATGGCACGTGCCACATCCTGGGTGGCCATGTTGGATGTATGTGGATGGAGAAATTGTGCATACTTTTATTGAACTTTGCAGTGGACGTGCTTTGGAATGGCACAACATTTGTACTGTGAATGTGTAACGGTACATTTCAAGTGTTGCACAGCAGTGACAGTGTTCGATGGTGGCGGCTTTAATGCGATTGGTGGATGTGTGTGTGCCTATTTACCAGTAACCTAATGAAGTAGAGCTGCAGAGAAGATAGGGAAGGAGGACTGTTTCAGTTTTACAGGGATGCGGCCCACACGCTACTTTGGGAGGGGCACGTGGCAAAATCTGCCCTTTACACCTCCTTGCCCAATTGCCATGGCAGTGTGGGGATTAGCCAATCAGGTAGTGAGGGTGTGGGTGTGGTTAACAGGAAGGGGAGGTGAAACGGTTGCACATTATACTCTGCATACTGAGGGTGGCTGACATGGCAAAATGTATTGTGTGCCTGTAGGTGCTCCCTTTGTAATAGATGTGCACAACTGTGCTCTGCAAAGAAATTTTGTCTGCAATTTTGGTTTGGAAGGAGTGGACGCATTGTGGAACACTGTGCATGAGTGCCATTTCGTCGATATGCATGCACTTTGCAAAGACCTCGCCACATTTCCAGTAGTAGATGTTATCGTAATTTATAACGTCGGCATGCATATGGGTTACCTGCCTGTAGACTGAGGAGGTTGCTGGGTGTCATGAGGATGCTTTTTCCCACCGCCAAGGTGTTGTTCCGAGCCAGACGAAGGAAGGTGTCTCCTCAACAGAAGCATGTACACTTTTGTGTCCGCTCGTGCAATGTTCTTCTGCAACAATGACCTTATTACTCGTGGACATGCAGAGTATTTCCAAAAAAATTGAATTTTGTTGTTCTCCATTGGCAAAGCAGTTTCATTTGCTCGTCTAGAGTCGCCCCTTACTACGAACTCCCCCTGCCATGGTTGCAAGTTATTCCCCCACGCCCGCACGCAGCACGAAAGTCACATGCAGGGATTTTGTGGGTGGCGGCCACAAAAATGGAACTGTGGGGATTGTCCAATGAGTTGCTTAGGATGTGCGGCAATAGGTAGCAGGACTCCTGCTGCACTGGGGACCGGCCGTCGACGTACTTGAGGACCTGCACCTGCCGCATTCGACGCTCCTCACCATGCTGGCCTATGGAAATGGGACTGTAGCGATTGCCCTATCATGTGCTGGTCAGGGTGTGCGTCAGAGGAAAGCGCGCCAATAGGAAGGAGGACTCCTCCAGCTTTACTGGGGTGCGGCCCTGGCGGTACTTGGAGAAAGGCACGTGCCACATTCTGCGTTTGTGAGCATGCTGGCCAATAGAAATGGGACTATGTCCTTTGGCCAATGAGGTGGTCAGGGTGTACGTTAAAGAAAAGAGCACCAATAGGGAGAAGGAGGAGTCCTGCTTCACCGGGGCACCTCCCTCGCAGTGATTGGGGAAAGGCACGTGCCACATTTTGCCCTTCTCACCATGTTGGCCAATGGAAATGGGACTATGGCCTTTGGCCAATCAGGTGCTCTGGGGGTGCGTCACAGGAAAGGGAGGCATTCACTTTTCTTTAACTTTGTGTACTGCGGATGGCAAACATGGCAAGGCGCACAGTTTTCGCTGTGGGTGATTACTTTGTGGAAGAGCTGTGTGTGTATGCCCTCCAAGAAGACTTGTCTAGCAATTTAGGTTTGGAGGGAGTGGACGTTTTGTCGAGTGATATGGAATCGTGCTGTTGCGGCGGACTGCTTCTAGAATGTCGATGCATGGCCTCTTCAGCAACTGTACATGTTGTGATTGTGCACTTTGGAGGCTTCTTTTTGGGCTCCATGCCTTGTTACCGTGTGTTCAGTCAACTGAAGATTTTGATGAAAGCAGTGCAGCGCATTTTTCCTACTGCCAAGGTGCTTTTCTCATGTATACTCCCGAGTATCGCGTGGCATTATTCCAATGCTTCCTGTCGACAGCCAGAGGTCAGAAGGGGTCTCATTAACAGAAGCATGTGTGACTTCTTGAGTCCTACTGGGATGTTCTCCTGTGAGAATGAGAACATTGGTTCCCGATACATACACCTTATCAAGGGAAAAAGCATATCTTTGTAGACCCGTGGCAATTAAATGTTTGTGCACAATGTACAGACTGCACTGAAGACCCTACTGTAAGAATGTGAGCTGCAGTTCAAAACACACATTCACGTATGGAAACCGCCAAGAAAGTGTTTATAGGGAAGCACCTTTAAAAAAATTCAGGTGATTCCAAGATGGCCGCATAGGGAGGTGGACGTTGCGCCCCGAGCTCCCGATCTGGTAACGGCAACTCTTCTGCCCGCCCCACTTACGCCCCTCCCCGGCGTTTTGGGTTGGTGGTGGGGGCTCTTAGCAGCGGCAATTCAGCATTCAGCCCGGGAGAACCGCCCCGGAAACAGGACAACAACGCGCTGCGGGCGGCGCTATGGTGACGGCGCTCAGGTCCTTGATCGGCAGCTGGAGGAGGTGGATAGACCGGCCGGACCCCGAGGCTGGGTGGATGGACTCCTGCGGCGGGCCCGGCGAATAGCTGACGGGCTCTCGGGTCCCCGACGGAGGCGGGGGGTGCACGGCCCCCGCTCGGATCTCGGTGGACAGCGGGGGAGGATCTGCCAGAGGAGGTACGGGGGCGGCCTGAGGCCCGAGGGGAGGTGCACCATTTGGAGCGGGGAGGAGAGTGATCCCCCGCCCCCTGGAACACCTGTGAACACCGCTCGGGGGTGCCCACGGGAGGTAGGAGGGCCCCCCTCCCTAGAAGGGCGGTGGTAAAGGGAACGGCGGTAAGCCCGGGGCCGCGGATTTATCTACAGTAGCCCTAGCAGAGGCCCTAGTGGCCCCAGTTCGCGGCGCCGACCCCCGGAGGCTGGGGGGGCCAGGTGAAGAAATTAGGATACGGGGTCCCCCGAGGGGGGCCCCGGAGGACTGCATTGAGCCCAGGCGCTAAACCTTGATTCTGGGAGTATAAACGGGACCGGGCCCCGGCTGGCGCCGAGGTCCGCGTGGCTTGGCGTGTCCGGACCGGCTCGGCGGCGGCGCACCCCCACTTTTGGAGAAGCACCGGAGGAGGAGCAGAGTCCTGCAGCATCGATCAAGCCTACGGCTGGGAGGCCCCGCTGGCCACTGAGATAGGACCGTGGTGTCCTAGTCATCTGTTACGTATATCGGACCAGTATCGAGATGTCCAGAAATAAGGGGAAAGAGAACCCACCCCATGGAAAAGGCCCCAGGAAACCAATGGAGGGCCCACTCACAAAATTTTGGCTAAAAGACCCAGAGATGACCTCCGCCCAGGAAACAGCCACATCCACGGAGGAAAATGTGCCCCAGGTTGCCCATGGAGACCGTGGCGGAACGGTTACTCAGGCTATGCTAACGCATTTCATGACAGACCTGGTGGAGAAGATCAATCACAACAGCGGGCCAGCTACAGATGGACAAGCTCCGTGAAGACCTGGCAGAAGGCCTCAGAGACATTAAAAGAGATATTAACAAAGTAGAAGAGAGGGTGGATATCAATGAGCGTGCCATCCAAGAGCTGACCGAGGACGCGAGGAAAGTGGACATGCTCCTAGAAACTCAGGCGACAGGCACTCAGAACCTGGAGCTACAAGCAGAGGATCTGGAGAACAGGTCTAGGAGGTCGAATATTAGGGTTAAATCCCTTCCAGAGAGCATCACTGACCAGGAGCTATGCCTAACTTTGAAGGAGATCTTTGGCGACCTGCTAGACTCTTACCTGGCCACAGACATGCAGTTTGACAGAGTCCATCGGGTGGGCCCACGCAGTCCGGAACCGGGTTCTCGTCCACGTGATGTGCTAGTGGCGTTCCACAATTATGCGCTGAAGGAGAAGATCTTGGAAAAGGCAAGAAGGGCCACGCTTATCACCCACAATGGTCACGAAATAGCTCTGTACCAAGACCTGGCGCGGATTACGTTAATTAAAAGGAGAAGGATGGGCCCGGTCCTGTCCTTTCTACGTTCACAGCAAATTCGGTACAGATGGGCCCACCGTTTGGTCTGTCATTCACTTGGCAAGGATCCCAACATAAAATCACGACCTGTGACTAGGGTCTGGCCTTGCTTGGTCTGGAGGAGCGGTCGCTGTCCCTCTCAGCGCCGCAGGAGGCACAGTCTACCGAGTGTAGACCTTGGGAATGGTCCACTGCTAAACCCAAGCGGGGAAGGAAGAAAACCATGGGCCTGGTTCCCAGGAGGGACATTGGCACTGACACAGCGAAGGGTCCTTTGGGTGAGGCGAGTCCTCCCACGGACACATAGAACCCTGAAAAGCTATGCGGCCACCAAAGTTGAGTCCGGGGAGGGCGTCAGTCTAAGCTTTTCTGTAACATTTGACGGGCAGCATAATTGTGGTGTTTGAGCACTAGGGTGGGAGGAGGGGTGGGTACTTGGAATGGGATGGGTTATCCCACGTGGGAAATCTCGGGGTATGTTGAGTTTGGTTCTCGGGGAATGGTTACGAGGGGGGCTTGGTGCCAGTCGGACTCGCCTGGTTTGGGGGGGGAGGGGATGGATCCAGGGGTCGGGTATTGGGAGCCCGTCTTGTGCCATAGGGTGGAAGAGTTCTTTCGAGTGGAAAACGATGGAGTACTTTGGGGCCCAGAGCGGGATTTCCCCAAACTTGTGATATGGCTAGCGCCGACTTTTTGAAGTGCCTTTCCCTAAATGTGAATGGCCTTAATTCCCAGGTTAAAAGGATGAAGGTGGAGAGGTTTCTTAACCGCGAACAACCACATGTAGTGGCCCTTCAGGAGACCCATGTACATACTAGGGACACCCATAGGATTAAATTTCAGGGCTATTCTTGGCTATTCCCGGCCACGCAACCACATAAGAAGGAGGGGTATTAATAGCCCTGAGAGATGGGCTTGATCTCACTATCAGCGCCATGCAAAAAGACAACTACGGTAGATATCTAGCCCTGATTCTGGAGGGGAAGGTGGACACTTTCACGATAGCGACACTATATGCTCCCAACCAAGCTCAGGATGCCGTCATACAAAATATTCTTGTCCGCCTTGGGAAATTTGCCAGGGCTAATATTCTCCTGTTGGGAGACTTTCATTTAGCATGGGACCCTTCTAAAGATAGGAGCTCCATCTCCTGGGAACCACAGACGGGACCATCGGGAGACTTGATACGGAAAATGCGTGATTTGGCCCTGGTAGATGACTGGCGGGAACTCTATGGGGATGCTGCGGGTTTCACCTTTTACTCGCATGCGCATAGATCGCATTCGAGGATAGATTATGTCTGGGTTTCAAAACCATTGATGGGAAAGGCTCTGGTGCTAGAGATAGGCGCGATCGCCCTTGGAGATCATGCCTCACTCACCTTTAAGCTCTCCACTCCGAAAGGCGCTGTGGGTATTTGGAAATAGAGGTATCCAGTCTCGCTATTCAGGGATCCCACCCTGGTTCAGGAGGTCGAGGAGCAGGTAGCAGAGTACACCAGCCATAATAAATGGAAGGACACAACCCGCCAAATTTGGTGGGATGCCATTAAAGCTACGATCATAAAAGCAAGAAGGGAACGGGAGCTGCACCTAGACGAGCGACAAATTGAACTCAGACTTAAAGAAGTGATGTCTCGTATGGGGAGTAAGCCATCGGCTGCCGTTAGAAAGGAATCTAGAGCAGTGAGAGGTCAGCTTAACCTACTTCAGACCAGAGCTGCAGAACGCACACTCCTCAAGCTGCGTCAAAAGTTCTATATTAAGGGCAACAAGGCCGACCGTTTACTAGCCAGAAAGCTTCGGAAGGAGTCAGGGGATACAACAATCCAAAAAATAAAAGGCGAGGGAGGAACCCTTCTTACTAGGAACTCTGATATAGAGGGGGAGTTTTGTAAGTTTTACACGGCCTTCTACAGGTCGGATGTTCCATCACGCGCAGAGCAGGAGACATACCTCCGATTGGCGGGGTGTTGTCAGATTTCGCAGGCCGATAGGGATGCGCTTGAGGTTGAGATTACCATGGATGAAGTTCGCAGAGTGATCAATGTTAGGCAGAAACCTATGCAGTTCCCTTAGGGACCACTGCAAAAAGTTTAAGACCACAGGAGTAAGCAGTAAACCCAATTGGTAGCAGTCTGCACCACCCAGATGTACCTAGTAGCTGTGGTTGAGCAGTCAGACTTCTCTCAAGAAGAGTTAGGCAGTATATAGAGTACACACAATAGGGCTAAAAATACAGTAGCACAAGCAAACACTGACCAGAGCTTTGGTATAAAAGTATATAATTATTTATTTAAAAACACACTTGTAAAAAATACACTGGCACTAATATGTCAAGCAAGTTCAAACACAGTCACTATAAGTATATACACCTCCCTAGTTAATTATTCGACAAGTCTAGGTTAAGACACCACTTAATGCACTCAAAGTCTTTGCAGAAAAGTCAAAAGAGGTTGGATCAGTTCAGAAAGGTACAGTTAGCAGGTCTGAGGTCAACCCTGGTTAGAAAGACAAGGATTTACGGGAAACATTGGACAATCTGTTGCAAGGGAGACCAGGCGGGACACAGTACCTGAAATGGTGAGAAAGCTCCAGCGGTGGCAGTTGTTCCTGGCAGCGGGTGCAAGTCTTGGCTTCAACCAGAGGAAGAGATGATCTCGACGAGGAAGAAAGCTGGAGGTTGTTGCACTAGCAGGGAAGAAACCAGCCGCAGAGTTTCCCGGTTAAAAGGTTCGACCCTTTTACTCACGGTAGTGGTGAAGCGTGGCTATCTGGCCGCCGGGGTGCTTGGCACGGGTGATTCGACCACAAGACGATCCAGAGAGGCGAAAAAGGCGAACTGGTTGGTCCCACCATCTCAAAGGGAAGAAGACTCTCCTGGAAGAAGATCTCCTCTGTCGTCGGGGAAGTGGCGAGTTCGTACAGCAGGGCTCCACTGGTGGTGTCGTTGTAGGTGGCTCAGCTTCTCCCCTCTTCGGATTCTTTAGGTCCTGTGTCGACTTCTGAAGTTCCAATCCCCAAAGCCCTGCTTTTATGCAGCAAAACCCCCATTCATCAGCCTAGCTGTCACTCAAACATGCTAAGTGGTGAGCTGGGCAGCTCACCACTGGGCCAATCACACAAGAGTGCGACTTGAGTTGCCAAGGCAACTCAGTCCAGGGTGCCTAATCCCCATCCCACACATCCTGTTGACCCCAGACAGAGTGGCACCATTTGGAGGGCTTCTGTGGAGAAGCCTGCCAAAAGGTGGAACAAAGGGCTCGACTTGGGTTAGAGTTTCAGAGGCGAACACAAACGCCATTTTAAAACCGGGTCCTGGCAAAAAGACCCAACCGGGTAATAAATATTAAATAAATAACCTGGCGGTATCTTTAACATTGCACCAAAAAGTGGTGCGTTTAAAATGAATGGGAAAATCCCGGTGGAATATTTTGCGTGGTATACACTGCCACCAGCCAGAAACTCGACAAGGGGGACTGGACAGTGCCCCCTTGGAAAACAGACCCAGGGGCAATCGAATTACCCCTACCAGTACTTCCACAATATGATGGTTTGTACTGGTTCTGTTCACAATTTGAAACTAGTAAAGCCAATGGTGACTTTACATGCCCTGGGAGACAGTAGTCAGTCCCAGGGTATGGAGTCTATGTTTGGGGGTCACTATGACACCCCTGTGTTACTGCACTGAGGGTGCTGTGTAACACACATACCAAAAACACATGAAGCCCTATGGAGTGAAAGACCCCATAGCCCATAAAACACATTCACAGTCAAAGGACATTCTCAAATCATGCCTAAGAGTGGGAGAAAAAGAGTCTCACTCTTAGTAGGAGAAAAAAATAAACCCAATAAATCCAGCAAAGCTGCTGGGGGACTCACTAGGTTTGGGAAATTAGCCTTACCAGAGAATTCTCCCTAACAATCAATAACATGCCCTCCAGCAAAGCCCCGGGTCCTGATGGGTTCATGTCTGAATTCTACAAAACACATAAAAAGGTCCTGATCCCCATCCTCACTAAACTGTTCAATTCTATTGGCTCCTAAGGGCATCTCCCCGATTCCATGAATGAAGCTAAAGTCATACTCATCCACAAAAAGGGCAAAGATCCGACTAACTGTGCATCCTACTGCCCCATTGCGTTGATTAACGTTGATGCTAAAATCCACACCAAGATCCTAGCCAATCGTCTCGAAGGGATCCTCCCCAAACTAATTCACTGGGACCAGGTGGGTTTTATAAAGGGCAGGCAAACTTCCGATAATGTTAGGCGATTGTCTCATTTAGTGGAAAAGGCACAGAAAAAGAATCTACCGGCCCTGCTTTTGGCGATTGATGCCGAGAAGGCCTTTGATCGCGTGGAGTGGGGGTTTTTGTTTGAGGCCATGGGTAAAATGGGTTTCGGTCCGGGCTTCCTGAAGCGAGTAAAGGCAAATTATAGTAACCCCGTGATACGCTTAGCAGTAAATGGCCAAATTTCACCGCCGGTATGTATAGAAAGGGGGGACTAAGCAGGGCTGCCCGTTGTCTCTGCTCTTATACCCTCTCCACCTGGAGCCGTTTCTGCAAACGGTGAGATTGACTACTGACATTGAGGGAGTCCTGTTTGGGGGACAGATCCATAAGACCGCAGCCTTTGCTGATGACATGATTTTCACACTGACCCACCTGATCACCTCATTACTAGCAGTGACGAGAGAACTAAATAGGTTCGGCCAGGTAGCAGGTTTAAAAATCAATACCCATAAATTGGAGGCTCTCCCTCTCATCTTGACGTCCAGTGCGGTCCAAGATCTTAAGAAAGCGTATAGCTTTCGATGGGTAGACAACTCGCTAAAGTACCTTGGCATTCATCTAACCAGGACCCTCTGTGACTTATACACCGCAAATTACCCCCGCTTTTCAGAAGGTCAAATCGAAACTGGTGGATTGGGGCCCCCTAGAGATCTCTTGGTTGGGCAGAATCAACGCCGTGAAGATGGCGATCCTCCCTCTCCTGTTGTATCATTTCTCGGCCCTCCCAGTGCGTATCCCGTCGTCCTTCTTTAGAGCCCTACAAAAGATAACAAGCCGCTTCATTTGGAAGAGACCGCGACCGAGGGTGGCGGAGTCCCTTATGAAGGCCTTGGCGTCCCGTGGGGGTTTTGGGGAGCCGGACTTTAGGGTATATTACCTGGCAGCTCAGCTCAGGGTCATAAGAGACTGGCAGAGGGATGATAGAGGGAAGGTGTGGAAGTTCAAGGATAGGGCGGTCGTAGGATGGGACCTAGAAGGGGTTCTGTGGATGCCGAGGCAAGACAGACCGATCAGAATGTACTGCAGCGATATCGCGTCCACCATAGGGGACGCCTGGGACGAAGCTATTAAAAGGGCACATATCACTACTTTCCCCTCCCCGTATACGCCAATACATGGCAATCTGCAATTTACTCCAGCGGTCGCAGGAGACCCTTCATTTGACATCTGGTTTCAGGGGGGGTGCCGCATGATCCGGGATATGTTGGCAGATGGGGAGTTGAAACAATTTGAGCAGTGTAGGAAAGACTTTGGCTTCGGGGAGTTGCAGAGGTATTCGTATCTCCAAATTCGGCACTGGGTCTCATCCATTGATCACTCAAGCGGGTACTAGACCCCTCACTCAGTTCGAAAAGTATCTGGACACTGACCCGGGTGATAAAGGGGTGGTGTCCTCTATATACAAGCTCATAAAGCAGAATGAGCCCCTGAAGTGTAGGACATACATGCTCAAATGGACGCGGGATGTAGGGGGGGACCTAGAGGAGCAGGGGTGGATTCAGCTGTGGTTGCAGATTCCTAAGCTTACGAGATCTCTTCAGCTTCGGGAGATCTGGCTGAAACTGATGTTGACGTGGCACTTGACACCACTTAGACTAAATAAGATGTCCACAGTGGTGTCCGAGTTCTGCTGGAGGGAATGTGGGGCAACGGGTTCCTGGGCTCATATATGGTGGGAGTGCCCAACAATTGATCCCTTTTGGTCGCTAGTTCAGCAGGCCATCACCCAAGTGCTGGACATAGAGCTTGGGGCTAATAGAGTGAGGGATTTATTGGGTTTTAATGGCATGCTCTCCTCTCTATCTAACAGAACGGACCTCAAACTCTGTGTGTTAATGATTTTGGCAGCGGCTTTGGTGCTAGCCCGGAAATGGAAATCGAAAGACCCACCACAGGAACACGAATGGTTGGCAAAGCTGTGGTCGCTGCTGGCTTTGGAATGGCTTACTTACACGATTCAGGGACTTCACATGAAGTTTGTGTCAGACTGGTCCAACTTGCTAACATATTTAAAGGCAGGAGCCCGCCGGGCCTGGTGTCCCAAGGCTATGGAACTATTAGGAATAATTCACCCTCAGGACGAATCAGACCTATAAAGCTTTGAGAAGGGCTGCGCATTAACTCATTTGAAAACCACCTGTCATAATGCTTGGGTGTCTCGCCAGTCCAACCGAGGCGCACAAATCTTGATTTTCGTTTCAGTTTACTGTTGCAGAAGGGCTTCCACTTGTACTCTCGGATCTGGTGGAGGAAGAAGGGGTGGGAGGGGGTTTAAAGGTTGGGGGAAACTGGGTCTTTGTGTTTCTTTCTGTGTTTGCTACATGTGAAACTCTTAATAAAAATTTATGGGAAAAAAAATAATTCAAAAACCACTAAAATAAACAAAGGTTCTTTTAAGAGCCACCACAACCAACGACGTGCGCTCCCCTGGTACCAAGTTATTCCCCCCACTCCCGCGCACGTGCAGCACGAAAAGTCTGCAAATATTGTGATAGTTGCAGGGTGGCATGTGGTACATACGCCCATTTTGCAGATGACACCCATAGAAATGGGCCTGCTGAGGCTACGAGATTGGGCAATGAAGTTTCTGGGTGTGGTGTGTATGGACCGACGGAGCTACATTGTGTATGTGTTCACAGAAATACAGAGGGTGCCGTTATGGGTGTGTGTTTTACAAGGCACAGTGTGCAGATTTTAGGGTATGCTGACATACATTCAGTGAAAGTGAATGCAAAACACTGTGCACTCGCTACTCATTTACCAATCTATGATGTACATGTGTAGTTCTATTGACTAGGTACAATGAAGTGCCTGATTTTGGTTTGTGTGAGAGATACGCAATCATGACGACATTATTGTTGTTCATTGTGCAGGGAACATTGCACAGCGTGTTGCATGAGTTTCAATGCCGTTTGCGATGAAGGAGGCACTCTCCCAGTTCGTGTTTCTTTCTGATCTCTTGCATTACTTTCTATCGCAGTATGCAGCCGCCGATGTGGCAGCATCATTTTCTATTTTGTCCGTCAATGGAGACTGCGCAGTACATTGCAAAGAAGTGTATTTGTCAATTTCTTTGTCATGTGCCAATGGCATACTTCGCCCATGGCATTATGACATTTCACAGCACAAATACTTTTCCCTACCTACAATGTTCATCTTACTGTGCTAGCTATCGCAATTTCTGCACACCCCATTTAAATTATCTTGGTGCCTTTCTTGCAAGTAGTGATATTTTCTTGTAGTAAGTGTTGCGCTGTGACTGTCTTCAAAACTCTCTGCAACACGTAAAGAAACCTCTTTGTACAGCTGACTCCTTTCCAACCGACTGCACTACAGTGTTCTCCACAATGCCACGCCTCCCGCCCTGCATGCGTGCATTGGCAATTCTGTTGTTCATCTGTGAAAGGTGCTTTCTTTGTTTACCTTTTTTCATTCCCCAGTGCATCTTTATTTATTATGGTGTTCTCACACATGCCACAGAAGGAAAGCCAGGAAAGGTCCAGTAGAGAAGGGGTAGCACCTGCCTTGATACTATAGGGGGCGTGCTGGGAGACGGAATTATTGAGTGGCCATCACCTATATAGGCGGCACTCATTGTAATGCTCCTGTAATGACCGTTGCAATGCACTTCCAAGTACTTTCCCTGTGCACAGTAGCGCATTGCTCTACATGTACAATACAATGCCCTTTGCCGGGTATGTCAAATTCGGTAGAGGCAAGTGGATTATCCGCTATGTCTGAGATATCAATGTCCTCCTCCCCTTCCTCCTCACCTGTCTCTTCAGAGCAGGGTTCTCGTCTGGAAATCTTCTTCTTGGGTCTTTTCTTCTTTGTGAAGAGATACGGCCGTCCGCGGGAAGAAGCCACCCTGATTCCCTGATAAACAGGGAAGCAGCCGGCCCCCTTCCTGCAGGAACCAAAACGAGAGGAAAAAAGCAGCCGCTTAAAAAAAACCTCTCTGTAGATGTAGCTGTAGCCGATTCCGTTCAGGACGCGATGGTAAATGATGTCCGGACTTGCAGGTAAGACAAGCAGGAGCAGAAGGTATCCTCGGAGATGGAGGTACAAGTACCACAATGCAGCTGGGTACCGAAGACGTCCGGACTTGAAGCAATACAGTTAAGGAGCAGGAGGCAGTGCTTAGAACCAAAGAAACAGACACTGCAAAGGGGAGAAACCTTCAGCCCCGGGAAGCGAGCTGTAAGAGGAGCACCGACCTGGTGGTAAGCGGTTCGGAAAAGGCAGCAAGAAGGGAAAAGCACTACGGTAAGGGAACCGAAAGGAAAGGAAGGGAAAACTGAAAAGGAGAAGAGCGAGGGAGCGCCAGCATGGGGGAAAAAACCCGCGCGAGGGGACAGAATACACAGGTACGGAGCAAAGGTATGGAGTAGCATGGCAACAGAGCGAAAGGAAACAAAGTTGCAACGCACAGAGCCCAGAGATGGGCGTGGCTAAATACGGAAAAGGGAAACCAAAGGAAAAAGACTAGACCGCCACACCAGGAAGTGAAAGAGAAACACGGGACATCCGAATGGCGCCGCCAACGCCAAGGCTTCCATAGCCGCCATCGGCCACCAAAAGACGGCGGCATGACAGGGTAAGGGTCTGTAGCACAGCACATGCATTGGAAAAGTTGTTTTACAGCTCTGCTGCCCTACAGGAGTGCCCCTCTTGTTGGCCGCAGCAGATGTGGCAAATGCTGTACATGAAAGTACCCAACGTCATTCTTTGAAAGGCGGTAGCCGGCCCACTGCTGCTTTGTCCTTCATTTTGAGTTGTCGTCACTTGCAGTACAAACACTTTGTTACGCCATTACTGTTAGCGGGACCATTCATGGATATACATACGTTGTGGAATCCAAGAATATTTACAACAACCCCAACCACAACTTCTTTACGTATGCCACGAAGCCATTTATTCTGTGCAACCCATGCACATACAGCGCTTTTCTAACTACCAATAAGATTGTTTGCACTCTGCATATTCTGCTGTTTCCTTACTTGCCTTTACATGCACTAGTATGTGCGTGCAGAAGGTGCACCAGCTTTGCAATTTTGCAGCCTTACTACAAACTGTCCCACTTGCAGTTTTCTTCAACTGTATAACCGGCATGTGGCCAGTTCATACTTTCACGCTGCTCAGTGCACACACAATGTATCAGTTTCACAGGTCATGGAAAGGGAAGCAGCAAATAAATCTAAGTAAGGCCACATTTAACACGCCCACGTCACAGTGCAGGTTGCTTTTCTTTGATTACCAGTGGCCATTATACAGTTAGGAGTACTTTAGCCACACATTGCTAAGTTTGCAGAGCCTCCCACAAAGTGGATAGCAATACTTTCAATGTGGTAGCCTACTGCATGAATACATAGGGCTGGCGACAGGCGCGTTGTTATCAGCATACAGTGCATGACCTATCCATGGGTCTAGATGTGGAACATAAACACGTGTGCTTCCACAACTACTTAAACGTGCATTTGAAGATGCAGACACTAATGGTGTTCTATGGATACTTTCTGTGTAATTGTAAAACGTTGCTACAGGGACGTTATGGTTACAGGTAAAACCTAAAAAACCCAGAAATTCGCCAGTTATGGTAAGGTACGCAACCATAACTCATGCTACCACTGTGCACTGCAAGGACTAACACCCATGACATCAAAGGACTAACACCCATGACATCAAAGACATCGGCGTGGAAGTGAGCATAAATCTAATTTTGGGGAGTGTATTGGTGTGTAGGAGTGCTTGGAGAGGGCAGGGGAGTAAGAGATGGGTCAAATGCTGTATTTATTTAGGTGGGAGAAGGTGATGTGTTGGTGGTGTCTGCAGTCACCGCGGTTGTCCACGGACATACTAAACACTTGAACTTTGATACTGACAAAGCGTTTTTTTAACTTTCTACCTTGAGGAACCTACCAGTGCTTATCTTGTAAAGGCTGCACTGTGAGCGTACGCTCTTGCCGCCACAGACTGCTTCAAGAGAAGGGCGGAGATGCAGAAGGTTCACGTGACTAGGAAGGAAGTTTATCATCTGGGCACAAACACCCTTGAGGCGTAAGCCCTGGTGTATTAAGAGCTGGTGCTGTTTGGCTGGGTTGCCAGTGATAGGGTTGAAAACAAAAGGATCGAATGCTTTTTGATCGACAGTCAAAGGATTGAAAAAAAGGGTCGCATTTTTTTTTATGGGGGGTTCCCCCCAGCCCCCTGTTTTCTTTATTAAATAATGTTTTTACCAACCCAAACTAAAAAATATATATAAATAAATTTCAAAAAAATGCGACCCTTTTTTTTCTGATCCTTTTGCATTCGAGGAAAAGGTCATTCGATCCTTTTTTTTCGATCGTTTGACTGGACACCGTTTGGCTGTTCGGCGTGGACGGCTGCCGGTTTCTGGAATATAGTAAGCCTTAATTAATAACCTCTGAGTATTTTGGTTATTGTTGCCCATACATGTAAACATTACGAATTGGATTTTTATACCTAGTCTGAATATTCTGCCACTCTATTGACTTTGAGCTCCCACACGCTGTGTGTTCCTGCACACGATAAACACCTTGGTCTGTTCATACCTCCTCATACCAGAGACTGCGGGGTCTGCATAGATGCCTTCATCATTGTGAAATCTTTGATCTGGTAACGTTTATTCACCTCCTAGCGATTCCTGCGCCTAATGATTTAATCCTGGGCTCGTCTACATTCATACTTATATCTACTCCAGAGACTGCAGGGCTCATATTTTATCTTTGTTTCATTGTGAGCCCTTTGATCTGGTGGTTTTGCTCTACGCTTGTTTCTATTGACTGCTCCAAGGCCTACTTAATACTTTCATTAACATGAGGTCTGGTTTACGAAGCCAAAAAGGTTCCACAATGTTCCGGATGCCATTCTGTCAGATCCGGCTGGTAGTAGCCAGCCACTCCCAGCAGGGACTAAGTGTGGTCACCTTCCATTGGCCAATTAACATCTTCAACTTCTCTTTGTGCTCCGCCATTGTCTGTGCAAACTTCTTTGATTCAAAAAGAGGGGCTGTCATCTACCTTTTCTACGGCCAAGCATAAAGCTCTGATTCACAACTTTGAGACTGTAGGTGCATTTGCTATTCCTGCTACACCTAATGGGAAATTGCACCAAAAAAACCCTGAAACAACTAAAATCAATTCAGCCTATTTCGGGACAAACATTTATGGATAACTATATTCTCAAAGCAACCTCCACAAGTACTGAAATTAAACTACCCAATGCGTTTAGAGGTAATGCTATGCTGGACCACTCAGCTATGACCACCCAGGCTTTTTTGGCGGCAACAATAATATTACTGATATCAGTGTTATTGAATGCGCAGACAAAGCCATGGACTTGCCCTTTGCTGGTGAAACTCCTGTAAACTCGATCCAACAGACCAGGGGTGGCTCGTCCCAAATAAACTCGAACTGCTTTAACGAACATCATTGAAGGAATAGATGCAAATAAAGTAAATTCTGCAGGGGAGGCAAGTTCATGGGGAGAAAATCAGAGGCACGCAAATTCTCCAAGATTACATCATACTCTGAAAGTCCTGGGCGAACGTATTTGTCTCACCCATCCAACAGTTTCGGCCCTGAATGCGGTGCCTAGCTCTTTTGTTGACTTGTACGACAACATCTGGGCAGAACTTAAGAATGAGCGAATAGAGTAGATGAGAGGATAGAACGGACAAGTGGATAGAACGGATGAGAGAATGTGTGGATAGGGCGGATGAGTGAATAGAGTGGATGAGTGTTAGAACGTATGAGTGGATAAGTGTACAGAGTGAATGAGTGTACAGAACGGATGAAGGTATAGAACAGATGAGTGTAGAGATGAATATATAAGACAGAATATCGCTGTTGAATGCGTGAAAGGCACGAGTGCTTAAAGCAGATGAGTACGGGGAGCAAATGAGTGTGGGGATCAGATAAGTGCGTAGAAGGGATGAGTGCGTAGTGGGGATGAGTGCGTAAAGGGGCTGTTGAATTGCGTAGAGGTGTTGAGTGCGTAGAGATGAAGAATGCGTAGAGACGATGAGTGCGTCGAAGGGATGAGTGCGTATAGAGCGTAAGTGCATAGAGGGGGTGAGTACGTAGAGGGGGTGAGCGCGTAGAAGGGTTGAGTGCGTAGAAGGGTTGAGTGCATAGAGGGGTTGAGTGCATAGAGGGGGTGAGTGCGTAGAGGGGGTGAGTGCGTAGAGGGGGTGAGTGCGTAGAGGGGGTGAGTGCGTAGAGGAGGTGTGCGCGTAGAGGAGGTGTGCGAGTAGAGGGGATGAGTGCATAGAAGGATAAGTGCGTAAAACAGGTGAATGCCTAGTACATGTGAGGGGATAAAGCGGATGAATGCCGGAGCGAACGAGTGCCTAGAGCGAACGATTGCCCAGAGTGAACGGACATGTTGCGTAGAGCGGATGAGTACGTAGAATGAACAAGCACGGACTGCATACTGATGAGTGCGTAAATGGACGAACACGTAGAGCTGCCAAATGCGTAGAGCATGGGGCAGACAGGAGTGCGCGGGTGTGGCAGACAAGAGTGGGTAGGAGGGCATGGAACGGACTGAAGCGCATAGAATTGCGTGACGTATAAAGTATGGTTTGGAACGCAGAGAACTCTTAAAGACCATATAACCCACAATGACTGGAGTACGCATGGCGAACTGGAGCGCACGGAGCGAACTCGAACGCACGCGGCAAGCCGGAATGCATGAATGCGTGACCGAAATATATGAAGCAGACTGGGATGCATGGAGTGGATAGGAGTGCATGGAACGGACTGGAGCACGCAACGTATATAGTATGATTTGGAATGCAGAGAATATCTGAAAGGGCATATAACCCATCTTATCCCACCACCACGCTTACATCACCACTCAACTAGAACACAGTGATACTATGACACCATTCGGTATAATTGTTCTCATACCAACACTCGCCGCTCACTCCACATCATTCTAAGTAATCACTGCTGGTAACACACCCGCCAGCCAGGCAGCCACATCCGATCTGGATAAATCCTGCCAGAACGAACACATACTCCTGACCTCTCAACCAGCACACCTACCGCTAGAATGCAGCTATTACACGGATACCACACAAGCTGCACACATACCCGGTACTCACACGCACCCTTTTTGACTCTCTGTACTCTCTCTACTGATATGAACTTCGGCTCCCAAGGGCGTTCAACCTACCAACGCCTTCAGACCATACCAATGGTATATTAGGCGTTATATAAATGCAAAATAACAATAAAAATAACAATTTTCAAAGTTTAATTAGGGAACTCAATGGATTAGATTGGAACTGAATTATCCCAGAAACTGACTGTGCAGGGCCAGTTATCAGCACTACAGGACAATGTAACCTCTCCCACAGCCGTGCAATCACTTCCAGAAACATCTGAGATAATAGAAATCTCGGATAATTTACCCACTTTGGAAGCTCCTACTACTGTCTTATTACAAGGGCCCCCAAGGCTGCACCCCCTGATTGCTCTATCATGAGGGCTAATCCCTCGCTCTCCGCATTTAAATTTTTACAGAATATCTCCAACTCGCACTCTACAGATAGCCAACCTTTAATTGCTGTGACTGCCTCTACTCAGGAAGGCATCTCTACGATCAGTGCCCTGAAAAAGAATGTTTGCACCACGCAAACAGCGATCAATTAAGCGGAAAATGATTACAAAACGCCCTAATTTATTGTTCGTTAAAACTCCTGTACTCTCTCTATCTAAATCAAACTTAGGGCTTATCCCGGAAGGGCAGGGGATTTCTGTAGCCAGTTAATCCAAATCTAAATTGGTTGATTCTACTGTTCAAACTGATATACTTTCTTCTGTCAATGTACATATGCCTGGCTCTCCACAAAGATGCTTTTCACAGAATCTTTTGGATCCTTTAAAAAAATCTGGCCCTGATGCTCTTTCAGCCCCCCACCCTCCTCCGATTGCAGCGGATGTGGCCCCGGCAAATCCAGGATCTTTGAAGAACTCCCCGTTCCACCTATTGTGACCCAGGCCAAAAACTCTATAAATGTCCAACGATTTGCTGATGCAAAGCCTGGTCAACTATTTTCAATCTGGGCTCCCCCTAGCCCCCCCCAAGTCCTCTCTCCTTCAAATAAACATCCTAGTCATTGCCTGATCCCTGTACCCCCTTTGGATTTAGGAACAGGGTGGGGGAAGTTCCAGGCAGATAATATTCCACCAGTATCTTCACATCCATCAATCTCGGCAGGCATACAAGACTTGGTGGAACGATTGCATAAATAAACTTCCAGGCCCCTGCAACCAGATATTGCTAAATTGCAAGGAGTAAATCTGAAAGGCTCTCAAAGCCAACCCTTAGGCACTCTATAGAGACAAGAATGCAATAATGCCTCCAACAAGAAACTGCTGCACTTGATCAAAATATAGGGTCTGCTGGAGCTGGAAGTACCGATCTTTCTGAATAAAGGCAATGTTTTGACCATCTTTTCAGAAATACCTGCTTTTCCTTAATATCCTCTAAAGACATTGCCAGGGTGGCTTTCCCGGATCGAGAGTGCCGAGACACTAGCCTGATCCTTCTTTCTTCTCCTCTAGTTAAGGAATTGATTCTTACTTAAATGGAGCCCCTGCGGGAATTGGGCTTTAAGGTGGAATCCAGACTGTCTTGGGAAACAGTGCCTCAGTGGCTCTTTATTGCACAGCTACCCTCTAAATCGTCCTTATGGCCCTCAAGATATGACAGCCCTAAAGAATTTATATAAACGGCAAGATTTGGATGTTGACTGGGCTACCATCATCTCAACCCTGTGGCAAAAACGTGTGCCCTAGGCTCCCTATCTCCAGGACAGATCCAACTGACATCTCGGACTTATGTCTCAAATCGTTGAACTCGAGAGGCAACTCACATTTATTCTCAAATCTGGAATGCTTGCTGCTGCTGAGCGGTGCTAACATTGTTTACATGAGACTTGGATGACCTCGACTCCATACCTAGATGGTTATCAAATCTTCGACCAGCATGCCAGACGGAACTCTGGGGCTAGACCATCAGGAGGGTTAATCGTTGCGGTTGACAACTGCATAGGTCTAAAGGGCATTACACCTTTGGGCCTACCATTTGGGGCATTGGGTGTCGACCTTACATCTAGTAGTGGAGAACTGAAATTATTAATTGTTAACATCTACTGGCACAGTGGTGTGGGTGCGGCTGACTTGGTCGTGACTGCTGTCTCTCAGATTATCCTTGATTGGGTCTCTGCTAATGATGTCCTATTAGCAGATGATTTAAACTGTGAGTGCGTATTTAAGAAATCCCCATGGGAAATGTGAGAGATGAACATGGTAAATCTATGCTGTTCAAAGAAAAAACAAGTAGGTTATATATGGTATGCCAGGCTGGTGTTAAGATGAGAATCACGGGAATGCTGCGTACCTGTATTTCTGGTTGGTCTCGACGGGGCAGCCAGACTGACAAGAAGACTTGGTGACACAAGCAACCAGCCTCTCCTCCACCCTGAGTGGGAACTGGGTGAAAGATGGACCGATTCCCAATGCCACAACCTGGTTCCAGTGATGACAGATCTGCACAGTGTTGACAGAAGAAGTGGTAGGAGGGAATCCTTGAAGAGGCGAGACTCCGATGAACTGAGATGGGTGAGCACAGGAAGTCCTTAGAAGTGGAGAATCCCAAGTAGTGGGAAGGCCACTCCCGTAGCTGGCAAATGGTGCCGAGGAGTTGAGAGTCCAAAGGTGTGGGAGGCCACACCCGTAGCTGGCAATGGGTGCTGAGGAGTAGAGAGTCCAAAGGTGTGGGAGGCCACACCCGTAGCTGGCAGTGAGTGCTGAGGAGTAGAGAGTCCAAAGGTGTGGGAGGCCACACCCGTAGCTGGCAGTGAGTGCTGAGGAGTAGAGAGTCCAAAGGTGTGGGAGGCCACACCCGTAGATGGCAGTGAGTGCTGAGGAGTAGAGAGTCCAAAGGTGTGGGAGGCCACACCCGTAGCTGGCAGTGGGTGCTGAGGAGTAGAGAGTCCCAGGTAGCGCAGGAGAAAATCACAGGAAATAGGCCAGGCCAAGAGGTGGAGAGGGAGAAATCAGGCAGGGGGACCAGCACGGACAAGGAAGGGAACCAGGAGAGTAGGAAGCTGGACCAAGGGAAATAACCCAGGAAGAGACTTGGCCAAAGGGGAATTGGCCGGGAGCGGGCAAAAGGATAAGGTAAGTAGGAGCAGGGAACAGGGCAGGAACTGACTGGCAGAGCGGGAGAAGGCGAGAACACGATCCGGAACAGAACGCGTTGAGACGCGATCTGTTCCCGACCGCGCTTCTCCCTTTATGGGCCGCCGGCGCCTGCGAGGCCTGGAGCGCAAGCCAGATGGTTGCCAGGCGCCGGCGGGCCCAGAATGAGGCTTGAGCAGCAAGCTGCTCCAAGCCTGGGCGACCGCCTCACGGCGCATGCGCGGGACCGTAATCGCGGTCCCCGACGCAAGCGCCGAGGAGCTGCCGCCCATGTCCCTGAAGCTCTCCCCCCGGCGCCTCCCCAAGCGCGAAAACGCGGGTAGAGGCGCCAGGGAGGGGGAGCGCGAACAGTGAACCCCGGTCTCCCGGTAAGCGTGACACTATACCCCCTCCTAGGAAGATCCGGGGCCCCAGGCTTCCAGGGAAACCGACGATAGAACTCGCGCACAAGGCGCGGAGCGTGCACATGCCGAGAGGGTTCCCAAGTGCGATCACAGGCATGGTACCCCTTCCAATCCACCAGGAAATGGAGCACCCCCCTGCGATAGCGGGCATCACAGATCTCCTGAACCTCGAATTCCGGAACCCCCTGTACCAGAACAGGGGCCGGACAAACACTGGAACGACCATAAGGATCCACCACATAGGGTTTCAGGAGGGAGACATGGAAAACAGGATGAACATGCCATGAACGAGGTAGCTGGAGATGAAAAGCTACAGAGGATAGGCGTTTAACAATCCTAAATGGGCCAAAGTACCGGGGAGCCAATTTAACGGGCAGGTTGCGGAGAGGCAGATTCCTAGAGGACAGCCAAACCCTGTCACCAACCTGGAAATCCGGTTCCATCCGTCTCCCACGGTCAGCCTGAGCCTTCATGCGGTCACGAGCGGCCGTCAAAGAGGTACGTGCCAATTCATGCTGCCGTTGGATTGTGGAGACCAAGGTGTCGGCGGAAGGAACCGTACTGGTTGGTACAGGGTGGAAAGGGATCAACTTGGGATGTTGTCCCATAGAGCAATGAAAGGGGCTGGTCCCGATGGCAGAATGAAAAGAATTATTGTAGGAGACCTCAGCTAGGTCTAAATAGGTACTCCAATTGGTTTGTGTGGCATTAGCAAAACTACGGAGGTAGGCTTCCAAGGTCTGGTTCGTTCTCTCCGTGAGACCATTGGACTGTGGATGATAACCCGAGCTTAAGGCTCTATGAATGCCGAGATGACCACAAACTTTACCCCAAAAGGAAGAGAGAAACTGAGACCCTCGATCAGAAATGATCTTCTCAGGAAGACCATGTAAACGGTAGATTTCGTGAAGAAAAGCAGTGGCCATCTGGACCGCAGTGGGTATCTTTTTAAAGGGAATGAAATGGGCATATTTTGTAAAACAGTCCACTACGACCATAATACAACTATGTCCTGCAGAAGGAGGAAGATCGACAATAAAGTCGGTAGCAATTGAGTGCCAAGGGTATGGCGGCAATTCAGTAGGAGAAAGTAGCCCTAAAGGATGTTGTCTGGGAACCTTGGATTGGGCACAGATGGGACAGGCCTGTACATATTTCCGAACCTCCTCAGCCCAGCCAGGCCACCAAAACTGTTGTGATAGTAACTCTTGTGTTGCACGAATCCCACGATGACCTCCAATGGGGGAATCGTGGACTCCATGCAGAATGCCATTACGAATCTCCCCTTTAGGGATGTATAGTCTCTTCTGAAAGAATAAGAGGCCATGACTTTCAGATATTGAGGGTCGTTGGAGCAAAACTGACCTCCAAGAATCAGACCGGGTGGCGTCTGATATTGACTGTAAGAGTGGCGATACAGTCGATAGAAAACGATGAGAAGGGATCAGAGGTTGAATCTGGCTGGAGTTGTCTTCATTCTTCTCTCTCTCCAAGGATCGAGACAAGGCATCTGCTCTTACATTCGAGGATCCGGAGATGTAAGTAATATGGAACACAAACGGAGAAAAGAAGAAGGCCCACCGAGCCTGTCTGGGTGTCCGACATTGTAAGGAGCGTAAATACTGCAGGTTACGGTGATCTGTGCGGACCTCAACCGAGAAACGGGCTCCCAACAGATGGTGTCTCCATTCCTCGAAAGCTATCTTGATGGCCAATAACTCCTTCTCAATAACTGCATAGTTCCTCTCACTGGGATTCAGCTTGCGGGAGAAGTAAGCCACGGGATGTTCGACTGAAGTAGCGGGATCCTTTTGTAACAGTACAGCACCAACAGCAAAGTCCGAAGCGTCTGCTTCAACGATGAAGGGCAAGTCATCCTGTGGGTGGCGTAAGATCGGAGCAGCCATAAAGGCTGATTTCAAGGCATCAAAGGCTTGTGAAGCGGAAGAGTCCCACAGAAAAACTATCTTGCTGCTTGTCAATCTAGTAAGAGGTGCGGTGATCTCAGAGAAGCGTGGAATGAATTGCCTGTAAAAGTTGGCAAATCCTAAGAAGCGTTGCAGTGACCTTACGTCATGAGGCTGCTGCCATTCTTGAATGGCCTGAACCTTCTTGGAATCCATCTCAATACCGGACTGACTTATTACAAACCCTAGGAATTCAATCCTGGATTGATGGAAGGAACACTTCTCCGCCTTGGCAAACAGATGATTATGAAGCAGCCGATCGAGGACCTCTCGTACATGACTTATGTGTTCCTCCTTTGATCGGGAAAAGATTAAGATGTCATCCAGATAGATCCAGACAGAGATTCCAATTATGTCCCCAAAGATATGATCCATGAGCCATTGGAAGATCGCAGGGGCATTGCACAGACCAAAAGGCATAACCCTGTATTCGAAATGCCCAAAAGGAGTCTTAAACGCTGTCTTCCATTCATCTCCACTCTTGATTCGGACCAGATGATATGCCCCTCGAAGATCTAGTTTAGTAAAAATCTGAGCCTGATGTAAGGTCTCTAGGATACTTCGAATCAGCGGTAGTGGGTACCGGTCCTTGATGGTAATATCGTTTAATAGCCGGTAATCCACACAGGGTCTTAAAGAACCTTCCTTTTTCTTTACGAAAAACAGAGGAAATCCAGCGGGAGACTTGGATGGTACGATGTACCCCTTACTCAAGCAGTCCGATAAGTAATCCTGTAGTACTCGTCTCTCCTCCCGAGACAACGCGTACAGCCTGCCATGCGGAATCTCAACTCTAGGAGACAGTTCTATGGCACAATCGAACGACCGATGAGGTGGCAGGGGTATGTTACTTGGTTCGGCAAACACTTGTTCGTAGTCGGCATATTCAGGAGGAATCAGCAATGTGGAACAAAGGCGAGTCCCCTTGTCTCGGAGTTCCAATTCAGTTGAAGAAACCAGAGTCTGGACAGGCAAGCTGCATCTCGAGGTACAAGAGGTGGAGGAGAAGGTCAAGGTATGAGTCCTCCAATTAATAACTGGATTGTGATGCTGGAGCCAAGGTAACCCCAAGACCAACTTGTAAGTAGGTGACCTGATGACGTCCAAAGCAAGCCTCTCCACGTGATCGGCGATCCTAAGACTTAATCCGACAGTGTGCAGACGAACCGGTCCAGAGGATAAAGGAGTACCATCGATAACCTCCACAGGAAGGACTGAGTGTCTGGGCAAAAGAGGAATCTTGTGAGTGCTAGCAAAATCCTCATCGATGTAATTGCCTGATGCTCCACTATCCAACAACCCAAAAACTTCAAGCGTCCGGCCGGGCAGTTGAATCTGAATCCTCAAGGTTAGTAGAACAGCTGGTTGCATGGGAAGAAGAATCGAGCAAAAGGCGGAAAGGTCTGAAAAAGGGGCGAGACCTGTCGTTGCCTCTCCTCCACACGACAGGTCCTCTAGTTTCCCGACTTCTTCTTCTGTGGCCGTAAAGGACACATTCCCAAATAGTGTCCGGCAGCTCCACAATACAGACATAATCGTAATGTTCTTCTCCTTCTTTCTTCCTCTGATAGCGGCCCTCTCAAGGCACCCAACTGCATAGGTTCTGGTCCAGATTCTGTCGAACCAAAGGCCCCGGCGGGAAGACTAGCTGTTCTGGAAGCGACTCTCTCTAGCCGCCGTCTCTCAGTCTTTCGTTCGGTTAGTCTCTGGTCTATGCGAAGCACCTGATTAATTAAGAGTTGGAGATTCTCAGGTTCAGGGATGTGAAGTAGTTCGTCCTTGTATTCCTCCCTCAGCCCCCGGCGAAACAAGGTCCTTTGCGTAACTTCGGGCCATTGCGAATCCGTAGCCAGCAGGCGGAAGCGACTGATGTATGTTATTATGTCTGAGCTGCCCTGTTTGATGTCCATTAACAGATTCTGCGCAGCGGCAGCCAAGTTAGGTGTCTGAAAGACCTCCAGAAATGCCTTCTCGAAAGCAGCAAAATCATTAAGAATGGGGCTGTTAGTAGCCACAAAAGTTGTCGCCCAAGCAAGGGCATTTCCGGTTAAATTTCCCAAGATATATCCGATCTTGGCCTTATCATTATTGAAATAGGTAGACCTGAAAAGGAAATGGATACGACAGTGGTTGCAAAATTCCGCCACTCGACGCGGGTCTCCATCGAACCTGATTGGGGCAGTATGGGCCAATGAACTTTCGGCCTGCGGAGCACCTCCTGTCCCCTGGGTTACCATCTGACGTAGGACTTGATTTTCTTGATGTAGGGCTGTCATCTCTGCTCTGAGGGCTTGCAACTCACTCCGCAGGTCCTGTGTGTCCTCCATTTCCAAATCGGAAGGTGCGCGTCTCAATCTGTTAAAATGATAATCACGGGAATGCTGCGTACCTGTATTTCTGGTTGGTCTCGACGGGGCAGCCAGACTGACAAGAAGACTTGGTGACACAAGCAACCAGCCTCTCCTCCACCCTGAGTGGGAACTGGGTGAAAGATGGACCGATTCCCAATGCCACAACCTGGTTCCAGTGATGACAGATCTGCACAGTGTTGACAGAAGAAGTGGTAGGAGGGAATCCTTGAAGAGGCGAGACTCCGATGAACTGAGATGGGTGAGCACAGGAAGTCCTTAGAAGTGGAGAATCCCAAGTAGTGGGAAGGCCACTCCCGTAGCTGGCAAATGGTGCCGAGGAGTTGAGAGTCCAAAGGTGTGGGAGGCCACACCCGTAGCTGGCAATGGGTGCTGAGGAGTAGAGAGTCCAAAGGTGTGGGAGGCCACACCCGTAGCTGGCAGTGAGTGCTGAGGAGTAGAGAGTCCAAAGGTGTGGGAGGCCACACCCATAGCTGGCAGTGAGTGCTGAGGAGTAGAGAGTCCAAAGGTGTGGGAGGCCACACCCGTAGCTGGCAGTGGGTGCTGAGGAGTAGAGAGTCCCAGGTAGCGCAGGAGAAAATCACAGGAAATAGGCCAGGCCAAGAGGTGGAGAGGGAGAAATCAGGCAGGGGGACCAGCACGGACAAGGAAGGGAACCAGGAGAGTAGGAAGCTGGACCAAGGGAAATAACCCAGGAAGAGACTTGGCCAAAGGGGAATTGGCCGGGAGCGGGCAAAAGGATAAGGAAAGTAGGAGCAGGGAACAGGGCAGGAACTGACTGGCAGAGCGGGAGAAGGCGAGAACACGATCCGGAACAGAACGCGTTGAGACGCGATCTGTTCCCGACCGCGCTTCTCCCTTTATGGGCCGCCGGCGCCTGTGAGGCCTGGAGCCCAAGCCAGATGGTTGTCAGGCGCCGGCGGGCCCAGAATGAGGCTTGAGCAGCAAGCTGCTCCAAGCCTGGGCGACCGCCTCACGGCGCATGGGCGGGACCGTAATCGCGGTCCCCGACGCAAGCGCTGAGGAGCTGCCGCCCATGTCCCTGAAGCTCTCCCCCCGGCGCCTCCCCAAGCGCGAAAGCGCGGGTAGAGGCGCCAGGGAGGGGGAGCGCGAACAGTGAACCCCGGTCTCCCGGTAAGCGTGACAGCTGGGTAATGTAGGCCTAACAACCCCTGGGTGGCCATTCACAATCTCTTACTGACAATACCACCTGGCATACCTGGTGGCGTGGACATTCTACCTCTGTAATTGATTACATTTTTGTCGATGACTACCTATGCAAAAGATGCTCGTTGTTTGAAATTCATATGAATAACTGGAGCGATCATGGTATCCTAACAGCAATCTTTAAGATAAGCCATCTTCAGGGGATCCAACAGTCCCAGCCACAGGTTATCCCTAACTCATCTGGTTCTTCTGTCCGTTGGACACCGAAAAATATTGCCACTCTGAACCACAATTTGAGGGCTAGGCTCAACCAGACTACATATGACTGGAAAATGGCAACTTTCAGTACTGCAACTGTTATAACCATTGTAAGGGGAGCGCTAGATGAATTGGGGAAACGTTTTGTATGCTCAGCCCCTGTTGATAGGCATTCACCCTGCTATAACTCAGATCTAGCATTGGCAGAATCTACTAGGAATAAAGCCCTTAGGAAACTCAGATTATCAAATCTCGATATGACCACACAATCCGGCCTCATTAGAAAGATCAAACAAGGGTATAAACATTTTCACAAATCAATTAAGCATCAGATCTTGCAACAGGATTCCGAATTAATGCTTCAGGTCCTTATGAAGGCGAATGTGGGCGCATTTTGGACCATTGTCAATGGACAAGATACTAACCCAGCTACTGCCTTACTAAATCCGATTTTGGAACAAGGCTGGCTGGATTTTTATGACAATAGATTTGCCCTTAAACCACTGCAGGGAGACGATAAATTTGTGGATTGTATACCCATAGGCCCCTTCTTAAATGGGAAGCTCCAATTGAGATCGATACTTTCTTGAATCTAATTAAAAAGACTAAAAGATCAAGAGCTCCAGGCTCGAATGGCCTAACCAACAACACATTCAAGGCTGATCCTAATCTATGGGCTAATCTTTTATGCCTTGAGTTCAGAGACATCCTTCAATCTGGAGTCTGTCCAAACTCATGGTCACTAGCAAATGTCATCCCGATCTTCCGACCCAAAAAAGTATCGGCCTGTTGCGCTTATAGACGCAGATTGTAAAATCTTTTCTGCTCTACTCCTTTTACACCTCAAGGACTGGGAAAAAACCTGCCACCCTTTGAGTCCGTTCCAAACTGGTTCCTGTAAATTCCATTCTACAAATATTAATGGAATTGTGGTCAAGTGCATTCAGGATGCTGCCTGGAGCTGTGACAGGGGCCCTACTTTTATGGCCTCTGTGGACCTCTCGGCAGCCTTTGACTGCGTTGAACAAGATAGGCTGTGGCGCAAGCTAGCATTTTGGGGGTTACCAAGGGGACTACTGAGTCTTTTGGAGGGGGGCTACAATAACTCTGGTGTAAGAATACACCTAAACCAAAAGGGGGATATGTCAGCTGTTGTTCGCAAATTCTGTGGGGTCAGACAGGGGTGCGTCCTAGCCCCATGGGTGTTCAATCAATATGTCTCTGATGCAGCTGAACACCTACATAAGGAGGGTCTATTAGCACCAAGACTTGGCTCTGCGAAGATTATATGGTTGGCCTACGCGGACGATTTCCTGTTATTTGATTCAACTGAGGTGGGGCTCCAGCGTCTTTTAGATGTCTTCGTCAACTATGACAAGATAAATGGTTTGACCATTAACCCCGCCAAAACTAAAATCCTTGCTCTATCTAAAGGATTTCATAGGAAAAAAAACTATTCCTGGAATTTGGGGGGGCAAGGGTAACTACTTCTAACAGCTTTACCTATCTTGGCTATTATGTTGGAGCTATCAGGGGCTCGAGAGGGCAGATAAATATGCTTTTGAATAAAGCTAAGGCCCTGGGAAACCAGATCCTTAAAATCGACCGTAAATACGGCTGATTTTCCATCAAACCAGCCCTCCGCTTCTTTGAAGGGAAACTAACCCCTAAATTGACATATGGCTTGGAGCTATGTACGGGGTTAACCATCTCTAAACTTGACGTGATCGAAGGCGCCATTTGGAGACAGGTTTTTCTTTTACCAAATGCGGTCCCTTTGGATGCAATTCGATACGAATTAGGCTATGTCTCTTTAAAATCTCTGGTTTATTGGAAGATGCTTACGCTTTATGCTAGACTTAAGGTTCCACTATCCAATACCCTATACGAACTTGTTGGAAGCAATATTGAATGCTCTGGCTTTCTAACAAATTTCTGTAATTTGTGTGAAACAATTCTTTGCAACATTGATTCTGACCTAGAACAGCTAACAACTAATCCAACAAAGTACACAAGAGGGATTGGCATTGTCTGGCTTTATATGTAACCTTCAATTGGATCACTCCAGATGAATTGCTTGATGATCTATATACATAGGCCATTCTTGTTGTTAGTTGCCACTATCCTAACTCTATATGACGATTGTTATATGGCTGATATTTTTATCGCTTTGCTGTATATTTTACTGTGTATGAAATATTTGTATGTATTCTAAAAAATTCCCATTATTTTTATACTTTTTGTAAAGGTTTAATAAAACCATATACAAATAAAAAAATAGAAAAAAACATACTAAACACTGGACGCACTACTGGCTATTTTACTTTAGTATGATGTTGGTTTTGGGTCGTTAGTAGAGCATTGGGTGAAGAGGGTATGCATTGAAGAGTTTGTGCTTTGGTTGTAATTATCTTTTAGAATGTTAATTGAAGTGTATAGGTTTTGAGGTGGATGTATTATGTTTTTGGGTTGTGGTCATTTGGTAGGTGTTTGCTTCTATGGGTGTGTTATGCCCAGGGCCTAGAGTCTTGGGTGCATGGCCGAAGGGCACTTCGGCCATGCACCCAAGACGCTAGGCCCTGGCCACAACCACCGCAGCATAACACACCCATGCTACCAAACATTTCGACTGTGGTATGTGGGCTGCTTAGCGTATATGTTTTCAAAAATGTGTGTACTGATTGGCAGTAGTGAAATAGTATTTATAGGATAGTGAGATGATGTGTGTTAGTTTGTTTGTTGGATTGTGTTCAGAATGTTGGTATTGAAGACTCTAAGCATTTTGGGTTGAATTTATTGGTGAGGTGTTCGTTTGCATGGTTATGTTGCGGTGTTTGTGAGTCTAATTATTATATACTTACTGTTTCCTTTGTTGAGGCCATATGTAGAGTTTTGGCCAAGCCATGCAGTCAAGATTGTAGGGTTTGGCAACAAGCACTGCATCATAAGATACCCATGGAAGCAAACATTTTGGCTTGTGGTCTATGGTCAGGTGTTTGCTTGAATGGGTTTGTTATGCTGTGGTGTTTGAGAGTCCAATCATTCTATACTTACTGTTTGACTTTTTGTGGTTGTATGCAGTTTTTTCATGACATGGGTAATTGGAGCAGACATTCTTTTTCAATCTCTGTGATGAAAGAAAAGATCATATGTTAGTGTAGTTCGTTCATAATGAGTTATTGCATTGCATAGTAGACATTTCTGTATTTTGTTGACCCTCATATTTAGTACTTTAGAAGTACTATAGTTCAAACCAGTGTACTGGGCAGTTTGCTCAGTTCCTGTGTTTGTTTATTAAATCATTGGGTCTGTGGGGAAAAAAATCCATGCTGGATTAAAAAAAAATGTTCTATGTTGTGGTACAATATATTTCTTTCATTGTTTTCAGTAGGAGGAATTGAATAGGTGTATGGTTTTTGATTTGGAAGTGGTGGTAGTATTGTTGCAATTAGATAGCAGTTGGTGTATTCTATTTGTTTATTTCTTTTTCCATTTTAGTGGTGTTCATCTATCTGTTGGCTTGTTGCAGAATCTTGGGGCAGTTAGATACATGTTGGCGTATTCTAACTGTTCATAGTATTGAAGTTTTCTTTATGTTCATACGCAGATTAGTTATTACATTTTGGTTTTAAGAATATTAAGTAAGCGTTTACAAGGTTTGCTGGTAAATCTATGTTTTAGAGTAAAGATAGTATCATTTTATTCGAACCATCCACAATTCTTTTTTATATATGCAGTGTAGTGACCTGCATTGGTTGTGGCTCCTGCGTGGTAGATTATACCTATTGTTGTGAAGGTTTTCTTACCAAGTGATACTTGACCATGTCTGAATCCAGTCAGCTTGCAGTTGTCTTTGGTACCATCTCCATTGTAACATAAAAGCATTACAATTACGTATTTACTATGTGTCTGTATTTGTAAAGTGGAACGATTATCGGAATTGCAGGTAGTACATAATATGCCATGGTTTGCATTTTGTACAAATTGCTGAAATGGGATGGATTCACAGTTAGGTATGGATACATACACAAAGCGTTCATTAGGAGCTTCATCTTGTGTGACATGGCTGCAAAGAGTGCATGTATGTTTCCACATGTATGAAATCTGGAAGATTTCATTTATAGGTATGTTTTTGTTTTCTAGTACTTGTAGTAAGTACATTAGAAATTCTTGTGGATCTTCTTGTGTGTTTATGGTGAATTTGACCATTCCAGCACAGTAGTCCAATTCCAGCCTTATTCCAGAAACACTGTAAGTGTTGTCAGGATTGTTGGTTGCATTTCTGTGAAGGACTAACATTTGCAAACACAATTGGTCTGCCCTGTGTAAGTAAATGTTGTCAATAATTGGTGGTAATTGGAATATAATATTGATTGCTACATTTGCGTAGCAATTTACACCAGTTGTATTTGAAAATTTGAATGGACCTGACAGTTCTGTGTCCAAGTCATGTGTTCGCAGTGTGCATTGTTTCTTTGAAGAGGTAGTTGAATTAGTTTGAGCAGTAGATTTTTCTTTGGTTTTGGTCCTTCATGAAGTATTAGCTTCTTTTACTTTCTTTGCAGGAATTGCTATGTGATCCTGCACAGTTTGATTCTGAAGTAGTTTTGTTTTACCACGTTTTGCTTTTTGCGGAACACAATAGGTTTTTAGATGGGGGGTGTAGAGTGTACGCAGTCTATTGTATTCTAGAATGCAAGGAATATCAGCATTTTACTTTACTTGCATCAAAGTTGATTACAAATAGTCTGTCTAGTGTACATAAGCGTGATAGTGCTACATAGCTCATACTTTCTTTATAGACGGTGCTACCAATATCTATCAATGCTTTATCTATGGTAAGACCTTGTGATTTGTGAATGGTGATTGCGTATGCTAGAGTTAGAGAAAATTGTTCTCTGCGTACATACATGTCTTTGAAAAGAAGGAAGCGGGCTGTTGAGCGTCCTATCCTTTTAACTTCTGATAGTTTGTCAAAGAGAATATTGACAAACTGAATGTTGTTGTCACGTGGGTGTGTTTGAAAGCCAACAACTGTACCAAGTGCTCTATTAACTAGTCATTGGTCCACGTCAAGGTTACGTTTAAGCATTACTCTACAGTTTAAAGATAATTTTAATATTTTCTCCAAACCAGCTGTGTTAAAGATAGAGTTTTCCAAGGTGTTTAGCCTTGTTATGGCTTGTTGACACATGGGTAGTGTCATACCATGTACGTCCAGTTTGTCTGTGGAGCAAATTTGAACGATTGGTTGCATTTCTTTTTTAACATTGTTTCATTACATTTTGAACAGCTTGCAAGAGCCGGCATCAAGGACATACAATTGATATTTTTGTGTGCTAATTGTTCCATGACATCAGTAGCACATGAGTTATGGCCATAGAATGCATGGATGTGCCTGGGTTTTCATATAGATTGTGCTTCTTGAGATAGTAAACCAACTATAATACTTTTTAAAATGTTGGTGTATGTGAGGTCTGCAGACTGACGCATATTTTCAGTTAATTCTCTGTATTGGAAATGTTGCCAAAGGTTGACATTTCCTATGCTGCCAAGAATATTACGGCATAGTTTGTGCCCTAAGGTTTTAAAAATAGGTTCACCTTTAACTGGTGTTAAGTGAAGAAGATCTGTGACAACGATAATGTGATTTCCTCCAAAGAGTTCTTCATAGTCTGTTTTCAGTACCTCTTGTAATCTGAGGTGAATGAAGGCTAACATTAGATTAGAAACCATGCTTACCTTATCTATTGGCAGCATTTTCATTTGTTTGAAAACTCTGCGTAGTTCCATTGCAGCTTCTGGAGAAAGTTCGTAATAGTCTAATTTGTTTTGGTGTTCTACTGGAAGGAGTAGCAATCGGTGTAAAGAGACATCGCCTATGTTGTAGGCAGCTAAACCTGTGGGGGCAGTTACAACAGCTGACAGTTTGTTGTTTGTCAATTGTTGGAGGAACTTGCTGATGATTTTGATTAAGAACGTTTTGCCTGAACCAGCTTGACAACTCACATATAGCAGTATAGGTTTATAGTCTTGGCAGATACAATTTTTACTTTCATGTTGCACAACATGTTCAATTTGTTTTGTTACTTCTTGGAAAATGCTACGCTGCTCATTGTTTAGTTGTGATTTTAGTACAGCAAAGTCTTCTGTAGATTGCTCATATTGACACACTGTGTTTTCTACGTCTGTCATTTCTACTTCTGCCTCATTTGCTATTAGCGGCTGTCCAAGTGGTTCTTGGCTTCCTTTTACAGAAGGTTGACTACTGTCAGGAGTGTCCACATCTAGTTGGGCCTGGAGATCTTCCTTGTGTTGCTGTTCATTGTGCAACATTGTTTTGTACTGTGTAAAGTTTACGTCTGTTATAGTGCTTTCTTTTGCTTAGAAACCATCTTCATAGGAGTCATAGGTATCTAGTAAATCTTCTTTTCTCCATGGTTTAAAAAGTTGTAGCAGGGACATGTAATACAGTTCTTTATGTTGAGGCGTTTTTAATGACAATTTGATATGATTAATTAAGCTTTGTTTGGTAAGTTTCACTAAGATGCCGTCACGATTTGCTACTCTGTATCTACCTTTCTTTTCATCTCGTTTAATATTATTTTTGTATGTGAAGTTTTGGGCTATGTGGTATAGACACATGGTTTCCAAAGTGGTACTTCTGTTTGGGTAGTATGTGTTTAGTAAATTGTTTTTCAAAATGTCTTGGCTGTTTCGATCATTTTTGGCTAGTGTTTCTATGTCTTCATATGATTTTAGAACTCTTTTTCTAGATTTAGCTGGACCAAGACTTAGCCATACTTTATTTTCAGATTTTCCATACAAGGCAGTACCGGGTAAATGGTCTGCAGCTTCATAGCAGCCACATTCTCTATAGGAGAGCATTTTTATGCCTAAGCTGTACAATTTCTGTGATAGTGTTTTGTCAGGTCATATGTCATCCCAGAGGTCCTGAAGCTCTGTTTTTTCTGCTCTGGTTATGTAGTAGGCTGTGACATATCGTGCAACTGCAGTGGAATTGTCTGCAATGTACTGCACATCTATATTTGCATTCCATAGGAGGGCAATGATTGTAGTCTAACTGAAGACATGAAGTGGTTTACTTGACCTGTTGTTGAAACTGATCTAGGCAAACCAACGCAGCATTTGGTGTAGTATTTCCCTTTGTTTTTATTTTTGCGACGACAATACTTCCCACATTTGTGTCTTTGAAGTTGTAAAATCTGTGCATGAAGGTCACTATGTTTTGTTTGTGAAGGGATTTCACAAGTGACATATTTTTGGATAAACTGTAAAACAGTGGCATCACTGTCTTGACCAAATTTAGGAGCATCTTTAATCCACAAAAGCATGTGGATGTGTGGTGCTCCTCTGGCTTGGTATTCTTTTCTCCAAAATAAGTGTTGCACTTCTCCGAGGGGAGGAACAGTTTTATTACAAATGAAGTGTAGCATAGCAATGAAGCGATGATGGAAATATCTTGATACATTTACAGGATCTAGAGAGCAGAGTTCTCCTGGTGTTTTTATATCTATGTTTGCTTTGTTTTTGTTTGCTATGCGTAGGAATTCATGTAAATCTTCCCATGCATATTTTGCACAACTTAATGTCACAAATCAAGTGGGTGGGCCAAGGTTTCTTATCATACAGCGTACATCTCCGTGACGTCGGAACCAGTATTCTTTTGTACCACGCATGTTTGCTCAAAGATTTGTAATGCTTGACTGTAAAACCTCATCTTTTTCTTGCACTTTTTGTAGTAATTGTGTAGCTGACATATTTTGAAAATGGGTACCTGATTTCAATGTATGTGAAACTCCGTAGCATAGGGTTGCTAGTTCACTTTCAAAGAGAAGGTGGAATATGTATTCCACGTTTTGTCTGAATCTGGGGTCTTCAGAATATATTCATAAAGGGCGGTATTCTGATGCTGTTATTTGTGTGGGTCTATCATCGTACCTTCCTCCTTTTCCAGTAGGAAAGAGTAGAGGAAAGGCACGTGCTTCTATGCTTTTTTCCCATATGCTGATTGGAGATCCTTTGGCTTGTCGCATTTTGTACGTTTCCAGTGCATCATCTATGGTGTCTTTAGAGTGTAATGGGTGAATTGTATAATGGTCTAAAATATTGGATTCTGTAGCAGGATCTAGAAGTTGAAATTGACCAGTTTCTGATGAGTCTTGAATTATTTCAGTGGTTTCCCTCAGGTTTTCTTCAATATCAATTTCTTTGTAGTATTCATTGTTTTATTTTAGATATTGCAGGGCTTGTCTAACTTTATGTAAGTCCACGAGTTGTTGTCACATTTGTTTGTCTTTTGTAGATACGCCATTTACTAAGATAATTAAAGATTGATCTATTGGATGTTGCACTCACAAAGTGTGTACATTTTCTTTGAGATCTAATGGCAAATAAACTACTTTGCCACAAATGCCTTTCACTAATTCAGAGGGAAGTAATTTTGCTGTTTTTGGTTGAAGGCGTATTATTGCTTGAAATGGGTGCACTGTTTGAATTATGCTTTCATAGAAGTTAAGTTGTTACAGGGGTTTTGGTAGTGGGAATAATTCCAAGTTATTTGTGATAGCACGTGAAGGTTTTTGGCTGTTGTTAAATTTTGCGTAACTGCAAAGTATTAATGGGTCAGTAATTTCATATTTGTTTTCTGCTATAAGATAGAGAGCTAATTGGAACCACTTGGCATCTTCATTGTCTTCTATTTTGTATGTTATGTCTACAGTTTTTGTGCTATTTTTTATTTTAAAAGTCCTGTGGCAACACACACACACATGGTTTGGTACTTCAGCAGATGTACTTTTAAACTTTAGTATTTCTTTTTTGTATGTGTGTAATAGAAGATTGCCATCTGTAAAGTTGTTGCTAGTCTGTTGTAAAGCTTTTGCATTTTGTAAGTGGCTTTCACTTCAAAATATTTTCTCTGGATATACTCTATTTCTTCGAGTAGTTGTTTGGCTGTACCATGTAGAAGATTATTTAACTTGGCTAGTGCTAAAGCAGGACTTTTGGCATAGTATAGTTTATGGACCAGATTTCTTATAGTTGAATGGTGTGTTGATATCATTTTGATATGGTGGAAGGTGCTTTTGCAAATAGGTCGAGAATTGCAGGCTAATGAATGTCCTTGTAGTGCTGTGTATTTGCGCACTGTACAGGAGTCCATATTTTGTAGTAGTTTCATTTTGAATTTGTCTTTGCCTTTCACATACTGATTGAGGAACTGGCGTAAAGACTTGAAAGATTTTTTGGCTATGTTACACATTGATGTGCACGGCCATTTGTAGACTGGATGTATTGGTTCAGTGGAATGGAGAGTTGATACTAAGTTTTCTGGGGATATTTTTGTGAGCAGCGTTTCTTGTTCCATAATGGTATTATTACGTTTATCATACCCTCGTCCACTGCTATCTATGGCAATTGGGTTTATTTGCTTTTGTTTGTATGCTTCTTCATTGAAATATGGTTCTGTGCTTGTGGTGTGACTCCATTCACCTCCACAGATGTTTGTGAAGCTATCTTTGTTGATATTCCTTTTATTGAGAATTCTTTTTTGTAGTTTAGTACTTAGTTTTGTTAGTAGTTTCATTCTGTTCAAAATTAAAATAAATAATTTCCTTTTGAGAAGGATTGCACTGTCTGAGAGCTTCTAGGATTACATTTCTACGGTAGGTTTTAAGGGTTGTGTGTGATTTCTCTCCTGTTTTTATAAGGTTCTGAAGGACTCTGGGGCGGAACATTTTTTGTAAAATATTTTTTTTTGGTATGCTTACTTGTGGCTACATCAAGATTTATAGGTGCAGTGTTAGCACTAGTGGTAGCTGCAGTCTTGTTAATCACTTTCTGTTTCGTTTTACATTTTGAAAGAGGAGGCAAAGTTTCTGTACTGGAAGCTTGTTTTGTTTTGCTTAATGACTGTATTAGCTGTTTTGTTTGAAATTTTTGTACACATTCTGCTAGAGGTGGATGCTTATTTTAGGACTTTTATTTTGATTTTGGTTACTTTTGCGTTGCTTTCTAAGCATTTGCTACCTCGTAGGCATTCTTTGGGGTCTGTTGGAGAAAAAAGAAAGTGTGGGTTGGGATCTTGTGCAGTGTATTTGTGCTTTGTGCATGCGTGTCTGAGTATGATGGTAAGGATGTATGTAGAGGTGTGGGATTGTGCAATGGGCTGCTACTTCAGGTTGGGAAGGCTATTCTTGTATTTATGCGTTAATATACTGGTGTTCAGATGACAATACAAAGTATGCAGCTGGTGAGGGGAAGCACTAATAGTGAATCTAATGTTTCATGGTTAATACAATTGTTTGTTCTACAATACTAGAATTCTACAGTGTTTGAGTAACAGTAGAACAGTATGGCAGTAATGCACTTACTTTTTTGGATGGAAAGAGTAGGTTTCTTCTGAGTTCTGGTTCGTACTTCAGACGCTGCTGCTTTTCAGGAGAGTGGTCTTCACTGCAATTGTGAAAGAAAGAAGTTAGTAAATATGTGTGTAATATAGCACTGTTGTTAATGAGACATGAATTTCTTTGTTTTTGCAGTAGTAGTGCTTTCTGATAACTGTGCATAACATGTACATGCACTTTCCTTTGCTTATGTGCATTCTGTATATTTTACTTAGAATCTGTTAGTTGAACGTGCTTTAGAAATTATTACAATAGTAAGCGCACAGAGCAGACTTGGCTTCTTAAGGCAGTGTTATTGGATGTTAGGAGATAGAAGAAATAATTGTATGCTTTTTTTGCTATTTTTACAGGGTAAATGGCAGGAACTGTAGAGAAAAGCATGCAATGTATGAATTTGTGAAGGTGTGGGAAATAAAGCAGAAGGATTTGATGGGTTCAGCAGCTTATTACTCAGCAGGTGATTACCAAACTACTGGGTGATCCTGTGGTGCTTGGAGATTGGAGAGTCTGAAATAAAGTAAGGGTTGCAATGAAGGATCTGGTACTTGGGATGCAGACTGAAAGGAAGGGGGGAGATGTTGTATGTATTGCTTTACAACACTGTACGTAGTTGTAGATGATGTGCTAGACATGACTGCACCTGTGCATAATTGAATGCTGTTGTAAATTCTAGAACGGAATGGGCAACCAGCTGGAATGAGAGAGCTGTCTAGATTGGAAGAACAGTTCTAGAGGCTTTGGTGTTGTTTCTGCTGGAAGCCTTTAAAATTATATTGGCTATATGTGTGCATGAATAAAGATGCATGTACTCATCCTGGCTGTGTCATTTTATAACACACTAGAAAGCCTTCTCCAATAATTATACTGTTATTTGTTCCATCCTTTTTTAACCTTGATTTTATTAAGTTTTAATACAAGGAGGTCATAAAAACAATACAGAGAAGAAAGGGGAAAACAAGGATCAGTCCTTAATTATCAGGTGGAATGTAGGAGTTACAATTGTATATCGTTTTTCAGCATGAACCTTATGAGTTTTCCAAGTTTCAGTCTTTAATCAACTTAATCAACTGTTCCCATTCCCAAACACTGTACCTCCTCCCTCTCTCCCTCCCACCACCCACCCCCAAGGCTAAGCTTCTATCTTACAAGGGATGTGTGGTGTTCCGTTTGGGTGCTCGCGTTTCGGGCACCGGGGCACTCCCTCATTGGGGAACAAGTCGTTATACTAATACATCATATTTTAGGTCACATATTAAACATTCTGGTACAGTGATATGATATTGCAAGGCGGAGTATCAGCAAAACCAGTTGTTCAGTTCTGTCTCACGCATTAATGTGTCTTTTCTGGCATATATTGATTCAAAAACTCCATCCACATCATTTCACATGTTGCGGACCTCCTGTCTAAGGATGCCGTTATCTTTTCCATTGTGCATATATTAAGAGCTACATTGACCCATTCATTCTCAGTCGGCATTGCTGTGGATTTCCATTTCATGGTTTTGTCCCATCGTTTATCATGAAATTACACTTTGTTAGATAGCTGTGTGTGTTGTGTCTGATTACTATTATAATAATTTCTAAAGGAAGTACAAATGATAAAATGTATGTTAAATATGCATAATGTATAGAAAGAAAATTGTATGTACATCCTATGCACTATAATGCATTAAATGCTATTATGGTTGAAATGTGTATAAATAGGTAGCAGTGGTTACAGAAATGATGGAATGAATGAACAAAATAATAGTTTGCACATTACAGTTAGTAATATGGGTAAATAAAAATTTGGAGAGCAGACAGGTTTGCAAGTGACACTTGATCATAGCAGATGGGAGAAATGATAGTGAGCTTTTTTTTACAGGTTATACAGGGTAAGTGGCACTTACTCTGTTTATATGCATTAATACAAGAGCTGTACATGTACGGTGCAGAAAATAGTCATACTTGTAGTTTGTGTTCATGCATGTGGATGTGCATGAATCTGCAAGTAGAAATGTTGGAGAGTTGTGTAGTAGTTGCTGTAGGTGCTTTGCAATCACAGCCCAATTGTACTCGGAGTGATCAACAGTACATCTAAAGTGCTGAACTGTGATGATGGAGTTAGATGTAGAGTTCTTGGATGTGATTGGAGGATGGTTGTGTGAGTGCTTAACAGTAGCCAAAGAGCGAATGGTGTAGAGAGTGAAGTGTAAATGGTGGAAGGGCTGTCCCAATGTTACGCGCTCCGCAGACACCGCGGGTGTTCGCAGACAGGACGTGCCACATCCGGGGTTACCCAGCAAATCCAGCATGGAAAGGGGACTGTAGGGATTAGCCAATCAGGTGTTGAGGTTCTGCTTTGTATTGAGAGAGGTTTTGTGTAGTGAAGATGGCAGAGGTGGAGAAAGTCAGGGTGTTGGTGCTTGGAGATATGTTTGTGAATGGTTTGGAGCAGTATGCTAAATGTAGGAATGTGGCTAACAATTTTGACGTAAAAGGAGTGGAGGTGGTGTGGAACACTATGCCTGGTTTCGATTTGGAGGCAATGCTAGAAGTTTGTCAAGATATGGCTAGAGTTAACAGTCCACACGTGGTTGTCCTGCACTGTGGTGCTTTGCATTTGGGCTATGTCAGTGCCCCTAATTTGTTGGAAGATCTGGAAAACTTGGTTCAGGCAGTAATGAAAGTACTTCCAAATGCCAAGTTTATTTTCTCTAGTTTGGTACCTAGGGCAATATGGGACAATAGTTCTGTTTTTTTGTCCTCAGCAAAATGTTGCTAGGTGTTTAATCAACCGAGGCATGTTTACTTTTATGATTTGAGCTGGTATGTTCTTTTTCAACAATGACAACATTGATTCGGGTAATGTTGTTTACTTTAAAGCAGATGGCATGTCTTTATCTTTTATGGGAACTGCCATGCTGTTTTGGAACATAAGGATTGCTTTGGAGTAGCTAATGTGAAGATATTTGGTGGAAGATAAGGAAAAAAAACAAAAAATGTACAAAATAAAAGACGTTTCTGAAGCATCTGCAAAAAACCCAAAAAACTGCTCTTTTCAGAGCCAACCTCAAAGGGGAAATGGGGCACACTATTTCAATTTTCATTCCCCACTCTCAGATTTTTCAATTTGTCCGTGGACACCACGGTTGTCCGCGGACAGCGCGTATTACATACAGGGAATTTGAGGCTGAGAGGCATGCAAATGAGACTGTGCGGAGCAAGGGATTAGTCAATAAGGTTTACTGGGTGTGATGTGTAAGGAGAGACTTTGTCAGAAAGTCTTTTTCCTGAAAGGAGAGCAGATAGCTATGGCTGTGTGTTTCAGAAAGCAGATTGTCTGGATTTTGTGAGATTCATGGATGAATTGGTTGGAGGAGCATGCAGATCGCTGTGGAGTGGCTGCACATATTGGATTCCCTCATGAGGAAGTGGACTGGCATGGAGTGCGTGGAAGGAAGTGGCTGGATTTGGTACCTCTTTGTGCTACTTTTTGTGACAGTGTCATCCAGACATTATTATTATTCATTGTGGAGGGAACAGTTTAGGACATGTCTCTGGAATCTCTTTGCAATTTGCAATGAAAGAAGGACTTGGGAAAGTCATGGACATGTTTCCAAAGTACAGAGTGATTTTTTCTCATATTGCACAGAGACAAATGTGGCTGGGTTCTTCTTCATTTGGTCTACAAATGGAGAAAGCGAGGCGCAATGTCAACAAGGCTGTTTGTGCCTTTTTGAGAGATGTTGGCATGTCCTCTTTTCCCAATGAAAATATTATGTTTCATAGTACACACATTTTTCGCAGAGATGGAGTACATCTTACTTATGCTGGCAATCAGATTGTTCTGCAAAATATACAAAATGCATTCCAAACTTTTTTGGAATTACAGCAATCCATTTTGCAGTAGGTGTTGACCATTTGAAGTTTTCGAAACACAAAAAAACACCACAAAAAGGCTTTTTTCAGAGCCACCACTTCCTCCCAGAGAAAAGTGCAATAGTTCTGGCAGGGCAGCACCCCAAAATGTTTAGAGTTCGGTGGACTGTCCACTGACTTTTAAAAATGCACAGGGCGCTGCAGCATTTCATTGACACTTCTATTTTTGAACCGTGAAAGCCGGCTCTGAAAAGAGCTTTTTTTTTTTGTTTTTTGTTGTTTTATATATTTTTGGGGTTTTTTAAACACGCCACACAGGGAAAAGAAGGGAATGGAGGGCAAGGAAGGGACACCAACCACAGGGATAAGAAAGGGCAGTCAGAGAGAGGAAGATCTAGGGTGGGCCTTATTCAGGTAGGTAGCAGTTCTTCTCATGCTCCCGGACCACAGCCTCGAAAGCACTTCGAAGGTTCTCCCCCCTGCATAGTACTGTGTTGCAGTACATGCACATTACTGTGACCCTCGAAAGGTAAGGGTCATCAGCATCACGTGTGGCCTGCGAGGCAGCTGGAGGGATGCGCTGCCCCAAAGGAGTGTCTCTTGTGGTGGCAAGAGCGGAAACGGAGGATGTTGCAGGGGAACTCAACCTACTACGTTTATCGCAAGGTACAACCTTACGAAAAGCCCCACCATGGAACGACCTTAGGTGTCGCTTCATTGTGGTAGTACCGTAGCTGTACAAACCCGGTTTTCCACGACTCAGTACCAACTGGCACTGAGTGCAGCGCCCCTTGTTTGCACAAGCTTTCGGTACTCCATCAAGAGTGGCAAACAACCTCCACACCAAGATTCACGGTGAGAACTAGTAGTAGGGACTTCCACTACCTCATCCTCTTCATCACTCTCCTCTGCATCCTCACGCCTGTTCCCCTCTGCAGGCCCTTGGGGAGGTGGTGGTGTTGGAGTGAGTGGGGGTGGTGCTGAGGTAGAAGTAGCACCAGCAGGAGCAGTAGCAGCCATGGTTGCCATCTTCAATGGTGTCAGGAACCACTAGAATGTGAGCAGTCTGCACACAGGAATGAACAAGAGCGATCAAATGCAACAATGCAACAAGGAGCAGTCTCTGTCCTGGAAGCCCAAAAACAGAATAAGGGGCAGCTCTGGGGTGTGGAGTTTTATATGGGTGCTAAGACGCGCTTCACAGACACCTGCGCCGTCCGTGAACACCCGCGCCCTCCGTGAACACTTCGAACACCAAGAAAGGGTTCAAAAAGTTCCAAAAAGTATGTAGATCGCCAGGGACATTGTCTGGGACATGTGCAAGGGTGAAATCTCACTCGAAAATACCTTGAATTGCTCAAAAAATCTTTTTTTAGGTGTCCGGAGGCCCAGACTGTGTTTACGAATAAGGACCCACGCTTATCGTGGATGCGGTCACATGATGATGTTGCGGACACGTTCGCGAATGGTACGGCTGTCCATAGGACACCAAATGCACGGGTCGGTTGTGCGCATGCGTGCCGATTTTCTACGGACAGTGGTCCTGTCCCCAAACTAATTGTTAATTAACTGTTAATTCAAAGTGCGACACACATGTGGCTGACAGTTGTGGACAGGCGCGATGTTCGTAGGAGCCAAGAGTGTTATATGCATGCATGCGCGCAAGTTTTCTACGGAGAGCGTTCAGGTCCCTGAACAAAATAAATGTGCATCACAACTTTGCGGACAGGCGGACGGGATATGTGTTCTACGGACATATTCATTCTGGTTGCGGACAATGCGAACAGGGGGAATGACTTAGGACACCTTCATTTGAATGGTTACAGACAGGCAGACATCTTGTTTGTCCTAAGGAAACCTCCATTTTGATTGCGAACAGGTACAGTGACCTTAGGGCACCCCCATTTTGGTCAATTGCGAACATCCCGGACACCTGCGCTGTCAACACCCTAACTGCCTTTTTTTAAAAAAAAGACAGAGGAATATAGTAACATCACACATAATATTTTATTATTGTATAAAAATATACAAATTATGAAAGAGAGGGGGATGCAGAAACTGATACAAATACAGGGGAATTAGGGATTTTTACATGTTGGATAGTAGGGGAGGAAGAGATTGAAGTCTCATCATAACGTTTTTCTTGCTGGGGAGTTTTTGGGGATGTTTGGCTGGCACATGGAGAAGGGGTACAGGTACATGTGGGACAGTGATATTTAATTTTTTCCTTTATATGGCCCTCCACAAAGTTTTTTAAAAGAATGACCTTTCTCATTAATAGATACTTTTTTTGCTCCACACAGTGCAGATGAGTTTCCTAAGTGTCCGTTTCTGTATTATGTTTAATGACTGTATGATCTGTTAAAAAAATATATGTTAAGTACACATAAAGTAATGGTTATTAATTGGTTTATTTACAGAAGTGTAGTGTCCAGTGTTCCGTCTAAGCTGTGCGTCTGTGCGCTTGCCCAGCTTACTTCTGGGTGCCGCTCAGAAGAATTTTTGCAGCGCACACAGACAACGCTCGCCTATTCAAAAATATTTAATAAGGCACAAGCCACAGTAATTGAAATTAGCTTTCTCTTAAAATAAACAAATAGTCTTAATATTCTGCTAATTTGCATTACACTACTAGGCAAGGGTGACCGTAAACAACTAAAATCCCTAAAAGCAAAATACACACATCAGGCGTTAAAAACTAATATGAAAAACTGGTTCCGTGAACAGAAAAATGTAACCAAGTTATGCCTGCACACATTAACCAAATAATGGGCCTCATTCCCAGTCCAGCGGTAAACCTGCCGGTGCTACCGGCGGGTTGCCGCCAGACTCAGATTAATTTACTGACACCTAACCTCCCAGTGCCACTGGCTCATTCCGAGTCTGGCGGCCGGGAAGTCAGGTGCAGGTATATTTGTAAATCCCCATTCCCATAGAGTCCTATCGGACTCTATGGAAGTGGGGACATGGGAGCACCGGCACTGTTGCTAACGGTGCCGGTTCACCCTGTGAAAAGTCTGCCTACCATGACCGCTGCACCCGGCAGGGTCAGGCCTGTTGGGCACAGTGGCCCCAGCAGGCAGGCTTGTAAGTGAGTTTACCGGCACCCTTGTTCCCAGACCGGCAAACTTATAATGAGGCCCAATGTTCCCTCCCCACCCATGACTCCTAAGCTTGATTCTACCACACTTTTACCTCATGACTCTAACTTCTGCCCCAGAACACATTAAGATAGTACCGGACAACCTTGACTTTTCCTCTCGTTGCTCTTGCGAAAGGTTAGCAGACGTGTACCTACATCCACTTGTTTTATGTTTGTTGTAATATGAATAATATGAACACTGTTCACATGCCAGATTGTCTGTTACTCATTGTGCCTTACCAAAAGCATCACCCACACGATACAATCGAACTACCAGCTAAAATATCGGATCCTGACTCTAAGTAAGCAGGCTACCTGGGTGTGTAACCTTATCCCATGCTTCCTCTTCTTTGTACAAATGTCACCAAGTGCTTTGAAGCGGCCCCTTTACAAGTTAACGCATTATTAAACTCAAATATTATTTTGCCCTGTAAGGGTTTTGAGAAGACAAATGTGATGCTCAGTATCTCCTACTTTAGCATTACTAACATTACCCCATAAGTGGAGAGCAACATTACAATATATCATTTTACTTTGCCTACAAGGGATAATGGGTATGGACTATGCCTGGGATTACTCGTCCATAGTATCAGGTCACTGGATATTCAGACAGGAGAATGCTTTTCACACAATCTACCTCGTTTCCACGTGTTCAGAGTTCCTTTGGGCATAGGCCTTTACACATTATTTGGTAACTCGCTTCTATGCAAAAACGGTTTCACTGAGTTTTGTTTAATCCTACACAATGTTATAAGGTTGGGGTATGTTGCAAACAATCTTGTATGAACTGCAGAAGAATTGTGTACGTGCAGAGTCATGACATTCTTAAAATGCGCATAATATGTTGAGGCATTAAATATGCCTTGCTTGCAAAGTATTGTGGGTCTGCAAATATCCCAGTGAGTGTTTACTGCTACAATCCCTCACTTTTTACAGTGCTCTATCAACTAGTATTGGAGGCTAGCACAGTTGCCGGGGAAGGGTATGGGTGGAAGAGCTTGTGGTGCTTGTTTGCTAAAGGATAGGACATTCCAGTACCTGTCTAGACAACAGCACCTTCCTTTTCTTTCTATGCTCAACTGCTGAGGGCTTTTCAATATAACCATGTGTTCTGTGTGTATCGTCCCTAGCATCCCCCGCCTCTTATTTAACTGATAAAGAATTACAGAAGAGGGATTCATAGTTAGAGAAGAAAGCACTCAGTTGTATCTCTAATAAATTAATGCTATTAACTTAAAAGGCATATATACATATATGTGATTTTCTTCAGCCGTGCTCCATAATAAACCTCAGTAAGGCTCTTATTTAATTTTATCTAGGCTGCGGTGTGGAAGGGTGGGCAAAACTATAGACTTTATTATGTGCCCTGTCATTTTACTTCCTATGTAAAGGGTATAAGCAGGGCTCTAATCAGATTTTGCTCCCTACTTGGAGTCAAATGATTTTTCAGGAAGTACAAAAGTAATTAGCTTTGTCAATAGGGATACTTTCTGCTTATTAAAAGATGTTCTTCCCCTTAAAATTCCTGTTGAGATCAGGCATTAATATTATTAGAGTTCCTTCCTATACCACTGCTCTACTAGTCACTAATTCGAAAAAATATCAGTGGAGCTTATTGGGTTGAAGCAACAAAATGTTCATTGTTTCTCATTTTTGTGGAGCACATTTTCATTTTTTCGGGAGTAAAAATGGATGGTGTATATGTCGCTTAGCTGGAATGCTGTTATTACTACCCAAAGGACAACTTAATGTGGATAATAAGCAGAGGCACAGGAATATATGATCATCATATTCTGAGGCGCAGTTATTCTGATGCAATTATCATCCTTACACAAATTATTAGAAGCATGTTCTCCTGGACCTTGAATTACTTCAATAAAGTGGCACTTGAACTCCTATCAGCATGTTTTTTGACACATTGCTTTTAATTGCCATTAATCCATCGACAAATGTGTATTCTGTCTGAATTTGACAGCCACATCAGTTTATGACAAGAGATATTTGTGTTTTGTAGTACACATGAGTGATTTTCCAATGGCATAAAACGTTTGCAAGGTACTGTGGCAGATGTTACAGACTTGGACTGGTTGAGGAGTTTTCTGTTTAATCACATATGACATATTCTATTTTAGCCTCTGTGTTAGGAAAAAGGGTTGTAAGATTTGTCAAGAATTGCAGTGGCTATGAAGAGGAAATTCCTTTCCAAACTCTCTTCTGCAACGGTAGTTCACTAAACACGCATGCTCACAAAGTGGATTACCTCATTAGTCAGTTGCGCACATGGAAAATAATGTGCGCACAACAGCAAACCAGATCTGCACATAGAGAAAAATAATTAGAGTGAACATTGGTAGTGTCTACCATTAGTATCACTGTTTTCACTCATGTCATCCCGAGGAAAATGATCTTCTAGAGATTTATGTGTAAATAACAAAAGAAAATACTTTTAGTGTACCTAATACAGAAAGTTTATAAATATATAAAATTAATGTAGGGTACTTAATAGTTTCTTTTTAAGCTTTGCTGTTAGTGCTGCGTAAGTGTTCTGTTGATTTTTCCTGTGCAGTTTCTGTGAGGTAATTCTGCTGGAGGCATATTATTTTTTTGGGGGGATTTTCCATTATGTTGCATACGCTATGTAGTTGGACTGTTGGTGTCTTAAATATACAGTTTCACTTCTTATTTATTATTGAATGTAATTTATTTATGTGCTGCTTTATTAACACGTCTAGTGTTTTTTTGCATGATATAACACTGTAAGTAAGATACCCCCTGAGTTTTTGGATAGTGTTGATGTTGTCCGAGTCCATCCGTGGACATGTGCACGGTCTGCGAACCTCAGAACCACTAGCGTAGGACAGGGGGTTCAGTATGTTATATTTTACATGTACTTAAACTAAGGGAATCCTACTAAACACCTATCAAATTTATGCTATCTATATCTATATATATTCAGTGAAACAACTTTGTTAAAGGGGCGTTATGGTTAAGTTGATAACTTGTGCTACTGAAAACCTATGAAATTCAGTAAAAAATCTTTGTTAAAGGGACGTTATGGTTACACGTAAAACTGAAAACCCTCTGAAATTCACCAGTTATGGTAAGCTAAGCAACCATAACTCGCGCCACCACCGTGCACTGCTAAGACTAACATCCAGGACATCAAAAATGACATCACACATGTTATTGATGACATCACTGATGACATCACATGTGCATTTACTTTTCATGAAAAGTCTGTACAAGGGATTCTTATTATAATGTTAACAAAAAATTGTCAAGGATCATTGCAATAAATATCATGAGGTACGTAGTGCATTAAGCAATCCGCTGATATAAATAGCACTCTGTTATGAAGTTCTTTCTAGTATACTAAGCTACTCATGTAGAAACATAGGCATTGTGTGCAGCATATATGATAGAGGTGCACTATTCATAATCTTGCCATGTTGAATAGTGAAATGATACATGCTTTCTTATTAGAGTTTTGTGTACTGTGAAGCATGTAATAAGTAGCTAATAAAACCCACTTACTACATAATTGCATTAAAACACAAAGAGACAACAACACATACAAATATGAGCATATACAGGGAAAGTGAAGTAAGCATAAAAGCAGCAGTACTACCAAACAATGTTCGTAACCTAACTAATTATCCTCATGCACAGAAATGATTGCTCTGCTTCTAAGCTGCTACTTCCCCTATTTATAAGTATCACATAATGTAACTGGACCGTAAGGAAAGTAGTGCGAGTACAAAGTATACAAATATGAGCATATACAGGGAAAGTGAAGTAAGCATAAAAGCAGCAGTACTACCAAACAATGTTTGTAACCTAACTAATTATCCTCATGCACAGAAATGATTGCTCTGCTTCAAAGCTGCTACTTCCCCTATTTATAAGTATCACATAATGTAACTGGACCGTAAGGAAAGTAGTGTAAGTACAAAGTATACAAATATGAGCATATCCAGGGAAAGTACAGTAATAAAAAAAGCAGAACTATAACAAAGTGTTGATAACCTTACTGATTATCTTCATGCATAGAAAGCATTGCTGTCTTTCAAGCCTGTGCCTTTCCCTATGTATATGTTTCATATGCTGTGAGTGGACCCTAAGGGAATTACTGTAAACACATATTTGAAGGCTAAGTCTACAAATATAGTACCTTTTTAATTGTTAGTTCCTTACTGTTACTGAAGAAAACCATGCATATGGCAGTAAAAGAAAAAAGAGGGAGCCAGACATGTGATGTCATAAATGACATTTGTGATGTCATCTTTGATGTCCTCGTTGTTAGTCTTAGCAGTGCACGGTGGTGGCACGAGTTATGGTTGCTTAGCTTACCATAACTGTCGATTTTCAGGGGGTTTTCGGTTTTACGTGTAACCATAACGTCCCTTTAACAAAGTTTTTTCACTGAATTTCATAGGTTTTTAGTAGCGCAACTTAACCATAACGTCCCTCTAACAACTTTTTTTTACTGAATATATATGTATATATAACGGCCTTCAGTAGCGGCCGTGTAGTTGAGATTAAGTTGCTCAACTCATAGGAAGAGCACTTTTTGGATGGCTTATAACTTCGCTCGCCCTGGACAAATCCTTACCAAACTTTGCAAAGAAGTATATGCCCGCTCTGTATTTTTTGGGAAAGTTTGGGGGGGCAAAGTTATGGGAGGGGTCCCAAAAAGATTTTTTTTTCATAGACGCAATGGAAAAAAACTTTGTTCATGCCTACAGCCCAAACCGCTGGATGGATTTTCACCAGCAGCAGCGGCTTGGTCCCAAAAGCGGGATTTTGTAAATTTGTTGTAAATCCACCCAGTAGTTCTTTTTAAAACGACCAAAAAGTAGGTACAAAAAAATTGTGATATCTCGGTCCGGCCCGCTGACTCGCTTCCCTGTTGGGTCTACAGACGGGCATGCGATTGACCTAGCGTGTGACGTGATGTCTGCGGATATTGGACGCGCACCCTTATTGGATGGTAAAAAGCATAAAGTGTGTCACATTTTTGGAAATGCCCACCATGTTGAATTCACGGACATCCGCCGGTGTCCGCGAACATCACGGTAAAAACATATAAAAACACAACATTGCACTTCTCAAACTTATCAAACAATCTCTGGGGAGGTGAGGGGTGATGAGGAGGGGATGCAATATGACCATAAGAAGCCAAAAAACAGGTGTTTTTTCACCTCCGAAGTCCGCAAACGCTCCAGATGTTCGGAGACAGTCCTGCGCTGTTCGCGGACACTTCAGATGTTCGGGCCATCTGTGGCTATTTCTGCATTACAGGGTTGGTGAAAAAAAGTTCTTGGATGGCTTATAATTTGGCACCACTCCATGAAACTGCATGACATTTTGAAATCTTGTTCTAGACTTCATCCTGAATGGAGCTGTTTTGTCAAGAGGGAACACAATTCGGTGGGGAAGGGTTCCCAAAATATTGTAAAGGCTTATACATGTGGTGCCATTTCACAAATCTGCACAAAAGTATGCATAACAATTTTAGATCTAGATATACATGTTTTTGCAAAGTTTGGTAGGGTTTTATCAAGAGGGTACATTAGAGGGGGAATCTAAAAATCTTTAGATTCTTATAACTTGTACATTGTAGTGACGTTCTGGTCTTGGTACTTTCCAGTCCGTACTCTGAGATTTGTGATAGCATCTTTGATGTCATGGGTGTTAGTCCTTGCAGTGCACACTGGTGGCATGAGTTATGGTTGCTTAGCTTACCATAACTGGCAAATGTCAGGGTTTTTTCCGTTGTACCTGTAACCTTAACGTCCCTGTAACAATGTTTTTCCATTGAAATTCATAGGTTTTTGCTAGTGCAACTTAACCATAGCGTCCCTTTAACGTTTTTTGATATAATATATTACACGGTCCGCGGTAGCGCCCGTGTAGTTATGGTTAAGTTGCTAAACTCATAGGAAGAGCACTTTTTCGGCGGTTTACCAAACTTTGCAAAAATAAGTATATGGCCGGCTCTGAATTGTTCGTGCGGGGAGTGGGAGGGGAGTTCTAGGGGGGGTCCCAAAAAAAAATAATTCTCCATAGACTGAATGGGGAAAAACTTTGCACACGGCTTCAGCCCGAACGGCTGGACGGATTTTCACCAAATGTGTGGCAGGAGTGGGGGCTTCGGCCAGAAAGTGTGCTTTTCTCTGTTTAGTGGAAATTGAACTGGTAATTTTGTTGCAAAACACTGAAATGTATGTCCCAAAAAATTAGTGATATTTTGATCCGGTCCACGGACCCATTTCCCTGTTCACTCCGCGGACCAAAGTCTTTGTCCTGCGGTACGCCGTGCTGTCGGCGAACAGTTGATGCGGCTGGTGGTTGGCTGGAGGGAAGCATGCTGTGCGTGAAAGGTTTTGGGAAACGCCACAATGGTGTATCGGAGGACAGTGCTGCGGTGTGTGTGGCAAGGATCTACGTTACTGTGTGCATGACTGGGCCTTTTATACTTAGCAGTGTGCATAGTAAAATTAGTCATATCTGGCTTCGCTCTGCCGTCGTATTTCCAAGTTCGCAGCACGGTCAAAGCTTTCATTGCACTGCAGTGTGCAGTGACTGGATGTGGGAATAGTGTTCCCTGCCGGCGGCATGTTCTATCGGATGACAATGCTGCGGCAAAAGGATCTGAAAAACAGTATACGGCAGCTGGTGGTGGGAAGAAGGGATGCAAAGGGTGCGGGAGTGAGAAGAGCTTCACGTGATATATATCATTGTACAAGAAGACGGTGGTGTGATAGCGAGATCCTTGCATGCTCCACCAATGCGCAGACACCTGAACAGGCAACTATCTTGTGTGGTCATTGTAGGCAGCCTTCGTTATGGCATGAGAGCTGCACCATCGATGTCTTTCTTTGTTGAGTGGTGGTAGGCACATTTGCAGAAGAGGAGTCATTGCACGACAAATGAGGATGTCAACATAGCGTGTACTATGGTGTGTTGTGTGAGCTAAGTCCGAGTGGCTGCAGCCATAGCACAGAAAATGATGTCCACTGTTTGAAAAGGTATGTGCACTGGTTGAAAGTAGCTGCCACATTGTTGCTTATTGTGTGCAATTTGGCTGCAGTGCACACAATGTTGGTTGCATGTGTCTAGTGATTGGTATAAGAACCAACAGTTGTCGGTGTATGGGTGGAGACGGTGCAGTGACCAGCTGTGCAGTGTGTACACTGGGTGTATTGATGGAATAGTGTACATAAGGAAGAGGTCCCGGTGCAAATATTTCTTGTATGTGCTTGCGTAGTGTCCATTGCGCAGATTAGTAAGTGTTGCTGTGCAGCAATGTTCCCTCTAATTATTTTTCTCTATATGCGGATCTGGTTTGCTGTTGTGTGCACATTATTTTCCATGTGCGCAACTGACTAATGAGGTAATCCACTTTGTGAGCTTGCGTGTTTAGTGAACTACCGTTGCAGAAGAGAGTTTGGAAAGGAATTTCCTCTTCATAGCCACTGCAATTCTTGACAAATCTTACAACCCTTTTTCCAAACACATAGGCTAAAATAGAATGTCATATGTGATTAAACAGAAAACTCCTCAATCATTCCAAGACTAACATCTGCCACAGTACCTTGCAAACGTTTTATGCCACTGGAAAATCACTCATGTGTACTACAAATCACAAATATCTCTTGTCATAAACTGATGTGGCTGTCAAATTCAGACAGAATACACATTTGTCGATGGATTAATGGCAATTAAAAGCAATGTGATAGGACTTCAAGTGCCACTTTATTGAAGTAATTCAAGGGCCAGGAGAACATGCTTCTAATAATTTGTGTAAGGATGATAATTGCATCAGAATAACTGTGCCTCAGAATATGATGATCATATATTCCTGTGCCTCTGCTTACTATCCACATTGTTGTCCTTTGGGTAGTAATAACAGCATTCCAGCTAAGAGACATATACACCATCCATTTTTACTCCCTAAAAAATGAAAATGTGCTCAACAAAAATGAGAAACAATTAACATTTTGTTGCTTCAACCCAATAAGCTCCACTGATATTTTTTCGAATTAGTGACTAGTAGAGCAGTGGTATAGGAGGGAACTCTAATAATATTAATGCCTTATCTCAACAGGAATTTTAAGGGGAAGAACATCCTTTAATAAGCAGAAAGTATCCCTATTGACAAAGCTAATTACTTTTGTACTTCCTGAAAAATCATTTGACTCCAAGTAGGGAGCAGAATCTGATTAGAGGCCTGCTTATACCCTTTACATAGGAAGTTAAATGACAGGGCACATAATAAAGTCTATAGTGTTGCCCACCCTTACACACCACAGCCTAGATAAAATTAAATAAGAGCCTTACTGAGGTTTATTATGGAGCACGGCTGAAGAAAATCATATATATATATATATGCCTTTTAAGTTAATAGCATTAATTCATTAGAGATACAACTGAGTGCTTTCTTCTGTAACTATGAATCCCTCTTCTGTAATTCTTTATCAGTTAAATAAGAGGTGGGGGATGCTAGGGACGATACACACAGAACACATGGTTATATTGAAAAGCCGTCAGCAGTTGAGCATAGAAAGAAAAAGAAGGTGCTGTTGTCTAGACGGGTACTGGAATGTCCTATCCTTTAGCAAACAAGCACCACATGCTCTTCCACCCATACCCTTCCCCGGTCCCTGTGCTAGCCTTCAATACTAGTTTATAGAGCACTGTAAAAAGTGAGGGATTGTAGCAGTAAACACTCACTGGGATATTTGCAGACCCACAATACTTTGCAAGCAAAGCATATTTAATGGCTCAACATATTATGTGCATTTTAAGAATGTCATGACTCTGCATGCACACAGTTCTTCTGCAGTTCATACAAGATTGTTTGCAACATGCCCCAACCTTATAACATTGTGTAGGATTAAACAAAACTCAGTGAAACCGTTTTTGCATAGAAGCGAGTTACCAAATAATGTGTAATGGCCTATGCCCAAAGGAACTCTGAACACGTGGAAATGAGGTAGATTGTGTGAAAAGCATTCTCCTGTCTGAATATCAGGTGCCCTAATACTATGGACGAGTAATCCCAGGCATAGTCCATACCCATTATCCCTTGTAGGCAAAGTAAAATTATATATTGTAATGTTGCTCTCCACTTATGGGGTAATGTTAGTAATGCTAAAGTGGGAGATACTGAGCATCACATTTGTCTTCTCAAAACCCTTAAAGGGCAAAATAATATTTGAGTTTAATAATGAGTTAACTTGTGAAGGGGCCGCTTCAAAGCACTTGCGTGACATTTGTACAAAGTAGAGGAAGCATGGGATAAGGTTACACACCCAGGTAGCCTGCTTACTTAGAGTCAGGATCCGAAATTTCAGCTGGTAGTTCGATTGTATCGTGTGGGTGACGCTTTTGGTAAGGCACAATGAGTAACAGACATTCTGGCACGTGAACAGTATTCATATTATTCATATTACAACAAACATAAAACAAGTGGATGTAGGTACACGTCTGCTAACCTTTCGCAAGAGCAAAGAGAGGAAGAGTCATGGTTGTCCGGTACTATCTTAATGTGTTCTGGGGCAGAAGTTGGAGTCATAAGGTAAAAGTGTGGTAAAATCAAGCTTAGGAGTCATGGGTGGGGAGGTAACATTGGGCCTCATTATAAGTTTGCCGGTCTGGGAACAAGGGTGCCGGTAAGCTCACCTACAAGCCTGCCTGCTGGGGCCACTGTGCCCAACAGGCCTGACCCTGCCGGGTGCAGCGGTCATGGTAGGCAGACTTTTCACAGGGTGAACCGGCACCGTTAGCAACAGTGCCAGTGCTCCCGCGTCCCCACTTCCATAGAGTCCCATAGGACCCTATGGGAATGGGGATTTACAAATATACCTGCACCTAACTTCCCGGCCGCCAGACTCGGAATGAGCCAGTGGCACTAGGAGGTTAGGTGTCAGTAAATTAATCTGAGTCTGGCGGCAACCCGCCGGTAGCACCAGCAGGTTTACCGCCGGAGTCGGAATGAGGCCCATTATTTGGTTGATGTGTGCAGGCATATCTTGGTTAGATTTTTCTGTTCATGGAACAAGTTTTTCATATTAGTTTTTAACCTCTTATGTGTGTATTTTTCTTTTATGGATTTTAGGTGTTTACGGTCACCCTTGCCTAGTAGTGTAAATGCAAATTAGCAGAATATTACAGCTACATGACTCATATGCAAATGGATATTTCCCATCTGTGAAAGGTACAGTAACCAAAAAGCATGTGCTGCAAACTCTCACCTCAGAATAGGTTATCATGCCATGTTCCTTCTGGAGAGGAGCGCCTGCTACCTTTTTTGAAACATTTGCCGGGAACTTGGGGTTGTTCATCCTGAGTTACCTGGGGGCAACCAGACGTGGACTCCCTGCTCACTGTGCTCAGAGAGACACAACCTCACCTCACTGATGCGGCCCAACAAGGCTGAAACACGTGTATGGGGTTGCTGTTGGTACTCTTGTTCAGAGAGGAATTGCCATAGCATTTCGGTGCAGGACTGCCCATGTGGGCGGGACAAAGTCTGATATGCAAATTGATATTTCCCATCTGTGAAAGGTACAGTGAGCAAAAAGCGTGTGCTGCAAACTCTCATCTCAGAACAGGTTATCATGCCATGTTCTTTCTGTAGAGGAGCACCTGCTACCTTTTTGGAAACGTAGTATATGCCTGGACCTGATGGATTGACGACTCCTCCAGTGTGTCCTGTGGGAGAAGAGGTGAAGTAGTGGCTGCTTAGAAGTGGCTAGGGTTGACCTGCATGTACGTGGCCTCTTCTTCACCTGCATAAGTTTGTTATGTTGAGCTGGGTGTGGCCGGGTGCTACACTGTTGGATGTATGGCAAAAAAGCCTGTAGGCCGCAGGCACCTACGCAGACATGCGTAGCACGTCACCATAACACGGCACCATAACGCAGACATGCACTTCTAAGAATGCAGGTCTCCGATAGTGGTGACATTGAAAACAAATTTCTGCAGGACCTTGTTGACGTGGCTGAACAGCACAAGTGAGCTGATATGCGTCGGTACCATGTGGTACTCACTATGCTACCACCTTGGACATTAGTGAGCCACATGGCGCTACTTTTGGTTGACTTGAGTTGACCTTTACACCACCCATCATATAATACGTTTCTGGATTGTGGTATGTGGGAAATGTTCTATTCTATGTGCCCATTATGTTGTGCTGGGTGTAGGTAAGGCCTACAGTATTGGGTACATGGCCAAGGGTCGTAGGCCGTTGGTTATGCACCCAAGCGCCTATCCCTTGACGACAGCCAGCATACCATACTGCAGCCATGTAGATTTGCCTCTGTTTCTGTCCGAGGATGGTGACCGTTGAATAATGGGTGCAGCGAGCATTTTACACTTGGTGGAACAACCAAAGTGAGGTGCTATGTGTTCGCAAGCACATGGCATAGGTAATTGTACGTGTTGCACATTAGGCTGTAATTTGCCCACAGCTAAAGGTCAGGAGGTGTTTTATAAACAGAAGCATGTGTGCTTTTATGTGCAGTGCTGGGATGTTCACCACTGACTATGACAGCATTAAGGAGCAAGATTTGCAGTGGGTCCAAGGAAATAGAATTTTTTTGCCCTCCATTGGCAATGCTGTTTTGTTTGCCACTCTGCACGCAGCATTGCATACAATTCTCTAGAAGTGTAAGAGAAGTGTTGATGTTCAGTACGTACAAGTGTGAGGAGGAGAAGGGAACAGAAATACATAAAAAACAAAAAAAATGTGTAAGCAAGCATGTACATAACAAAAACAGGACAAAGAAAACCTTTCCTTTTCTGAGACAGTACAACAACCCCAACTTCTTATCCTGTTTTACATTAACCCCCCAGCCCAACCGCCCCCCTCCCTCCCTACCACAAAAAGTCTGCACTTCCACGTGCCACATCCAGCCATTTTCTGGATGGGAGCCATGGAAAGGAAACTGTGGAGTGAAAGACATTGTTTATAAGGTTGGTGGGTCAGGTGTGTACTCAAAACAGTGTACCATAGATTTCTTTGCACAAAGAAGTGCAGAAGGCTATGGTGGAAGTGATCAATGTAAGGAGCAGGCAGCCTGCATCAACTGTATGTATTTCTTTGGAGTTAGTAACATGCAAGGTGTGCTGCGTGTGTCCAACATTTTGTGAAAAGTGTGCAGTAAATGGGGTAGTGCGGGAAACAAATAACTTGCAGTGTATATGGTAAGTGGCAGGCATCCTACTGTTGTGCATGTATTGTGTGTATAATATCATATGATGTGCGATTGTATGCTACGGCACTCGTAATGCACATACACACACGTACACACGTCTAGCAAAGCACAACGAGGCACTGGAAGGCAAACAGAGGGGAGACAGAGACAATGAACGTACTTGGCAAGGTGTGACTTAGATCGCCCAAGTGCATGGGTGGAGGGAGGGGAAGGTACAATACATGGGAAGAAGAACAACTGACAATAAGTAAAAATAAGGCCCACTTATGTCAAGTGTACCGATAAGTGCACACACCAGGTGGTGGATGCACTGTTAGCCATATAGGAAACAGCCCTCAACTGCAGGGTTTGCTAGAAAGCCCGTGTAGATGATTGCCTGGCATGGGGAAGTGACATGGGTCCAACATCAGAGTCGTCAGGTAAGTAGTGCAGATTAAGTGTACAACATGCAGTTAGCCAGGGAGATGAGCAGAAACAGTAGGCGCAAAGAGAAAGACTTAGAGGTGCTGCCGGAACCGGCAATGGTTCCCCTAAAGTGTCAAGGAGGCAGGGAGCATGTTGCAGAGGGAGGCCCCATGTGAAAAAGCACATCTACCAACAACTGCTTTTTTGCAGAAGCGTGTGACCCTGAGGGAGCTGGAGACGGATGAGGGAAGAGCTTGCGCACGCAGATATATAGGGAGTTACATTTGAAGGTATTGTGGTCCCAGGGACCAGAAGGCCTTCTGCATAATGCAGTCTTCTCACTTCATTCCTCGCAGCCACTGGAACTATTGCCGACCTTTCAGTGCAGGAGACATACCATCCCAAGTCGCGCACTCCTCTTCTGCATGCGTTACAGAGGGTGGAGAGTAGAAGGGGGCAGATTTAAATAGAGCCTGCTCTAATAGTGCAGCCTACCTAGAAGTGCAGACAATGCTCTCTTTGGGAAAGTTGCTTTCCCTGGGTACCATACATTGAATGCTGCTATTGATGCCATTTTTGTACAATTTATGTAGGAGGTGGGTTACTGGAGAAGACATTTCGTAGCATTGTCGGAAGCAAAGCAGGGAGTTTCTGTGGTGATATTACACTGTATGATATGGGTCAATGAGAATGTTGCAAGCACATATGACTAACATGCTACTTCATGGTAGAGGATGAGAAAAAACCAGCATGCTTTTTTGAAGACTATACTGGCCACTCAGTGGCAGATAATGTGCACAGAGGCACTTATAGCACAGTAATACGCATACTGCAGAAACATTTCTCGTACCTTAAATTTGTGGTAGTGGGTGCGCAAGTGGATGATGCTGGATGCACACATTTTGCAATCTGTTACCGGAATGTGTTGTGGACGTGCTGGCAAGTGACAATAAAGTAGCAGGCTGATTTTCTAACGGTACCTATGAAATGTTGTGCAGCACAGACAGTGTTAGATGGTAACCTCTTGGATGCCATTTCTGGAATTGTGTGTGCCCATTTACCCGTACCCAATGAGGTGGTGCTGAACAAAATGTAGTGGAAAGGGAAGAAGGACGGCTACTGCTTTCTTGGGGTGCGTCCCTCACCGTAGTTTGGGACCCACACGTGCCACAATCTGCGCTTTTTACGTGGTTGTCCAATGAACATGGGTGCACTTTGCAAAGACCTGGCAAGTTTCGGAAAGGCAATGTTATCGTCATCCACTACGCCGGCTTGCACATGGGTTACATGTCTTGTTTAGGCTTGTGCCGTCAAGAGGTTGCTTAAGCTAGTGAACAGGCTTTTTCCCACTGCCAAGGTGCAGTTCTCATAGATAACGCCATGAAGAGTGTGGTCCACTGCTCATGGATGTTCCGAGCCTGACGCAGGAAGGTGTCTCATCAACAGAAGTATGTACACTTTTTTTTTGCTGCTTGGATGTTCTTTTGCAACAATGACCTCATTAGTTTTGTGGAAATGTGGAATTTTTACAACCAGATGGCATTTCCTTGTCGCCCATTGGTAATGCTGTTTTGTTTGCCCATCTACAAGATGCGGTGAAGGGTTTACTGTAACAATGTCCGCACAGGAAAACAGGATAAAAAAAAAAATGAAATGGTGTTCCTCTAGAAGATTCTAAAATACCAAAAATAACAAAGCTCTTTTAAGAGCTGCCCGTTATAACAAACTTCCCCTACCCTGGTTGCATGTTATGCCCCTACGCTTGCACACAGCTGAAAAGCCACATCCGGGGATTTTCAGGATGGCGGCGATGGAAATGGGACTATGGAGCCACAGGGATTGTGCAATAACATTTCTGGGCGGGCTGTGTACGCAGAGGACTGATGTACAGAACAGATACTGTTACATGGAGAGCTGTTCAGTGTCATTGGTGGAAGCGTGTGGAACTTTTCAACAGTACAAAATGACGGCATTCTGCAAAGAACAAACTGGAAATGGAAGAAGGAATGTTTGTGCTTCATTTGCACAAGGCCGTCGCCGTCCTTGGGTACACAAACGTGCATATACTTCCTTCTTCTGGAAGTTACCAGTGACATTGCAACAATGGGGACTATTGCTGCTGCAGGTGTGGGTGTCACCAAGGCCTGTTCACAATTTTCTTCACTACTGTGCGTACCTAGGCACAGTGACATGGCTGGTACTAGTTGCAGACGCACTGCAGGTGAGCAGATGTGGTGCACCATTATTTGCAGGGCAAATCTATGTGGCATACTCCGCTGCTCGGGAAAGGCGCAAACACATTACACAGCACTTGCATGGTGTGCCTTTTGGGCAGATTGTTGTGCACAATTTTTACCTGGAAAGCAGCCCTACATTTATTTTATTTATTTATTTATTGCATTTGTTGTACACCTAAACCCTGGGGCATCACAGCGTAGTTACAGACATTTTACTTATAAATTAATGGCATGAAGAACAACACTGTGTAAAGAAAAATGTAGCAAGCAGAAACAATAAGTTACAGTTACAACTAGAGACACAGAGAATGTTTTTACACAGTAACAAAGCTAGTGGTTGTACTTAGGCCGTTATCATTCTTAATTATCTAATGTAGGAGGTTGCTCCTGATGTTAGGTTGATGCTGACATCTTAGAAATGGTTAAAGAGCCAGGTTTTTAATAGCTTTTTGAAGCATAGGAAAGATTCTTCATTTTTAATGTCGGTGGGAAGGGTATTCCAGAATTTTGGGGCCAAGACTGGAAAGCTACTTCATCCTGCTCTAGAGCTGTTGTAACGAGGGACCGAGAGAAGTGATTTATCATTAGATCTGAGTGTTCTATTAGATTATTTTTTGCTTAAGGAGTTATTGATATAGCCGGGTGCTTTCTTGGCCAGGCATTTATGAGTAACGCATAGTGACTTAAAAATGATTCTGGACTTGATGGGAAGCCAGTGGGTTTCCCTTCTGATTTTGGAGATGTGATCAGATTTTTTGAGTCCGAGAGCTGCTCGTAGGGCTTTATTTTGCATGAGTTGTAATATTGATAAGTTGGCATTCGAGATGCCTAGTAGGAGTACGTTGCAATAGTCCAACTTAGATAGCATCAACGCTCTGGCTAATATTGTGCAATTTTCAGGCGTAAGGGACTGACGGCTTAGGGCAATTAGTTTGGAGGTATATTGGAGGTATATTGAAACACTTGTGTATAGGCGCGTTACAAATACCATATCATATCATATCATATGAAGTAGATGAGGATAAAGCATTTCCATGTTTCGTCATGGTTAGGTTGGCATCTAGATACACGCCTAAGGTTTTTACCTGTTTCGATACTGGAATTGAGGTACCATCTATGTTGATGGAGGCGTAGGCAGGATGGAGCTTCTTGATTTTAATTGGGGATCGTACGATGAGGATCTCTGTTTTCTCGTTGTTAAGACAGAGACTGTTTAACGCCATCCAATTCTGGATAATTCCGTAGATTTTATTGATGGTCAGAATGTCTTGGTCATAGTTCCCAGTGATTGGAATAAGGATCTGGGTGTCATCAGTGAAGTTGGTGTAGATTACATCTATACCACCCAGCGCTGCAAATAACATCTTAGTGTAAGCATTATAGAGGGTGGGCGATAAACATGATCCTTGGGGTACATCTATAGGGACTGGAATGGGGTCTGCAGCCTCTTTGCCGATGGAAACTCTGGAGGTGTGATCCGCCAGGAAGGATTTCACCCACTGAGTGGCCTCTTTTGAGAAGCTAAAGTTGTTTGCTATTGTCGCGCAGAGTTTGTCGTGATCCACGAAGTCAAATGCAGCAGATGGGTCTAATAGCAGTAGTATACAGAGTTTGCCTCTGTCCCTAATGTTGTCCATTTGGATATTCAAGTCAAGGAGTGCCGTTTCCGTGCTATGGTTAGGTCTAAAACCAGATTGTCTGGCACCCAAGAGATGGTTTTGTTCCAGGTGTGTCTGGGTTTGGGTGTAGGCTATCTTGTCTTGAGCAGGAAAGGGACCGTTGTTATTGGACGGTAATTTGCAGGTATTGTATGGTCCAAGTGGGTTTTTTAAGAGTGGAGTTACCCACGCTTCTTTTATACTAATTGGGACTGAGTTTGTATTAAACTAAGTATTGACAAAGTTGGTTATGATAGGAGTGAGGATTGGTGCACAGAGTTTAACTAGATGTGCTGGGAAGTTATCCCATTTGCAGTTAGAGGCTTTTAAGTTGGATATCATATCTAACACAAGTTCTTGGGTCAGCTGAGTAAAGTGGAATAGAGGGGAGGCTTTGTTGGTAGTTACGTTGGTGGTGGAGGCAGGAGAATTTTCATTGGTTAATGATTTTCTTTTGGTAGTGATTTCATTTTGTAGTACGATTTTTGAGGCTTGTGCGTTTTGAATAGTAGTGCACCATGATTTACTGGAGTCAACTGCTATGGAGGTTGGGATCGGGTTTTCCAGTTCTCTAAGGATACTGACAAGTTCCTTAGCATCGAAGGTGGCATTGCTGATGCGGGTGTTAAGGGCATTCGCTTTCTGGGATATTATGGCTTCTTTGTAAATTTTGTTAGCTGCTGTGAGCGCATTGGCAGTCTCTATTGAGAGGGCTTTTCTGTGGAGGTGTTCAAGGGATCTTTTGGTGCGCCTAAGCATGACCAATTCCTCATTGAACTAAAAATGTGAGCGTTTGTCAGCACGCCTTGTCTTAGTTATAATGGGTGTTACTGCATCAAGGGTCGAAGAGAGACAACTATGGTAGATATTTGCAAACTGTTCTGGGTTGTCCCCTATTATGTAGTTGGTTGAAAGGGCTTTTAAATGGTGGAGAGGTTATCGGCTGTAAGCTTTCGGTTAATTCTTGTTTCATAGGTGTCTGTTATCTTGGTAGTGGGTGGCTATTTCTCATTACTAGTTAAGGTGAAGTGAACAATATGATGGTCGGTCCAATTAAGGGGTGCAATTAAATCAATAGATACCTGTGCGTTGAACATGAGTATCCAGTCAAGTATTCTGCCCTTGTTATGGGTGGGAGCATTCACTATTTGCATGAAATTCATGTCATTGAGAGCCGTCTGGAAGGCTTGTAATTTACGGTCTTGTTTATCATTAAATTCTAGGTTTATATCTCCCAGGATGACACATTTGGTATTAGGTTTGATGAAAGGAGAGAGTAGAAGCGGGATATCTAAATCTGGGTGGGTATTGTTGTGGGGACCTATATAGATGACCAATAGGTTGATGGTTGTTATGGGGTTAGAAGTGATTTTCGCTAGGAGGAGTTCATAACCTTCTATTTCTTGGATGTGGCTAGTTCTCTGATTTCCACTTCGGTGTTAGCTATTAGGGCCACTCCAACTCTGGCCCTTAGTTCTATCGGTTCTGATGATGTTGAAACCTGGACGGATGGCGAGAGCTAGTAAGGGTCCAGAGGCTTGGTGCAACCATTGTTGCACCAACATTGTTCCCAAACATGCATGCATGTGCAATGGGACATATTGATGTGTTTGTAAGCCTGCCGTTTCCAAAAATACTGCGTAGATTGCTCAACCCTACGCTTTGCCGCAGTCAGAGAGACCGCCTCCTGTCCCCGAAATGAGGGCACACGCACACCGTCGGTGTGTTCCGCTGGTCAAGTTGGCACTGCTGTCGTCACGCAGCTCGAAAAGGCACATCCAGTGACTTTGAGGATGACAGCTATGGAAATGGGACTGTACAGCCACAGGAATTGCACAACTCCGTTTGTGGCCACGGTGCCTACGCAGAGGGCTGTTGTAAACAACAAATACGTTGACATGGAGAGCTCTTCAATGTTATTGGTGGAAGCATGTGCAACTTCTTGCACGTACACAATGTCGCTGTGCTGTAAAGAAGACACTGCAAAGGGAAGAAGTAATGTTTCAGCTTCATCCGGACAAAGCCGTCTCCGTACTTGGGTAAACGCACGTGCGTATACTCCCTTTTTCTGCAAGCTGCCTATGCCATTGGGACAATTGGGACTGTCGCAGCTGCGGGTGTAGATGACAGGAAGGGACGTTCATAATTCTCTCCACTACTGTGCATATTCAGTCACAGTGAAATGGTTGCTGGTAGTTTCAGACACATTGTAGGACACTACTTTTAGCCATTCCACCATTGCGAAAAGTGAAATACACCCAATTTCTTCTAAAAATGGTTTCAAGAGACACTCTTTTACCCCAGCCTACCCAGGCCTGTCGCATGCATTTGTGACATACTGCTCTAGAACATTCAGAGACCTCCTGCAGTGTTTGTGTACTGTGTGCGGCCTGACTGATTGTGTAGAAAACTGAGTGATATCTTATGAAGGTCGGTAGTACACTTTGCACAGACCCCCACCAGTGTATGTGTACCTTGTGAGGTCTGAGAGACTGTGTAGGTAAGTTAGTGATGTGTTCTTTGAGTCTCTAGGCACGTTTCACAAACCCCCAATACTCTATCTGTTCCTTGTGATATCACATTGCCTGTATAGGAAACTGAGTGATATATTATGTTTCATTTCCTTTTTTTTCAATTATTTGGATTTGTAAAGCGCAGTAGCAGCCCAAGGACATCGAGGCACTCTTGCATGACATTGGGCCTCATTACGACCCAGGCGTTAACCATGGTGAATTAGCGCCATGGTTGACGCCTGTAATTTACCGATTCCGCCATGGTGAATGGCGGAATTACCACCCCATTCCAAGGTTGGCGGGGTGGTAATTCCCCATTCAACATTGGCCCTTCCCCATTCCCATTTTTGCCTCCATAGGGCTCAATGGAAATGGGGAAGGCGGTAGTTACGGTACCTCCGAGGTCCCTTTGCGGGTCCAATCCTTAACGGCTGGTTTTACCAGCCGTTAATTTAGGGACCCGCAAAGGGACCTCGTAATTAGGCGGTAAGGGATTAACGGCGCCGTTAACCCCTTACCGCCTGGGTCGTAATGAGGCCCATTGTCTTAGTTACATGAACTTGTCTTACTTACATAGGGTTACTTGGCTCTTGGTTACAGTGATATAATCTTATAAAGACCTTGTACATAATCCAATGCTTTATCAAATCCGAACACACAAGAATACAAGCAATGTACAAAAGAAAAGCAAATTGAAAGCATACCCCGTTCTAACAAAGAAACTCCTGCTCACGGCGACCAAGGAAAGAAGTATCTCCTTCTTCATCTCCATCAAAAAAACATTGGATTATGAAACCCATTCCATTCAAGCAATACAAAAAGCATTGACAAATTGTTTGGTGGAATTATTAAACAAACTGGCAAATTGTAAATAGGATGAATCATCATAAGAGTACTTTTCGCCCCCTGAAGATCCACACTTTGTGGTGAAACACGTGTAGAAGACTTTTTCTTGAATAACTAAGGATTCTTTTCTGGAATGATTTTGCTGTAGGTGTGTCATATTGTTTAATTACACATTGTCCCAAATTCACATAGTTTTGCTTGTTTGGCAGTAGTTGGTGTGGGAGTCACATGTAGCTCCTGCTAACTGTTTGAGTATTAAGCTAGGCAGGCCCTTCTCTTGTACAAGTAGCATCTACATTGCTTCTAGCTGCCCTGATTTTGGAACCCTGTATTGTATGTTTGCTCATATTTTGGCCCTATTTTTCTGATGCTTACTTATTTAAATGTAAAATTACTTTTCCTACCACCAAGTACACTTGCTTTTTGTTAAAAAGTGTAGGCTTTGTTAGGCCTCTGTAAAACAAAATCTGTTTGATGTCAAGGTACTCTTTGCTATTTAAAAAGTTACTGCATTCACCTACTTTCTTTACTTGCTCGTCTTCACTCACTGACATGTCGGTTGATTTACCAAGACCTACTAAAATGGTTCATTCGTTCAGAAGTAATATGTGTCGTGATCTCATACATTGCTCACTAGGTTTCATCCAGTTCTAAAACTCCAAAGTGAATGGTGTATCACATTTTTGTTATTGATATGTTTCAAGATGAAATTGTGTTGTGCTGAGGAAGAAACTGGTGACACTATGAACATGTCACTCATTTGGTACTTCTCTTTATCATGATGGGTGAGAGGATATGGGATGGAGCACACAGGTACTCCGCTCCTGTGATCTCTTGAAGGCCGTATGCCAACTGAGGTCATTTCCTGTGATGTCATAAGGTCATGTGACAATGTGAAATAATTTCATGTTATGTCCTGTCATTTCATTGCGTGAAGTTGCTGTGCCATCATTTCCTGTTATGTCATCAGTATGGTAGGTACGATTTTTGAAACGTTAACATGCCTACACCTTTTTGGGCACAGAATATTGGCATCTATGTGTTTGGACGACTGTCCGCTGGATGCGCCTTGGGCTCACTGCATTGTGCGCATGTGCATTGGTGTACTATGCACACTGTTGCCAATTTTCTATGGAGTAATAGCGCGCAACACGTGCGCCGGCCATTTTTGGACGATGCTGGTTACTAATAGGGTGCACCAGGTGGGATGCTTATTTGCATACATATCTGTAGGACGTGGGTGCACGCCCCGACCACATTAACGTTCCTTCGCATATGCTGCAGAGTGCTTATGTTACCAGGACACAGAGGCACATATACAAATGCCTGTACTTGCAGTACGCACAAATGTCCATTCCCACATGCATTGCTAGGTGGTGGACGACATGCAGCAATGCAGAGCCTGCTGCTGTCATACGGATGTGTACATTGTGATTGTGGGTATTCTGTAGGACACTTCTTTTGTTTAATTGCAGGCATTACAAGGAGGACTGTGCGCCGCTGAGTCTGAACGCCATTTCAGGGAAATGAGCATACCGGCCAAACACTTAGCAACACTACCATTATTAATGTTCACATTTGCACACTCCTACAACCTATTAGGGAAGGGGTAGCGCATTTCCATACTTACTGTGGGGAAATGCGGATTTGCAGAATTTGCTTGTTAGGGAAGGAAGAGATTGCTGTGTCACCGTCACGTCTCCCATGACACGATTTTTGAGGGGATGGCGGCCTGCGACATGGGGAAGGAGCATACGTGCAGGTGTGCCACAGCCATTTCATTTTTTCCACAACATTTGTTTGTACGCAACTTGTAAGTGGGCACAATTGTTCCCCATTGTTTTCACTTTGCCTTCCAGCCTTTCCTTTTTGCTATTTGCACAGTATCTTTCCCTTGCTATGCGCAAATGGTGTTGTGCAAGGATTGCGGCTTCTATTGACTTGTTTTCCTTTCCAATATGTTTTCTTACGGAAAACAGAATGTGTTTGCTGTACACTAGAGTGCGTAAGAATGGGGTTACTGTAGAAAGCCATTCTGTTATGAGGGACATTTATTTACTGCAACTCGAAGTTGCTTGGCATTGCCGCATTACCAAAAGAGATGTTACACATATGTACTATTGCATACTGCAACATCTGTGTAATCATTACAGACTGTTCTGCTTCCTTACTACATTGTACCAACGTTTTGCTCTAGGTTCTTGCCAGTCGTTACTCTACCCGTTACTACTTTGTTCCCATGTACAGTAGGAGTGCGGTATGATTGGTGAAGGTAGACGTTAATTCTGTTGCTGATGCATTCCCTTACAGTGTCCTCCCAATGACTTTCTCCTGTTTGCTTTGTACGTACACAGTTTCTACACCTACTCCATTTCCTCTTGCAATGCTGCTGTTTTCATATATTTTTGTGAAAATGCAATATTATGTAAGGAAAAAACTATATCCCAGGCAGAAATAACGTGTCACTTTTGTTATGAAGAGAATGAAACTTTAAGACATTGGATGATTGCGAGAAATTGATAACGCAGAGATTTATTCACTTTAAATGTCACTTTGTGGAATATGTGAATGTAACCCATTATCAACTGTGCCATGCTTTATTTCGCACGAATTGAAAATGCGTTCGATATGAAATCATTAGTTATCTTCGGGACATTGCATTTAAAGGAAGACACACATTAGTAGCCATTATCACAATCATGTGGGCAAAACTGTAACTTAGTTGTACCTTTTTTTTTCTCCCTTTCTTATTTTTTTTTAACATTAATTAATGAATTGTATATATTGTAAATCACTCGATAATGTAGGTGCAAGGTTATGTGAATTAGTATTACTTAGTTATGTTTTATGCCTTAGTTGTCACTTTTTATTTTTATAAAAAATACTTTGATATTTATGTAAAAGGAAGTAACAGAAGATGTATGCATAGTATTTGTATGCTTATTTTGTAATTCTTTTATTTTTTTTTATTTTTTTTATGTTGCAAGGTTGGAATTTATTTCAGCCAAAACAACATATAAATAAAAAAATAAAAAAATATTTTTTGCGTTTGGTGATTGCCACTACTATGTAAGAGAGCAGGTGCCTTACTGAGCAGGTTGGATGCCACCCAATGTGCGCAACCAGACGCATAGTCCGTGACTGCTGTCTGCGTTACCATGCTGCCAGTAGTTTCACTATGTTAGACAGTTCTTCTTTACAAACTAAGGATATTCTGCTAAAAAGCAATGAAATTCACTGGCAAAAAACGTTGTTAAAGGAACGTTATGGTTAAGTTGCACTAGCAAAAACCTATGCAATTCACTGGACAAACGTTGTTACAGGGACGTTATGGTTACAGGTAAAACTGAAAAAACACTGAAATTCGACAGTTATGGTAAGCTAAGCAACCATATCTCCTGCCACCAGTGTGTACTGCAAGGACTAACACCCATGCCATCAAAGATGCCATCACATCCCTATTTTAGGAAGGAAAATCCTTTTCCAACATGGCCCCCATGGATAGAGAAGGCGAGGTCCATGGCAGCCTGCAGAAGGCAAAAAGAGAACCCTATGACCATATTACCACAAACACATTTTTCTTCCCTTTCAGATCTATCCTAATTTCGAATAACTTCAACACAAAGCCAGTCCAAGGTGGACATGGCCACTTTAATCCTATGTTTTGTCCCTTCTGGTCATGGCCAGTAGCCAGATTGTCCGGATCATGACCTTATTCCATGAACCGGACAATCTGGCCACTGGCCATGGCCACAGGCTATCCCTCAGTCACTAAAGCTATACTGCTATTTTTTGTAACTATGTCAAATAATAAAACACTGGCACATTTGCAAAACCATGCTTGTAGATCCTTGCCAATGCGCCTTACGCAAGTTTGCTGGAAATCCACCCACGTTTTATTTTTTCAAAAGTGTCAAATGAATGCACATACAATCGTCATATAACCTATCCCCAACTTCACAAAATCCATTGAGACTTAACGAAAACATTTATATCTAGATCTATAATCTTTTTGCAAACCTTTGTGTAGATTTGTCAGATGGCACCACATTTATAAGCCTTTACATTATTTTGGCACCCCCCCCCCTCTAATTTTGCCCCCTCTTGACAAAATCCCACCAAACTTCGCAAAAACATGTATATCTAGATCTATTTTCAGTTTGCCAAAAGAAGTGTAGATTCATCAAATGGCACCTCATTTATAAGCCATTACATTATTTTAGGACCCCCCTCTAATTTTTCCCCCTCATGACAGAATCCCACCAAACTTTGTAAACTCATTAAAAATCAGGTCAGAAATATCCCATCCCATCCTCATCACCCCTCACCTCCCCAGAGATAATTTTGACAAGTGCAATGCTCAGAAAATATTATTGTCCCGAGGGTTTGGCCATGTATTTTTATACATACGTTGATCGATCGCACAAACATTTCCAGTGCACCTTACCTTAGTTTTCCTCTTTTGTAAACATGCAAAATCTGGCAGCAGGGCGTGGCGATCTTGTGCTAATCTTATCCATTGCTGCATCGGTCTAAAATGAACTGCCCTGACGTCACTAAATCATATGCCCCACCCCTGAGCCTCACATCACCAAACCTAGTGATATTCTCCACCTTTCTCGTTGACGTTCCTCGGCAGCGTAGCCAAACGCGCCCATAATCACCTACGTGACGTGGCGCAGAACCCGAAACACACACATTGACTCACAACACAGCACGTCACAATTCGGAATATAAACCGTACTTTAAAAAGAAACAACAAGACTGTACAATTTGTAAAGTACTTTTATTTCACAATAAACGCTCCAAGAACATCCGACTATTGCCATATTCAATCAAATTGTACATTTGTTTCTTCGCTCGCGATCCAAAATGTTTATCGTGAGTCACGTGTTGTTCTTTTTGCGTACACAAGGTGTTCGTTTTGGGTAAAAGAAGCGCTTGGGTCGCACAGCGAATTCCAGGGCTTGTTTATCAACTTGGGGCTAGACCACCGTAAAGGATGTTATGTTGCTCCTAATCGCTAGTACAGTGTAACGGCATATGGGCGCTTGGCGATGGTCCCAAAAAAGAGTCAAATATATCCAGTTGTTTACAACTATCTGGTGCTGGTAGGTTAAAAAAACCTGTCAGTTGGCATCTGGAATCTATGACAATCGCAGAATGGCAGGCTGTACATGTTTCGAAAACATGTGTCTCACTAACCGATCTTTATTACAATTTATCTATTGACTTATTAATTCGGCATAGAGTTTAAACTAACGATTAGCACAGACATGAAACAATCTCAACAGAGAGAAAACCACGTCGAAAGTGGTACACAATTCGAGGTGCTCATAGATGGTATTTTAATGAAATATTAGCGTTGAACCTGGGGGAACCGAGTGGTGGTCTACATGCACCTCGATGCTGGACTGCCCATGTGCACGTTAGAAAGACCACTACATACAAAGGTTGTACTTGCGTTTCATTGCAATATGCCACACAGAACAAACAAGTAGAATATAACCCAGAAATAATGGTCAGATAATAATAAGTTGATGCTCGTTCGGGTATAAAATTGTCGAAAATCAAACTTACATTATATTCATCATTTCCATTCTCTTGGCTTAACTCAGACCGTAACGCAGACTCCGTTCGCACCAACGATTTTTCATAAACTGAATTTACATGTTCATTAGTCCAGTTTTGGAATGCATAACCTTATCATATCTAACATTATAACAACCCTCCTTTCATTATATTCCTTTCGGAATGGTCCCTTTCTCTCAAGGTCAAAAAACAATTGAACCTTATACTATGTGTCCGATGCGTGGGCTTCCTAAACTCGCAAGAAGAAATTCAAAGCTGGTGACCTTCACTCACAATCAACATACATTCTTAGTTTGCAACTACTTGCCTCACCGCATCCATGAGAACTGTAATTCGAATGGATTGTGTCCTCCCACGGATTCATCATCTTTTGATAATTCGTTATCTCCAGCTTCGCTGCTTCGGAAAAAAAAATTCTCGGGGCAGAGGGCGCTGTGCTCGAGGTCGTGGCGTTGATTGTCCCTCGACGTACTCGGTACTCTGTCGACGTCACCGTTGGTATAAATAGCTCAAGCCGCGCCCGTTGCTTCAGTTCGGTTTTCCCGATCGCTTCGCTATCGAGAACGGCGCGCTTCTATTTTCTGTGAAGAAAATGTCATCTTCGACACCTTCGACACCCAGGACTGGGTTTAAGAAGTGTGCAGATTGTGGATCGAAGATGTCGATCACCGATCCCCACCGGATTTGTCTCTGGTGTCTCGGTTCCAGTCACCGAACCGACGACTGCGGGTCCTGCCAATCTATGACCGAAAAAGCTCTTTGTGAGAGGAGAGGTAAACTGTTGGTGGGGAGGGAGGCCTCAAAAAAGGTTTTGTCAAAAAGACACAAGAAAGCGACTGATTCTAAGGAATCGGATTGGCATAGGCACTCAAAGAGATCTCGATCTAGGAGTAGATCGAGACACTCTTCGTCATCATCGTAAAAAATGAAGAGGAGACATAGATCTCCCTCATCATCATCTTCTTCTTCAGAGTCGACCGAAGAAATTCGTTGTCCGACTAAATCGGATTCTCCCAGTAAGTGGGAAGAATTCCACAAAAAGATGATGGAGGTTTTTGAGAATGCGGCCCGACCCCCTCAAAGACCCTCGAAAAAGCCATACCCCTAAAGTCGCTCCATTGGACGACAAAGGGAAGTCCAAGGCTACCATGGCTAAGACCGGTAGCGTCGAGGAATCCAAAAAACCTCGAGTCGACGTAAAACCGTCGAAGACTCTTCGAGAGTCGAGCACTTCTCCAGTGCCATGCAAGAAACACAAGTCGTCGAAGACTTCGACAACTTCGTCGACGCCCTCAACGTCGATAATTTCGACGCCAAAGCCAAAAGCGTCCTCGACGCCATTATCGAAGTCATCTTTGAAGACTTCGAAGACACCTTCGAAAACATAGAGGGATTTGCCAATTCCTTCGAAGCAGATGGAAGAGGAAGAAAGGAGATTCACTCCTTTGCCCAGGTCAGACTTTTTCAAATCTATGTCAGCAATCTATGAAGAGTCTGCTTCAGAAGAAGACAAGGTTAATCCTTTGGGAGTTACTTAGGGTACAAGACAAGTTCCTGAGGAACTTATTGACCAGGAATCTAGAATGAGAGACCTGAGTGATACTCTACATTCTGCCAGTGGAGTTGACACATCCCCAGAACTAGAGTTCGCCAAACCTGATCCTGCAGAGCATGCAGATGCTGGGTACAGGGGTGTTATGACCAGGGTAGTTGAATATATGGGTTGGGGTAATACTTCACCCATTTTTGAACAAGATGACATGACTGATATAATCGTCAAGGGACCTCAGAAAGATCCTGTTCTCCCTTTCCACAGAGCCCTCCAAAGGACTGTGGAGAAAAACTGGGAGAAGCCAGAAACTATTGCTGCTGCAGATAGCACTTTTCCAAGAAAATATAGACCAGCTGGAACGGATCCTGAATATTTGAATAAACATCCGACTCCAGAGAGTTTAGTCATTCAGGCAGCATCTACTTCAAAACAAACTGCTTATCCAACTATCCCTCCAGATAGAGAGGATATAAAAATTGATGCCTGGGCACGTAAAGTTTTCACATCAGGCAGTATGGCACTTAAGTCGGCAAATGTCACCTGTACCCTAGCAAGGTTTACCCATACCCTGTGGGACTGTATTTCGGTGGCGGCTGATCATATTCCGGAAGGCGAGGAAAGGAAAGGCTTCCTGACTATAGTCAAAGACAGGAAGGAGGCAATGGGGGAATGTCTCCAGTCTGGACTGGATACTGCTGATAGTATCAGCAGATCCTTGGCTGCAAGCGTTGTGCTACGCAGATTTGCGTGGTTGAGGAAGTCGGGGTTTGCACTGGACGTGCAAGCCAGACTTCTCAACATGCCCTTTGATGGCTCGGGGCTCTTTGACAGAAAGGCTAATGAAAGCCTAGAAAAACTTCAGACCTCGAAAGCGGCAGCTAAATCACTTAGCGCCTCTTTGCGCCAGCCTCTAAAACCCTATTCCGGCTCATCTTCCTGGAGGGGTCGTTCTTTTCGATACTACTCCTCTTTTGGTAGAGGAAGAGGACAGGCTTCTCAAAGGGGAAAAAGAAACTTCCCTCGTGGAACACGAGGAAGAGGTGCAAAATCAGCCTCAGGAGCGGCATCTGTACCCTCAGCCACTCCTGCAGCCGCCTCCAAATCCCTCTGAGACCTTACTACACAAAACACCAGTGGGAGGCAGGATCTCTCAACATCTGAAGGAATGGCAGGGCATTACCTCAGATGCTTGGGCACTGGAAACGGTAGCCCAAGGTTACTGTCTCCCCTTTCTAAAAAGGCCTCAGAATCATCCACCGGGAGCCAACTCCGCCAAATTTCCAGATCCACTCCTGTTGCAGGAAATTTTAACCCTGCTAGAGAAAGATGCCATAAAACCGGTACCTGTAGCGGAGAGGAACAGGGGTTGGTACTCCCCATATTTTCTCATCCCAAAAAAGGACGGAGGGCTGAGACCCATCTTGGACTTGAGAAACTTGAACAAGTTCCTCAGGAAGGACAAGTTCAAGATGGTGACTCTTTCTCAGATCCTTCAGGCCCTCCAACTCCAAGATTGGTTGGTATCATTGGACCTTCAGGATGCTTACTTTCATGTGCCAATCCATCCAAAGCACAGAAAGTACCTGAGGTTCGCGATTGGCAATTCTCATTATCAGTTTCGAGTTCTGCCATTCGGGTTGACCTCCGCCCCGAGGTTTTTCACCAAACTGTTGGCGGTTGTGGCAGCAAGTCTCAGGAGAAGAGTTATTCACATATACCCCTACCTGGACGACTGGTTGATCAGAGCAAGTTCTTCAGAACAAGCTCAGGAACATCTTTCGATCACCTGCCACTTCCTCCACAAATTGGGCTTCTCCCTCAATTTCAAGAAGTCCCACATGATACCATCCCAGAAGCTCCAGTTTATCGGAGCAGTCTTGGACACTTCCTCGGGAAAAGCCTCGCCTCCCGAAGTGAGAGCTCTCCACATCCAGCAGATGGTAACGAAGTTTCAGAATGCCCAACATCTACCGGCCTTCGATTTTCTCAGGTTGCTCGGCCTCATGGCATCCTGCATTTTCCTTGTACGAGAGGCCAGGTTGAGAATGAGATCCCTTCAATGGGCACTCAGAACTCGGTGGTCCCAGTTCTCAGGGAATATGTCGGATCTTCTGCAAGTCCCGAGCGCAGTTGCTCAGGATCTTCTATGGTGGGCTTGCAACGACAACATTCTCAAGGGAGAGTCTTTTTGGCAACCATGGCCGGAGATAACGGTAGTGACGGACGCCTCACTCACGGGGTGGGGAGCACACACCAACGATCTGACAATCAGCAGTCGTTGGTCTCCATCGGACTCCAAACTACACATCAACCTGTTGGCACTGAGGGCAATCAGACTAGCTCTGAAGGCCTTTCTGCCCTCTGTACAGGGAAAGAATGTCCTGATAATGACAGACAACACGGTGGCCATGTACTACCTCAACAAAAGAGGAGAGGAGTAGGGTCACTGCCACTGTGCAGAGAAGCAATGCAGCTCTGGTTCTGGGCAATTCGAGAAGGAATCTCTTTATCGGCAGTTCACCTAGCCGGAGAGAAGAACACGGCGGCAGATGCTCTGAGCAGGCAGAGCACGGTCTCTCACGAGTGGGAGCTGGCTCAGGAAGTCCTTCTGGAGATCTTCGCCCTTTGGGGAAATCCTCAAGTGGATCTGTTTGCCAGCGCGATCAACCGGAAGTGCGATCAGTACTGCTCAAGGGAATTTCCTCAAAGAGGAGCTCTGGGAGACACAGTCGTAGTGGAGTGGAAGTTTCCACTGCTGTACGCGTTTCCCCCATTCCCCGTGATTCCTCAAGTAATCAGGAGGTTGAGAAAGTTCAGGAAAATCATGATCCTAATTGCCCCGGATTGGGCCAGGAGGACGTGGTACCCGGACCTTCTAGGCATGTCCATCTGCCCTCCAATACGTCTTCCGCAAAGAGAGGATCTTCTCTCGCAAGAGGAAGGTCGGGTTCTCTATCCAGAGGTCAAGACACTCAACCTTCACGCATGGTTTCTGAGAGGTTGAGATACAAGGATTGGGATCTTCCGGATGACGTAATGGAAATCTTGCTTTTGGCCAGAAGACCAGCAACAAAATCTTTGTACCGATGTCGCTGGAACAGGTTTAGTAACTGGTGCAAAGACAAGGATGTGGACCCTTTTCAATGTGGCACCCCAATGGTGCTCTCTTTTCTACTACATCTAGCTAATCTGGGGTTCCAGATAGGAACAATCAAAGGATACCTTGCTGCGCTGTCCATTTTCAAGCACTCCTCGGAAGAGGTTTCATATTTCAAAATACTGTTAATAATTCAATTCTTAAAGGGGCTTACTAATGTATACCCTCCAGTACCTTTTCATGTACCAACTTGGGACTTAAATTTAGTATTAAAATTCTTGACTTGCATACCTTTTGAGCCTCTGCACTCATGTCCATTGAGGCTTTTAACTCTACAACTGTCCTCCTTGTGGCCCTATCATCAGCCCGCAGGGTTACCGAACTTCAGGCTCTCTCATGCAAACCACCATATACTATTTTTTTATAAAGATAAGGTAGTCCTTAAAGTTAAACCTTCGTTCTTACCAAAAGTAGTCTCGGACTTCCATTTGTCACAAAAAATAGTACTACCAACCTTTTATCCTCCTCCTCATCTGGGCAAAGAAGAGAAGAGATTACACAGATTAGATCCCAAGAGGGCTCTTAGTTTTTACATCTCAAGGATGGCTAAATTGAGACAAGATGACCAACTTTTTGTGGGTTATACTGGTCATAAATTAGGCTTATCTGTAACAAAACAGACCATTTCCCGCTGGATCATATTAGCCATAGTTGAATGCTAAAGATTAGCGGGAAAAGAACCACCAGATGGGCTTTGTGCCCATTCTACAAGGGGAATGGCTGCTTCTGCGGCTCTAAAGAGGGGAGTCCCAGCAGCAGATATTTGTGCAGTTGCAACCTGGAAAACAATGCATACTTTTGTTAAACATTATTGTTTGGATACTGCCTCCTCTAACAAGGGTTTATTTGCAAAGGCAGTTCTGCATTCTGTCCACGAAAACTGAAATTAGTACTCCCGCCTCCAAAAATTGATACTGCTATGGGAGCCTATCACAAGATGAGGAATACGTGGGATGGCACAACCCATTCGAAGAACTAGTTACTTACCATCTGTAACGTTCTTTCGACTGGATGTTCCTCCCACGTATCCCTCATCGACCCTCCCATCCTACCCCACAGTACAGTTTACATTTCTTACACTTTCCTCTCACGAAGAATGTATCGGTCATGGGACACGCCTGGGTGTTCCTCCTATATATATATATATATATATATATTTCATCGAAAAAACAGAACTGAAGCAATGGGCGCGGCTTGAGCTATTTATACCATTGGTGACGTCGACAGAGTACGGAGTACGTTGAGGGAAAATCGACGCCACGACCTCGAGCACAGCGCCCTCTGCCGAGAACATTTTTTTCCGAAGCAGCGAAGCTGGAGATAACAAATTATCACAAGATGAGGAATACGTGGGCGGAACATCCAGTCGAAAGAACGTTACAGTTGGTAAGTAACTTGTTCTTCTGATGCACGTGCAGGGCCGGTCTTTGCATCAGGCAGTGCAGGTGGCTGCCTGAGGTGCCAGGCTCTAGGGGGCACCAGTCTGACTCCATTATTATTTTAAATACATTTTAACACAGACATGAATAGCCCTTTATTTGCCGTGCTCTGGGAGTAGCACCAGCACATCAATTTATAAACATCAAGAGTTTTAATTAAGAGTGTAAAATAACCTGAAATTGCTTCCATTTAATATTAATAAATATTTTGGGCAACCAATATAAACAATATAGTGGAACAGGCATTCGGAATGTAGTATTACTCTTTAATACCACATGGTAAGGTTGGGGTTGCAGGCTGCAGAAGCAACAATCTGTGTTTACAAGTCCACCATTTACGTTTCTGCCTCGCCATCTGTGTTGTCACTGAAATAATGCAATCAACTTAAAAATTAGTGAAGGTTACAGGCTAAAAGCACTGTGCAGAGAAGTGATACAGCACCCACATGCGGTTATATATTTTGTGGGTCGTCATCGCTTCCCTAGCACTCTGCAATCTGTCTTAATGTGCCCCAAGCCAGGCTTCCCCATGCTGCTTGGTTTTGCTAAGAGACTGCACAGGTCACACACAGACTCAAAGCTGCACCCATCATTGTGTTGCACCCAGTCACATGCCGAGGCACTCACAGGCACTGAAGAAGCACCAGATCAGACACAAATGAGAGGATGTGTATAAATGGTGGGCACAGCCACCGGTTAGAATGACCACCCAAAATGTGCACCCAACCCCTCACCTTGAGTGAATCAAGCAGAGCCCAGGCAAATACCCATGATCAGCTTCAGTGATACTCTCCCGTTCATCATGTTTGGTAAGACGAACTGAGCCGTAGAAGGACAAGGCACAGAAAATAAATGGTGGTGGCAGCAACACATTTAACAAATGACCCGCAATTGGCAATGTAAAACATTTTATTGTTGGCACCTGCAATTGTATGTATACATTTTTAGGCAATTGAAATCAGATGGGTGTTCATTCTTGCATGTCAGGGGAGTGATTGTAAGTGTAGGGGCAGGAGGCTGTTCATTTTCACAGCAGAACTTAAGTGTGCAGTTTCTGAATGGTTTTATAAGTGAGAGATATAACTGATTGTAACATTGAAGCTGCACTACAACAGGCTCATTAGAATGTGTAAAGAAGTTAGATGCCCCCACACAAGTAAGTTTGCCCCTCCCCATCGTCTCTGAAGTTAGCACCTCTGCCAACCTTTTTGGGGGTTGCCAATGATGCTTCCTGCCTGGGATGCAATTTGGTTTAAGACTGGCCCTGTGGACGTGCACAGTAGGAAAAATGTGGGGGCTGCCCTTGCTCGATGATCGTTCTGCTGCTAAGGGGTAGGGAAACTTTGCAATGACAGAATGCGCCCTACTCCAACATTGAAGTAGAGGGTACACAAAAAAGAGTCACAGTGGGTCATTATGACCCTGGCGCTAAGTGTTTAACGGCGCCGTAAAAAAGGCCACGGCGCCGTTAAACACTTAGCGCCTGATTACGAGGTCCCTTTGCGGGACCCAACCTTAACGGCTGGTACAGACCAGCCGTTAAAGTAGGGTGCCTCAAAGGGACCTTGGTGCTAAGTACGGTACCGCAATTAGCGGTACCGTACTTAGCGCCTTCCCCTTTCCCATTGAGCCCTATGGGGAAAAAATGGGGAAGGGCCATGGCGGCATGGGGAATTACCGCCCCGCCAACCTCGGAATGGGGTGGTAATTCCCCATTCCGCCATGGCGGAGTCAGTAAGTTACCGGCATGGACCATGGTGCTATTAGCACCATGGTCCAACGCCTGGGTCGTAATGAGGCCCACAGTGTTTCTAGCAATAGCCCCATCTATGCTTAGGTCACAGACTCCTTCACTTATGTAGCCTAGGTCTCATCCCTTTTGTGGGATTGTAAGGCAATTGTAAAAAGTGGAATAATTGAAAAAAAAAATTAACAAAGAGGATACATTTTAACAGATAAATTGAATGTTTTATTTGGACACTTCTTAAAAACATTGTGGATCAAAAAAACAGATGGTAATCATTTGTACCTGGATTTGAACTGTTCCACGAGCTCTGTTTTAGGTGGACAGGGCATGCTGGCAATATTTCCTGACAATGTATGTGTACTCGGAACAAAATCGCACGTAATTCCATGATTATACATCTCCATCCCTTGAATGCTGAAATGCAATATCTTTGGCCTGTACTTTAGGCACATATTGTGGAACACCTCCAAATCTACCGTGTGACTTTCGCAACAAAAAATACCTGTTTTTTGCTTCTTGCAGCCATATCCCATCCCATCCTCATCACCCCTCACCTCCCCAGAAATTATTTGATAAGTTTGACAAGTGCAATGTTGTGTTTTTTAATATGTTTTTACCGTGATGTCCGCAGACACCAAACACGGATCCAAGATGGCGGGCGCATCGAAACAATCCGACGCACCTCACGCTTCATCCCAGCCAATCAGCGAACACGGAAGTGTGTCCACAGAGCGGACATAGATAACACACATTTTTTGTGACCTACTTTTTAGTCGTTTTTAAAAAAATGACTGGATGGATTTTCACCAAATTTACAAAAGCACGCTTTCGGGACCAAGTCGCTGCTCCTGCCGCAAATTTGGTGAAAATCTGTCCAGCAGTTTGGGCTCTAGGCGTGAGCAAAGTTTTTTTCCCCATTCAGTCTATGGGGAAAAAAAAGACATTTTGGGACCCCCCCTATAAGTTTCCCCCCCCCCTGGACCAAACCTCACCAAACCTTTCAGAGTGGGCCATATACTTTTTTTTGCAAAGGTTGGTGAGGATTCGTCCAGGGAGAACGAAGTTATAAGCCACCCAAAGAGAGAGAGAGAGAGAGAGAGAGAGAGAGAGAGAGTGTGTGACTGTTGAAATGTTCAGGATACTTCCCAACATGCTACAAACCAAAACATTTGGCATCTGGGTAAGTTCCATGGTGTAGACAAAAGTATAAAATGTACATTCTCACATTTTTATTTTTTTATTAAAGCGTTCTGCAATGCTTACCCCTGTGATATGTGGATATGTGTATGGGCCTCATCACGAGTTGGGCGGTAACCCTTAAATCCGCCGGAAACGGTATTAGCACTGCCAATACCGCTCCGCCAGATCACAACTGTATATCCTGCCGGCAGTAGTACAGCCGGCTGTAACAGCGCCGGCACCCAATTACACTATCACAGAACCATCACAAGTCCGGTGTTGGTGCTATTAGCGCCAGAAAACCGGCGTTAAAACTGCTGAAAATACCCCTAGCCAAATGCTCAAGGTAAAAGAACACAGGAGACAGCAATAAGGGCCCAGGTGAAAACAATGCACACCAGAGGCCTACAAAAGACCCACCCATGCACAACACACCCACCCAACACCATGTTGCCATTTGGAGCTGGGAGCCTTTGATGATGACATCTACTTGCTGCGCCTGGAGCTACAGAGGCCTGCCAACCATCCCAGGGCCCTGGGAGCACAGAGGGTGGTGGGGATGAGGAGAAGGAGGAGGAGACCAACACCAGCAAGGCGGCCAGCCATCCCCAGGGTCAGGCCAACACCCTGGGCCCTGACTGATGGGCAGCTGGTGACCGATTACAGTCTGGACGGCAACCATCACCCTGTTGCTGGACACAATCCAGGCTGACATAGGCAACAATATAGCCATCAGCACTGCTGTGACCCCACTTGTCAAGCTTGTGTCGGTACTACAGTACCTTGGGGCTGGCAGCTACCAACACAGCGTTGCCATGATGCATGGCATGGCCCAGTCCACCTTCAGTGCCGTGCTGGGGCAGGTGCTGGATGCACTGCTGCTCCATGTCAATGAACACATTGCATTACCAGCCACACAGGCACAGGTCAAACAGCTCAAGGGCCAGTTCTATGCCATTGCCCAAGTCCCGAACGTCAGAGCAGCCCTGGACTTCACACATGTAGCACTAGTAGCACCCTGGCAACATGAGGCAGCCTACAGTAACCATAAGAATTACCATTCCATGAACGTGCAGATGACGTGTAGCCCTGACCTAACCTTCACCCACTGCTGCGCCCGCTATCCAGGATCCACCCACGACTCCATGGTCCTGTGCAACAGTACCCTGCCAGCCTACATGGAGAGGCACAGAGGCCAAAACACATGGATGTTTGGTGAGTACAAAACTAGCCTCAAATGCATGCCAAATTACATCTGTTTGGGGGGGGCATACACAGAGGAACCCCTGCATGCCGGCATGAGATACAGGAAGCACTAGCACTGCAACATTACCATGCATGTGCCTCGAACGTGAAACCATGCACACATTCAACACAGCAGAATACAGTCTGAGTAGCACACATGTTTGAAAGCACAGTCACATATGGAAGCCCAAATACCACAAAGCATCTTGTGTGTGTCACAGTGCTGCTCCTCACCCTGACACAGAAGAGACATCCCACCCTGACCACCAGACAGTCATGCCAATAGAGTGCTAATGTAGGCACGTCCACAAAGCCACTATACACGAGTAGTCGGAGTCACAACAATGACCATCCCTGAGATACTGACCCCTGATTGGCCAATCACATGCCAGGCCAAATGTACATGATCATGCTAAGTAGCAAACGCAACACCAGCCATAGCGAATGCCACGGTGCATGGCCTAACAACATGTCACATGAACATGCAGATATAAGGGTACCCTCATCCAGTAATAAGGGACAGGGTACTGTGGCATTTAGACACAGGGGTGGTGCATGCAGTAAGTAGTCCATTGATTGAATGCTGCACCTTGCACAGAACACACCACAATGAAAGTAACCATATTGAAAATAGCGTACGTGTACTACATGAGTGTGACACACAAAAGCATTCACATATTAATTGATACACTTCTGCATGTAAACCTCAGGCCATGCATGTCTCAGAAGGTGAAGGATGTATGCCAACATTTCACTGAGATAGCATGAACCTTCTCAACACATACGATTCTGCTGCCAATGTCACTGATGACAGAGCCTTGTAGACCCACTGAACCAACTTTGCCCTAATGTACGCATTCTCTACCGTGCAGGTGATTCTGGATACCTGCAGTACACATGGCTCATGACTCCTGTGCGTCACCCACACACTCCAGCTGAGCTGGCATACAACATTGCCCATGGGTTTACACGCATCTGTGTGGAAAGGGCATTCGGATTGCTGAAGGCATGCTTCCGGTGCCAAGACTGTACGGGAGGGGCATTGATGTATGCACCAGAGAAAGTTGGCAAAATCATACTTACCTGTGCCATGCTGCACAACATTTTCTTTCGCAGGCATGTGCCACTGCCCCCTGATGCTGATGGCCAGCCACCTGGGGATGGGAGTGAAGATGAAAATGTGGCCGAAGCCGTGGCAAGACACAGGGATAGGGTGAGGGAGGGGAGGTTGGCCAGACAGGCCTTGATTGACAATGATTTTTTATCCACCGGATTGATACATTTGACACACATCACTGGTAAAATAAAGAGCACTTCAACTCAATCATGAATGTCCATGCTTTGTATGCATTTTTAACTGGATTTATTTTTATTTTTAACAAACCCCCCAGCCCCTGTGAACTCGCCATCACCCAATCCCCCACCCCCTGTGCACTCCCCATCACCCAGTTCCTGCACACCCCCTGTAAAATCCCGATCTCACAATCCCACCAACCCCCTGTAAACTCCCCATCACACAATCCCCCCTCCGCCTGTAAACGCCCCATCACACAATCCCCCCACTCCCCTCAGAACACCCCAAAATAGTGCTAGTGGGTCCAAGTGCCCAGGGCTCGGCACAACTGTGCCATGTGGATCTAGGATGGACGTGGGCGCTTTCCATGGCCGGGTCCCTCTGGTGAACAGCGGGGGAGATTTTGCAGGGAACAGCACCTGGGCGAAGCCTCCTGGGATCCCTCTGTGGGTGTTGTTGAGGCAGATGGTATTGCTCCTGAGACCTGCAGCTGCTGGCGGAGCAGATTGTTTGACTCCCTCATCTGCTCAGCATGTGCAGATTGGGCCTCGCATATCTCTCATACTACTTCACCAAAACCTGTCAGGGCCGCTGTACAGCCCTCCACAACTCTACAGGTCTGTGGATTGTCACGTGCCATGGACTTTGCTGCATTCCGTATGGCACGACTGATTGCCTTAATGTGGCAGGTGTGCTCTGTCGACATGGCCTCAATTTGCAGCTGTCGCGCCTCCATGACATCCAGCCACCCCATCACTGCTGCTCCCGTGACAATGGGTCTTTCAGGTGTGCTGGTGATCGGAGTGACAGGTCTGTGTGGGATGGGACAGGGGCTGTAGGGGGACTTGGTGCCACATCTGATGGGGCTGCTGCAATTGGAGTGCCTATCCTCAGGGGAGCCATAAAATGGTGTGTCCACATCTGGCTCAGGTGTGTGGGCACAATGCACACGTTGATGTGGAGTGTGTGCATCCACTGGCGCCTGCTCTGGGCTTCCCTGGGGTGTGCCCATCTCCTGTGTGACACTGAGGCTGGGTGATGACAGCAGTGCAGTGTGTCATGCTGCTGTGTGTGTGTGGGCCTCATCAGAGTCAGTCCCACCGGTGGCTCTCTCTACATCCTGAGTGCCCGTGGTGGCTTCCGGTGTTTTAGGCGCCGTCACCCTGCTGCCATGTGGATGCTGCACCCGTCTGGTTGGGCTACGGTGCGGTGAACTCGGATGTGTCCTGCGTCTTCTTTTTTCTTGTCGGTCCCTTTGCTGGGTGGTGGTGCTCGTAGAAGCGCAGTGGGACCTTTGGCTGGATGTTGTTGCTTCTTCCCCACCGTCATCGGCCTGTAATGAGCGCTGTGTTCCTGTGGGGTACATAGGGTCTTGTATGAGTTGAGGGCAGCTTAGATTTGTGTCATGCATATCATGCCTTAGAGTGGGTTTGGACACAGTTTCTATCATGCTTGGCCATTGCGTTTTAGTGAGTCACCATGTTGTGATTGGTGGATCGTGGTACAGGGGAGGGACACTGCTTGGACATGTTGGTATGACATTGTAACGCTTACCTTGACTCTGCGGGAACACCACCCCCAATGCTGATAACTCTCTTCTCTGGGTGCGTTGTACTCAACTATTTCTTTTATCGCTACTCTCTTTCCTGAACCTTGTATCTAATGAGAGAATACAGGGACAACTAATTAGAAGGATCCTTCCCATTAACCAGGATATAACTATTAATTCCTACTGTTCTTTTATAATTACCTTAGGTTTGTATGGGGGGAGCTCTCCATCCTGCAACTGGCAGGGGTGCTAGTTCTGAAGGCTGAGGAAACGGAAGGGCTAGAAACTTCACTGGACGGAAGGCGCTGACAAGAAAACTGACAGGGAGTTCTGAGTGGAAAATACTAGACCAGCCTCTAGGACCCACACTTCTAATTCTCACTGAACTGCTGTGTCAACAATGCATTAGTTCAAAAAATGTTAGTAAACACACGCCTGAAGAGAAATGCTTAATGAAGTGTCTCAGAAATTTCTTCACAGAAAAATCCGCGCCTGATGAGAAGCAGGAAAGAATTCTGTACATAGACTAGTCATAAAAAAAAAAAGTGCACATGGTGCGGAATGAACACTTGCATGTGACGCATAAACTAATTCCTAAAATGCGCGTGCCTAATGAGGAGAGCGAATTCACTGAGTGTCTCAACAACTTGTCACAAATAAACAACTCTGGCACATTTCAAGGAGCGGAGCGCATATATTCACTGGTTCACCTCCAACACTCAAAAACTAACTCCAACCCTCGGTACCTTGAAAAATCTTTGTTTGCATAGCAAAAAAACTGTGCCTACAAAACGACACCCAAGAAGAAAAGCTATACTTGCGGTGACTGTGGAAACTTCAGCACTATGGTTTCAACGGAATTCGACTGACTTGCTCTCAGTGAAACTCGAACGGAGTAAATACCAGAATAACAATGACATGGGTAGAACTAAGGGGAAACGAGGACTGGGAATATCACTACGGACGATGAAGGGAAAATGCTGAGGGAAACTATGCAGGAGTTCCGAACCGCGGTAAGCGTCTCTGAAGAAAATCAGACGCAAAGCGCGGAATGAAAAAGGGGAGGGGCTTAAATACCCAGTGAGTGACTGCCACTAGACTGCGCATTCTATTACGAGGAATTCAGGGGGCAGCCATGTTGAAATCTAATGAAGTGTTCTACAAGTAACCACCACGTCCTCTTTTACCTTTAACCCATGAATTTACCCTGCTGAACTAGGAACCTAGGAAAATCTCTGAAGGAGAACCCAGTGATCATGACAGACATCTTCAGTTGTCTGTTGGGATGCACTCTGGGGGGGTGGCTTTCATGCACAGCCACACATCAGGTTGCTGTGTGTTACGCTCACCTGGTCTCTGCGGAGGCGTGGGGGCACGGTTGCAGCCCTCCTGGGGGGTGAGGTCGCTCGGGTCCAACTACGCCCTCTGCGCTTATGTGGTGACTGGTGGTAATAGGTGATGCTGCTCGGGACTGCTCCTGCATGGAGAATAGGAGGCGTGAGTATGCCTGCTTGTGTGCCTGATCCCCTTCCAGACCCCTTCTCCCAAACCATGCTACCCGTGGGAAGCGCTGTCCCTGGAAAGCTCACCTGTTGATTAGTTTTGGCGAGCACTCCGTCCTGCTGCTTCTGTGAGGGGCGCTTGTATGAACTGGACCGAGTTCCTTCACTGGTCCCTTGCACATGGTAGTCCAGTCCTGTTGTGACTAAGCCACTATACTTCAGGTAAGTGTTCCTGTTTGCCTTTGTCTTTCCTCGTCTGTTTTTGTTGTATTGTAAAGTTTGTTGTCTTGTATTGCTGTCCGTTCCACTTTTGATTTTTGCTCTTTTGCTTTCTTCCCTTCCAGGTGATGTTGCCGTCCCGGCAGAAGCTGCAGAGCTTGAGGAGGCAGCCGGAGGGAATGAGGAACGAAGCTGCAGCGGTACAGTAGCTGGTAATTTGGTAACTAGGGGGCGTGCAGGGTTCAAATGCGGCGCGTCCCTGGGACTGATGTTCTAACCTTGTCCTTCTTCTTCACAGGGTCCAAGTTCGTGGATGCGGAGTGCGGTGCTGCGGCGTCAGGATCAAGATCACTGGATGTCAAGAGATGAGTCTGCAGATGAAGCGATGAAGCATCGGTTTCCTGGAGGTGAGTATGCAGGAGAGCGCCTGGTTTCAAAGGTAAGTAAACTGGTCCAATCGGCGGTGAGTGTCACGTTGCACGCGAGTGCACAATAACGCGAAGCACCGGCCTTAAGGATGGAGCAGCTAATATAGCTGATCTTCTGAAGCCACGCCTACCAGGTTCAGCCAGCCTGCCTGCCACACCCTGCCACACCCGATGTGTCAGCACATGAAGACCAGGCCTAGGGAGCCACACCCGATGAGTCAGCACATGAGGATGTTCTCTGGAATAAAGGCTTTCAGCTCCTGGAAAGTTCTTGTAAAATAAAAGCACTCCTGCACTGAAATAAAGTAAAAGCACTCCTGCACTGAAATAAAGTGTTCCTGCTCACATCTCTATATGAGCCTGGCGCCAAAGGTGCCAGTACTGAGTCCAGCCAGGGCTCCTGTGTTTATGGGTCCCAAAGGGACATAGTGAGTCAAGTGAACCATTGCCCCCATCACTAGATGGTGTGGTTTTTGTGTTCTGGGGCCTGTGGCCATGACACTGTGCCATGGCCATGGATGTCTTTCCCCTGGCCCTTAGGGTGATACATTGTACGTACTTATGGTACAAGGGGGCGCTAGGGTACGGTGGTATGAGGGGCCAGTGATGGGTGGCTGCGGTGCCTCACACACATTGCATGCACATACATTCACTCAGGGTCTGGAGATGTGGCCCTTACAGATTCATGCATTTTCAGGGAGTTTGGGGGTGGTTCTCACCTGCAGCCTCCTGGGTACCGGTGCCAGCCTCCGATCAGTGTCATCATCTGCTCCTCTCAGAGGGCGAGCTCCGGTGGTGGTGGTGCTGGCCCTCCTCCAGTCGCTGTGCTCTCACTCCTGTGCTGGGCGAATAGACCACAGACACAGACCTGCAAGTCTTTCACGCGCTTGCGGCAGTCCTCCCCATCCCTGGGCACACAGCGCACCGCAGACACCTTCTGGCTGACTTGCCTCCAGATCTGTGCTTGCCGCTGAGCACTTGTCTTGCGCTTCTGTGGGCCATACAGCTCTTCCCGATGGCCCAGTACCTCCTCTACCAGTATGCCAAGCTCCTGGTCTGTGAACTTCGGTTTTCAAATGGATTGTGTCCTCCCACGTATTCCTCATCTTGTGATAATTCGTTATCTCCAGCTTCACTGCAGATAACGAATTATCACAAGATGAGGTATACGTGGGAGGAACATCCAGTTGAAGGAACGTTACAGTTGGTAAGTAACTTATTCTTCTCACTCAATCTAGGGCTGACTTGCCCCTGGTGCGTTCCTGAGACATTTTCCTAGGTTAACAGGGGTGGATGGCTTGCAGGGGTAGAGATTTTCGGCGGATTGTGATTTCCAAAATGGTCACCGCATTATTTCCCGTTTCCGGCGGTGATGCGTTTCCAGCACGCTTATAGCGCTGCGGGTCAGCGGTAGCACAATGCACGCTGGATTTATGGGTTCCTGGCCACTTTTTCCATCAGGCGCTATTTGCGTTAATCGCCATGTCCCTGGGCGGAATCATGATCTGGCGTAAATTTCTGCCAAGCATTGCAGCATTAGTGCAAATAGTGCTCAATGGAAAATAAGCCGGAATACCGCCCAACTCGTGATGAGGCAGTATGTGTCTGTTCGAAATGTTCAGCATACTTCCCACATGCTACACACCTGAAATTTGGCATGTGGTTAAGTTCCATGGTGACGACAATGTCAAAAGTATAAAGTGTACATTTTACCATTTTAATTCTTTTATGTAAATGTTCTGCAATGCTTGCCCCTGTCATATGTGGATATGTGTGTGTGTCTGTTCAAAATTTTCAGCATACTTCCCAACATGCTACAAACCTGACATTTGGCATGTGGGTAGGTTCTACGGTGTAGACAATGTAAAAAGTATAAAAGATAAGCGGTCTGCAATGCTTACCCCTGCCACTTGTGGATATATGTGTGTGTCTGTTCAAAATGTTCACACTACTTCCCAACATACTGCAAACCTGTAATTTGGCATGTGGGTAGGTCCCATGGTGTAGACAATGTAAACGGTATAAAATATACATTTTTCTGCCTATTCGTTTTATTAAGCGGTCTGCAATGCTTTCCCCTGTTATACGGCTCTTCACTCTGTATTTCTGCCATAGTTCTATGTAAACTTGAGCAGGGCATCGTTCCCTAACTTTCCACACTATCAGCATCTGAGCTGACATTAGCGGCACTCACTTTTGAAGTCATGCGGGGGACACAAAACAGTGCTTTTGTAGTAACGCGGGTGACAGGAGATGGTGCATGTCTCTTGAATAGTGTCCACAATTACATTGTCTGTCACATTGTGGCAAATCTCTCATGATAATTACAGAAACTTCATTTCTCACAATAGTTGATAAATGTATGCCATCTCAACTGTACAAAGCTTACATGCCTCAGCCATACACGTACGGGTACGTCACTTCAAGCTTGCACGCTTCAGCCGTACATGCCTAAACGTACGGCACTTATGTTGAGGTCGCTGTGGCCTCGGCTGTAGATCGGGACACCAATAATGTAGCTGCGCAATCTCAGTACTCCAACTCAAAGTAGCTGGAATCAATTGACAGGATGCATGCTTTTCTCATGGTCAACTTCATGTGGCTTGCTCCAGAATTAGAAACACAGACAATATGCTCACACTAGCTCCTATTGGAAAGACTAGCAATATTGTCTACAAAGAAGCATCAGTTTAGTTCATTAAATAAACTTCAAACTAGGACTGAGGTAGGAATTACCATGCAAAGCAGAGGTACACCTGCAAGTAAGTGATAGAAGATACACAAAATACTCTCTCCCGTCTTTGCTTGATATTGGCTATAGCATTAAGATGATCAGAGGATAGTGCTAAGGAGTATAGGGTATTTTCTTCATTTGTCAGCTAGCAAACAGGACCAGAATTGTTCCATTTGTAAATTAAAGAAGGTTACTGACTCCAAATTTGGAGTTCTTTTATGAGCAGAGAAGAGTAAACCTTGCACCCTACATCAATGAGTGCAATTGGACTATAATTGCTTGTGTCTCTTGTTAATTTTTTATATATCAAAACAATAGTGGCCGTACGCCAAGATTCTGCCATTCTAAACAATTTGTTTTGTAAAATACAGTTACCAGAATTCCAAATCATAAAATTGGATATCCTTCATAATCCACTGCCCAAATTCCATCGGGACCCGCAGCTCGGGAGTTCTTTAACTGATGAATTTGCTCCACAATATCCTCTTTAGTCATAATTATTCACCAATGTTTTTCTATCTCTAGTTCAAAAAGATATTTACTCTCTATGGCACGCTTTTTTTTTTTTACTCTTTTTATTGTTTTCAACAACCAATAACAACAAAAAGAAAACAGTGATCGAACCCCCTCCAATCATTGTACAATGTAATTTCCCCCTTTTACATATTTGTAAAAAAGTCATCAAGATATGCTCCAGTCACTTTGATACTTAAGCCCACGATCCTGACCCTCCTCCAGGACGTAGATGTATACTATAAGCCCCTATTCTGGGAAACATGCCGCTGAGAGCTTCCATAGCAAAGTCAATTAAGAACTTTTTCACAGAAAATCGAAATGATGATACCTCCCCAGCTAATACCTGGGATGCAATGAAAGCTGTGATAAGAGGAGCGCTAATTGCCCAAGGAGCTGCCTTCCACAAACTCAGTCGGCAGGCCCACCAAGCTCTGGAAAATGAGGTCCACGAGGCGGAGGCAGTCTGTAAGGCCAAAGGCTGGACCCCGAGATCTCACTTGGTCCTGCAGGCAACTCGGAAGAGGCTTGAGGCTCATTACGCCGGGGACACAGCCCAGCTGCTAGCTAAAACAAAGCAAGGCTACTACGCCAAAAGTAATAAAGCGAACAAATTCCTGGTAGAGAAACTCTCCAAGGCTAAGAAACGAAATACCATCCAGGGCCTACGCGACCCCCAAGGCCGAGTCCAATGTGCGGATCGGGATAAGCTGCAACTTGCAGCTGCCCACCTCACAGACACCATGTCAGCATCCCTGTGGTCGCTTGAGGAACAAAAAAGCTACTTGCGGGGCGCGGCCCTCCCTCGCCTCTCGGATGCGATGAAAGAGAACTTCGAAGCTCCGATTACTAGTGAGGAGGTCGACGCAGCCATCAAGAGACTTAAACCCAGGGCCCCGGGCCAGACGGATACACGACTCAATTGTATAAAACCTTTTCGCCCCCAACTGCTGGCACCCTTGACAATTCTTTTCAACTCCTTTGCAAGAGGATGCAGGTATCGATCACAGTACTCGCCCCCAAACTGGGTAAAGACCCCAGGGACAACACCTCATATAGGCCCATTTTGTTATTAAATCTTGACGCCAACATATATTCCAAGGTCCTAGCAAACCGATTAGCGGGAGTCCTCCCAGAAATTATAGATCTGGACCAGACGGGATTTATATTGCACAGATCAATCGCAGATAACATTTGCAGGGTCCTCAACTTGATAGATGTCGCAAATCAAGAACTGCAGAAGTTGACCTTTTTAGCCCTAGACGCAACCAAGGCATTCGACAAAGTAGACTGGGAATACCTGCGACTCACCATGGAGTCCTTTCAATTCTGGGCCACCCTGAAAAGGTTGATATTGGCCAACTACCAAGCCCCGAAAACCCTACTTCGAGTTAATGGCCTCTTATCTGATCCAATCCCACTGACCTGTGGAACCAGACGGGGTTGCCCCCTCTCTCCCCTACTCTTCGCCCTAGTCACCTCTCGCCCAGAGAATCCGTCTTAACCCCCGGGTCAAAGGCCTCCAAGTGGGCCCCTCCCAACACAAAATCGCTCTTTATACAGATGATGTGTTGCTATCCATAACAGACACTTCTGCCTCACTAGGGGCTACCCTGGCGGAGATGCATAGGTTTGGGAGGGTATCGGGGTTAACCATCAACTTTGGGAAATCAGCAGCATTGGGGATTGGACTGGAACTGGGGGACCGGGAGTACTTCAGCTCCCGATGCTCGATCCAACAGAGCGAAAAATCTATTCCCTACCTGCGGGTCCAGATCCCAGCCCGCCCCGAGGACATCTACTGGTCAAATTTTCCCTCACTCTTCAAAGACTTAGAGAGGGACCTCGACCGATGGCTCTCGCAAGAGATCTCACTCCTAGGTCGTATCACAGCATGTAAAATGAATCTCCTCCCTCGATTCCTCTATGCATGCACTTCCCTCCCCATTACAATTCCGCGGCCCCCGCTCCAGAGCCTGCAAAGGAAAATATTCTTCTTCATCTGGAAGGGTAATAAAGCACGGATCCCCCAGAGGACCATGATCAGCAACCCCAGGCTAGGAGGTTTAGGAGTTCCCGACCTCCAGAAATACCAGGCGGCTGCACAGATAGCTCACACACAGGCCTGGGCCATCGTCTTGGGACGCCCAAAATGGACGGAGGTTGAACAGTCCCGCCTGCCCCTTCGCCTACGCTTCATGCCACATCTCCCGGCCTCTCTGCGCAGGACGTGTCCAGGCATCTTGTCCTCTACTAAGCACACCTTAAGAGCGTGGGACTTGGCTCGTAAATGTAAAGGTATCCCGAGAGGTCTGAGCCCCTCTGCCCCAGTCTTTCACAACCCGACCTTTACACCAGGATCTTGCCCTCCGAATTTTAGGAATGGGATAGCACGTGGTCTTGGCTCCCTGGGTCAGCTCTTTGAGGAGGACCAACCGCGCATCTTCGAGCAATGCAAGAGTGCATTCCGATTGGCGGAAACAGACAGGTTCTCCTATTCGCAATTGAGACACTAGTGTTCCCAACCTTTGACCCGCGCAGCGGCTACTCGAGCCCTTAGCCCCCTCAAGCTCACAATCGCAACCCACCGGCTCGGGGGAGAATCTCAGCCCTCTATAGGTTATTACAGGTAGACTTCCTTACTGCTAGGGCCTCCTTTATTGCACAGTGCGAGGTGGACCTGGGCCACCCGATAGAAGACCAGACCTGGGTAGACATTTGGTCGAGGACACACTCATCCTCCTTCTGTATTACCAACCGGGAGTGCGCACATAAACTACTACTGCGATGGTATTACCCGCCGCTCCGACTACAACACTTTAACCAAGCTCTGGACCCCCTATGCTGGCGCTGCTGTGGCCTCTCGGGATCCTATATGCACATGTGGTGGGCATGCCCAGTGATAAAGGAGTTCTGGTCCCAATGCACCGCTACGATAGCAGACATTACCCAGGTGGCGATACCACTGAGGCCAAAACCTATCCTACTGGGAGTCCCAAGTATTTACCCGAAATATGGCAATAAGTGCACCATTCAATCTGTATTGCTGCAGTTAAATGCTTAATAGTGTCTCACCAAGTGCATTATTCAATTCGCATTGCCCCCTTTACATTGCTCTGTGCTGCAGTTAAAGGCTCAGTAGTGACTCACCAAGTGTATTATTCTATCTGCATTTCCCTCATCACATTGCTCTGTGCTGAATGATTAATAATGTCTCACCAAGTGTATTATTCTATTTGCATTGTCCTTATCACATTGCTCAGTGCTGAGATTAAATGTTTAACAGTAACTCACCAAGTGTATTTTTCTATTTGCATTTCGCCCATCACATTGCTCTGTGCTGTAGTTAAATGCTTAATAGTGGCTCACCAAGTGTATTACTCAATCTGCATCGCCATCATCACAGTGTTTTGAACGGCTATAATATCGCTACTGCCATAACATGTATGTTGTCAGTCACATCCTAGGCACCTTACTGCTTAGCCTAGCAGCATGTTCCTTTTAGTTACTGGGGCCTTTCACCCTCTCCCAGTGTTCTCAAAAATAACCATAAATATGACCTCATCCTCAATCTTAGGGATCAAACCTTCCAAATCCCTGCCTTCCCTGAATATCAACTCAAACTACCCCAATATCAGACCTACAACATTCCTACCCAAATTATGCCTTAATTACAAGGCTACCAGAGATAATCCAGATCCCAGATCCTGGAAACAGTAGCTACATTAACTCCTTCACAATGGATTAACCTATATGCTAGGAAACCTACACCCAATCAACCCTTCAATATCAGGGATAGAAACGCCAAACTTGGCTCTAGAGGTAATAGAAACCTCTCTCTACAGTCTAAAGCTCAAGTCAAATCTTGTACTCCTAGAACGATAACTCGAAATCTAAGACCTCGACAAAAAAAAGAGATAACCTAGGAAAGATTCGAACTAACCCCCCAGACATGACTAGCTGGTGGCCCATGCCACGGATGTTGCCGATCTAATCAACATAGGAGACCTAGACTTCCTTGCCGTATCTGAGACCTGGTTACATGAGGCAGCAGAACCTTCCCTTCTCTTGGCCATTCCTGACAGTTATACTATTGTGAGAGCTGACGGAGGCACATCGAAAGAGGGCGGCATTGTCCTTGTTGCCAAGTCAAGCCTAGGGTTCAGAGTAAGCACATCAATTACCTGCAAGTCTTGCGAACTACTCACAGTTAAACTCTCCACATCTAAAACAAGTACATTAACTATTCATCTAATCTATAGACCCCCAGGCCCTGTTGGCACCTTTGAAGAAGACGTCTTTACCCTACGCTCAGACAACACTAAACCTATGTCGCAAATTCTGCTGTTAAGTGACTTCAATCTGGGCTATAACGACCTACATGCCAAGTCTTTATCTAATGTCCTAACTGAACTTGGCTTCACGCAAAGAGTCAATCAACCAACCCACGAGAAAGGTAGAATACTAGATTTGGTAGGTGACCTCAACTCTGAGACTACCATCTCATCTATTCAACCTTTAACTTGGACTGATCACCATCTCATCTCTTTCACTACTCAAACCAAACAAATAGACACCAAAATTAATAAGATTGCACCTCCGATCCTAACTAGGAGCAAACAAAATATACCTACCAGCAAGCTCATGCCTCTTCTAACATCGACCTTGAACGCTGCACCAGAATCAGCCGACCCAACCGAGCTAGTTAAACTGTACAACTCTTCGGTGACTTTAGCCGTAGACACTATTGTGCCATTAAAATTGTGAAAAAGTAAACCAAAAGATCATCTCCACACTTGGTTTACCCCCCCAGCTAAAAAGCTTGCAAGCAGAAAAAAGAAAACTAGAAGCTCTATGGAGAAATCTTTTGTCCAAAGAAAACAAATTCAACCTAACTGAATTAACAAGCAAATACAAAGCAGAAATTGTATGGACCAAGAGAGAAACATACAACGACCGGATGAACAAAGCAAGTTCCAGCACCAAGGAACTCTTTGTGATCCTCAGGGAACTGGAATCCCCTATAGCTCCTGAAGAACCTTGCATCAAGGACAAGGTATGGTGTACAGACCTACAAAATGCTTTATCAAATAAAATGACCACCCTCCAAAATAAAATCACAGCCAAAAGACATAACATATTAAAACCAGATGTAGACCTAGAACAGTAAAACCCCTTAACAGCATTCCCAAATTCAAATTTTCACAAGTCTCGACCGTAGAGGTGAAAAAAATCATAGCACCACTCAAGCCTTCTGGATGTCAAGGCGACATTTGCCCGGCCCAAATAATTAAAGAAGTCGCTAGAGATCTCGTCCCAACAAATTTCAAGGACGCCTGGGTCCTACCCTTGCTAAAGAAAGCCTCACTAGACCCAACCATCCCAACTAACTACAGACCGATTACCACGGTCCCATTCCTCCGTACAATCATAGATAAGGCGGCATACCCCCAGATCCAGTATTACCTAGAGACTAATAACCTCCTAGGACTGAGACAATCAGGCTTCAGACCACTTCATGGTACTGAAACCGCACTGATCGACCTGAAAAATGCAAATTGACTCACTCAAGGACAATAGGCAATATGCCCTGCTCCTCCTACTGGACCTCTCTGCTGCCTTTGATCTGGTGGACCACTCCTGTTAATTTTGACAACGATGGTTGACAGATCAGGATTCAATAAGACACTTACCTGGACAGTCAGCAAATCCCAAGGAAGACAGCAGATGAGGAAGTGAAAGATCCCCCGTGACAATCCTGCCCCCCTCCTCTCGAAAGATGTATACCACCAGAGAGGAAGAAAGCACGACCCTCAGGGAAACCCTCCTGGGGAAGAAAACCCTGATCCACCGCTGGACTCCGGGCTGGTCGATGTTGGATGCAGATCTTTGGTTTTTGGAAACTCAAGGGCGATGATGACCTCTCTAAGAAGCGGAAACAGGACAGGTAAGTAATGCTTATGCAAGGTGCGCAGGACAGAGTGAGAGAGAAAGAACAGAGCACTTACTCAAGAGGTCTTAAAGGGTACCCGCTAAACTGTATGCGCTGAACCTGTTACTCGGGGGATTCACACGTCTGTATCCTGAAGCGGTACCTAGAGAGTGGTTCTACAAATAGGAAGGATCGTAAGAGCAGTCACCAAGGATAGTTGCAACAGCAGAGGGTAATGTCATAGAGTATGGAAATAAGTAAGACTCACGTTCTGAAAGTAGGTGAAAGAAATCGCTTTCCCAATTAAAGGGTTGAATGACTTAGAATAACTCGAATGTTCACCCGAAGCGAACAAAGAGGGAGAGAGAGTTCTTGCACGGAAGGAGTACGGAGATGAGATTCTGCAAAACAAGTATTCGGAGGGTAAGAGAGGTTAAAGGGAAGTAAAGTCTCAAGCAGGAATGAACACAGCTAAACTCCTAGAAGCGAATTTACGAAGCGTCGGTATGAGCAGTAGCGACGCATTTGCTTGCTGCACTGTCTTCCGTATATGGAGTCACGTGATCTGCCGACCATGTTTCTTGCGAGCGTGAACCAACAAGACCGATGTTCACATCATAAGAAAACAGAACGCCGGCCATGTTGGGAGTACTACTTCTGATAGAAGCACATAAACGCTTGCGTTGCCATAGTGACCAACGTTGGAAATCTGTAACAACTCAATTCTCTGCAAGCACTTGTCCTCTGCGGCCAATTTCTCACAGGAAGCCTCCGACTGGATCCAATACTTTCTCAGCAATAGTTCCATGAGGGTCTTCTCTCAGTCAGCAGCCGCTGACCCATCCCCAATCACATGTTGTGTACCCCAGGGCTCATGCGTGTCCCCCACCATGTACAACATATTCACAAAGCCCCTATTTGATAAATTGGACCATCTGGGGATCATCTACACTAACTATGCAGATGATACCCAGATTCTCCTAGCTCTCTCAGGTGACTATGACCTAGATCCAGCCCACTTGAACAAAATTTACCAAGTCATTCAGGCATGGATGGCGGCCCACAGACTATGCCTGAATGACAACAAGACTGAAATCCTAATCTTAGGTGCTCCTGCCCACCTTAATAAACTTGACGCAGGATTCCAAAATGGTGGCGGTGCTGGGCAGACGTGAGTGAAAAGAGCTCTGTCCCGCAGCTCACGCCGCACAATAAAGCAACATAAAAAAGCTGCGTTGCGGCCCCCAGGAGTGGTCGGATCCCGGGAGACGCCATAGGCGAAAGAAATAACCTGGCCAAGGGCGACAAACACGTCCCCTCCGCGGTCCACAGAAGAAAGGAAGAGGGGCGCTGGGTCCGCCAAGACCGCACACCGAGGCACAAGAAGCAGGGAGCAGGACCCCACGACGAGAGTAAGGCAGCTGAACCGCAGACGGCCACGGCGGTCTGGGGTGAGTGTTCTCCCCCCAAACCTGCCGGAGGGAAGAAGAGACGCCGAGTAGGAGAGAAGCAGTGCCCCGGCTCCGACGTCCGGAGAGGGGAGGAGGAGTAAGGTGAGGGTGGCAAACCTCCGAAACAACGCCAAAGAAGAGCAGGTCCTGGTGGGACCATCAAATCCAATGAAGAGCACCAATGGCCACACGGACACCAGAGGATCGGCCCCCCCGAAGCGCACTCAGAACAGCGGACCAGCCAGCTAGGGGAGACGCCTTGAGGGAAGGCGAGCAGGAGCCGGCGAAGGAGCAGTACGGCCCCCCCCCACATGGGCTCAGGCCAGCCGGACAGGGCAGAGAAAGCCCTGGTGGCTCACAGAAGAAGACCGCATAGGAGGCAACAGAGGGAGCAGAGGCAGGCCGGGATTCAGACACACGGCAGGGAAAAGAAGGTAAGGAGGGGACACGGGAGGGGCCCACAGGGAAGCAGGGAATACGGACCAGCTCCTTTACACAACGGAGAGCGCATATCCCACGGGGAAGTCAATAGCAAGAGATAAAGAGTGGGCCCCGCTCTCACTCTTTCTAGGGTATAATAAACGCTTTTTAGAGGCCCAGAGTCCGACAGTGCAGCCAGTCCACAAAGTCACGACGGCAGGGCACATTATCCCCAAGCCCTGTCGGAGATTCCCCACAAGGATTGCAGGTACTCAAGGGGGGACAGAAGAATACCACCTCCCCAGAGAAGGCTTCCTCGAGAAGAAAGGGGCAAAGAGCCCCCCAGACATAACCACAAGATAGAGACACTAAAGCGCGCTCAGCTGGCGAATTTGAACCATCCCAGCATCAGGACATAGAGCGCACACATGTCCAAATCAAGGGGCAGATAAACCCTCACCAATACTAACAAACCGAAACTAGACCACAATCTGGTGCAACTTTGGGGGACGGATCTGCAGACAAACACGAAGATAACGACGCAAAAAGGGAAAGGAGATATAGCCCAAGCGGAGGAGGAAAGCACCGAGATGACCACCAAGGAGGACATGAAGGCATGGTTCAAGGAATTCCAGGAACAATTCATGGCCTCCATGCACTCTCAATTTTAGTCCATGAAAGGAGAGATGAAACAAGCGGTGCAGGAGCTGAGAGTAGACATAGAGAACCTAGAGGGAAGAGCGGATACTCTGGAGAAAACGATACATAACCTGGATGAGGAGACGCAGCAGAATGTGGAAGTGCTGTAGAGAGTGGGTAGGCTGTCGCGCGAACTAGAGCTTCAATGCAAAGACCTGCAAAACAGATCCCGCAGGTCCAATATTAGAATCAAGAACATGGCAAAGAGCGTGGAAGACAAAGACCTTAGGCAGGCCGTGCAACAGGTCTTCAGGGACATATTAGAGGAAGAAGAGGAAGCCAAGATCCAGATCGATATAATACACAGAGTGGGCCCACGCCGCATGGGAGAACCGGGGACCCGTCCCCGGGATGTATTAGTCGCAATGGCGTCTTATACTCAAAAAGAACAGATCCTACCGAAAGCACGAACGCTAGAGCACATCAGGATGAACGGGATTGAAATACAACTCTTCCAAGATTTAGCACAATCAACGCTCAAGACGGGCACGAGATGGCACCAATAACTAAAGAACTGGCAGCGAGGCAGATTAGATATAAATGGATGTTCCCCTTCGGTCTACTTTTCACATGGGAAGGGAAGCAACAGAGAGTCACATCGTGCGAGGAAGGCGGACGAATAATGAATCTACAAGAAAGGGAAAGGGAACCAGCCAGTGGCAAAGAACCAACACAAAGAGGGAGTACCACGAGAGGGTGGAATAATGTAAACACAAAAAACAAGCATCACCCAAGACAGTGGGACACAAATAGAAGACACTCGTCAGGGCAAGCGTGGAAGAACGAAGAGAACCCGGGATCCAGACCGGAAGATACAAACATAAGCGACCGTGTGCAAATAACTAGAGGCGGCGAGCTGGGACCAAAATGGGATCAAGAGACACCTTAAGTGGGGTTTAGGACTACCACGCGACAGTTGACCTGAGTGCGAGAGGGCATGGAGCGAAGGGCGGCACACCCAAGCGGTCATAGGATCCAGTGCCCTCCTCAGGGAAGTTATGGCAGGGAGGGGAGGGGGGAAAGTTGGGAATACCGTAGGGGTAATGGGGTAGGTGGGAGGCAGGGAGAACCCACTGGAGACGTAAGGGGCCAAGCAAACAGGCGCAAGCGCAACAACAAGGGCAACACTCCTCAGCCAGAAGATAGGAATAAAAGTTCTGACATATAATATAAGAGGATTGAACTCCCGGGTTAAAGGAAGAAGACTGAGCACTTCCTACATAAAGAAAGGTTCGACATAATTATGTTACTGGAGACCCACATCAAGAAACAAGACAAGGGGAGGATCCGAATAAAAGGATTCAATCAGATCCTTCAAGCGAATAACAGCGAAAAAAAGGAAGGCGTACTGCTTGCCTTTGTAAACACCATGTACATGCAAATCATGAACACCCTCCCAAACAAACATGGAAGATACTTGTTTGCGAATGTACGAATAGAAGTAATACCATTGACCCTGGTGACAATATACGTCCCCCAATACGGGGCAGGATGGATTCCTTAGGGACACCCTAGGTAAGCTAGAAACTTTTGCAAAGGCGGAAACAATCGTGGCAGGTGATTTCAACTTGGCGTGGGAACCTGGGAAAGACAGATCCACATGGATCTCCAGCTGGCAGGGAGCTCCCTCAAAGGCCCTGCAGAGATCAATGGACAACCTGGCCCTAGAAGATGTCTGGAGGAAAATCAGGGGCTCGTCACAAGGTCACACATACTTCTCGCACGTACATGGAACAAGCTCGCAAATAGATTATATATGGACCACCGCAAGCCTACTGGGGAAGATAAGGGAGGTAGAGAAAGGGAACATATCACTCTCTGATCACGCCCCCCCTATGGATGACACTTCAAATCACACAAAAGCAATCCTGCCTTTGGAAATGGACTTTGCCGGAAGAAATAATTCAGGACCCAGTCATGCGGGAAGAAATTAGACTACATATCAAGGACTACCTGGAGGATAACGACACTCCGGCAACAACCAAAGCAACCCTGTGGGAAGCCCTCAAAGTGGTCATACGGGGACGCATAATGGCACTCAAGGCACACAGAGACAAATTAAGCGCCAAATGGGAAGCAGATCTGGAAACGAAAAAAGTGTAGAGCTAAGGGAAGAAATGGCTAGTAACAACTCTACGAAAATAAAGAGAGCGTACAGGCATATACAGGGCCAGTTGGAAACACTCAGAACGAAAAGGGCGGGGAGACAATTGCTACACCAGAGACATTGGTATTACATTAAAGCAAACAAAGCAGACAAACTGCTGGAAAGACAACTAAAGACAGGCCCAAACCATAAAAGCCCTGCTCAACGAGCATGGCCGGAAGAGCACACGGACGACGGAAATGGGAAGGATCTTCAAGCGGTACTACCAAAAACTATATTCAAAAGAGAACCCGGGAGCGACGGAGCAAACCAACTATTTGGGTGACATTACGCTCCTGACAGTGACTCAGGAAGAGAAACAGCAGTTGGACCAACCAATTACAGATGAAGAGATACAAAGAGCAATCCGGGAATTAACGAAGAAAAAAGCTCCGGGGCCAGACGGATTCACGGCTACATTTTATAAAACATACGCAAACGACCTAATCCCAACACTAATGGACCTATACAACTCGTTCATGGACACAGGCAACATCACAGACAATGAATGAAACGAAAATTCTGGTCTTCCATAAACAAGGGAAAGACCTGGAGAACCCAAGTTCATATCGCCCGATAGCACTAATCAATCTAGACGCTAATATATATACCAAGATCCTGACCAACAGGCTTACGAAGATTCTCCCCCACCTTATCCACCAGGACCAATCAGGGTTCATCTACAACAGGATGACGCATGACAACATTAGAAGGACAATCCACATCATAGAAAAGATAGGACATACACAAACCCCAGCAGCATTACTGGCGATAGATGCAGAGAAAGCCTTCGACCGCGTCGAGTGGTTGATGCTCTTCTGCACACTCGAAAAGATGGGCTTCGGAGAAAATTTCGTCAAGAGGGTCCGAGCCAACTACAACGTGCCGACCGCCAGGATAGCGATAAATGGGGAATTAACAGAAAAAATTGAGATAAGAAGAGGTACCAAGCAGGGATGTCCCCTCTCACCACTGTTATACGCACTCTTCTTAGAGCCACTCCTGGAACGGATCAGAGAGGCCCCAGACATAAAAGGAATAATGATGGGGGGGATAACTCATAAAGTAATGGCATACGCGGCCGACATGCTGATGGTAATATCAGATCCGGTAAAGACCCTACCCACCCTCATACGTGAAATAGAGAAATTTAGTACCGTATCAGGACATAAATCCGAACTCTTAACGCTAGCCGGAAACAGGGAAGAAATACATAAACAAACGTAGGAACAACAACTAAGGGTGGCATTGAAAGGGGTCAAATACCTCAGAGTGACCCTGACGAACAAAATTAATGACCTCTACGCAGAGAATTACTCAAGCCTCCTGGAAAAGACCAAAAAAGACGTGGAGAGGTGGCACCCACTGTCGATATCATGGTGGGACCGTATCACTGCGATAAAGATGACGGTCCTCCCCAGGCTGCTGTATACATTCCAGGCACTCCCCATAGAACTTCCACCAACCTTCTTCAAAGCTATCCACAAAGCTGTGTCGGCATACGTATGGCAGAAGAAAACTCCAAGACTGTCAAACTCCCTACTCACCACGCAGAGGAAATCAGGAGGCATGGCATTACCACACTTCAAGACGTATTATGAGGCAGCAACTATGGGTCCTGAAGGAATGGATCCCAGATGACTCCAACACAATTAGGGAAGCCCAGGACAGAGCGGTGGCTAGAACCAGCTTACGCTGCATACTGTGGACCAGAGCGGAACATAGGCGCCAAAATGTGAAGAAATTATGAAAACCCCGCTGGGAATCTGGAATAGGTCAATAGAAAAGGGAATACTGTCAGAGGATCCGGCGCCCTTTATGCCTTTGTTCCAAAACCCAGAATTCCCCCCCTGGAATGCAAAAGGGAGCATACAGAAAGTGGGAGGAGGCAGACTGTACAAAAGTGGGAGATATGTATATCGGGCAATGAATCAGGTCATTCAAGGAAAGCTGAGAACTCCTGGAGTTGACCGAAAAAGACAGATATAGGTATGACCAACTCTGTCATTGGCTGTCCACCCCGCTTGGTCCAGGTGGCAACCAGAACCCTTAATCCATTCAGAACTTTCATTAAGACGCAACCGAGTACAAATAAACTGGTATCAATGATATACAAATTCCTGAAAGCACCGAAGGAAGACACCAAATGGCATTATATGAAGAGGTGGGAAACAATGCTGGGAAGAGGAATATCAAAATCCCAATGGGAACATGTATGGCAATGCATCCCAAAATGGACTAGGGCAATCCACTCGAGAGAGGCGTGGATGAAAATACTGGTGCAATGGCACTACACCCCGGAAAGACTGCACTCAATGTATCACACAATACAGAATAAATGTTGGAGAGGGTGCGAAACGGAGGGGAGTTGGAGACATATCTGGTGGGACTGCCCGAAAGTGCAACACTATTGGACAGAGGTAAAAAAACAGATACGGGCGATGATCAAAGGTATGGAAGGGCTAGGGGAAGAAGTGTGGATGTGCGGCATGTGGTGCCCTGGAGATAAGTCGCTGACGAACACGCAGAAGAGGAACTTCATGGGGCTCCTCATTGCGGCATGGCTAGCAATAGCCCAGAAATGGAAGCAAAAGACACCGCCCTCAAGTCTGGAATGGCTGCGCAGCGTCTGGTCCCCTCTGGTGATGGAACGGATCACATATAACTTATAAGGGAACCGCCAAAAGTTCACCACAGACTGGGGAACGACACTAGAGCACCTGTATAGGGATTACATGGAACAGTGGTGCCCACACAACATAAGAATAATGGATTTGTTCACATAGCCTGAAACAGAAACGAGCAGCACCCAAGAACTAGAAGACAGAAGGGCTCATATGGGAAATGGGGATGGGTTCCTGCAAGGATGATTTACCGGGTCCTCCTATGTCGGAGTAACCCGGTAAGTCCCCATTGCAGGAACCCGGTAATGGAGCCCGGAATGGAGGTAATAGCTCCATGGCTACTTCCATTCTCGTAATGAGGCCCATTAGGTTTCTACCTAGACTCCACCTTGAACATGGGCAAGCAAGTCAATGGCACGTCCTCTGCTACAACGTACACATGTAAGCTGATCCATGCTTGCAAACCCTACCTTTACACCGAGAGCTGTACTACCCTAGCAAGAGCCTTAATTTTGTTGTAACTCGACTATTGGAAGGCCCTATATGCAGGAGCTAGCAAACAGACCACCAATAAATTACAAAATAATGCGTTGAAATCTGCACTCAGCATTCCTAAGAGAGAACATATTTCTGCAGCCAGAATGGAATCCAAATGGCTCGCCATCAAAGACAGGATTCTATTCAAACTAGTCTCAATTACCCACAAATGCCTAAACAATGCTGCCCCACAGTACCTCCAAGAAAAAATTATCAGAAAATCCTCATCTCGCCCAACGAGAGCTGCCCAATCTTGCTGTATTATTATGCCCAGATTCAACCTGAAAAGAGCATGGGGGAATAGTTTCCCAGTCTTAGCCGCCCAACAATGGAATGCACTACCCTTGCACCTCCAAACAGACCAAACCTTCCTACATTTCAGGAAAAACATGAAAACCTGGTTTGTCTCCAATGACATCTGAATGTAACCACTTTGTGCTCCAACCTCACTTTGTGCCACACCATATTGTACTTTACCTGTAACCTCTCATGTACTGTAAACTGTAATCTTACCTACAATTACCCTGTACCTGTAACCTCTCATATACTGTAAACTGTAACCTTACCCGTAATAACATTGTACTGTAAATGAAAACTGCATTATCTTGCTGCTCCCAGATACCCTCGGGTGAGGAGCGCCTTACAAATAAACAAACAATGTCATAAAAACGTCCTCCCAGAAATTAAACACAGGGGGGCAGCTCCATGCCACATGGAGGAAGTCTGCCGGTGAAGCCGCTCATCTAGCGCACTCATCTAGAGTGTCAGAGAAGAACTTGTGCAAAACTGCGGGTGTGTAGTAGAACTGGTGAAGGTATTTAAAGTGTATCAACTCAAATCTGCTATTAATAGCTATTCTCCTGGTTTGCTCGCCAGGGTTATCTTCCATTTTTCTCGGGACTACTCTGCCCATCACACTGTAGTCTCCAAATATGTCCTATATAGATGTGACACAATCCTGTTTGTGTCTGCCATCGCTATCACCTTGTCCGGTACAGGGGCCACCTCTGGTGAAACCGGAAATATTGAAAACAAACCCTTTAGGGAATCCCGTAGCTGGAAGTACAAGAACAAATCCAGAGACTTGACAGTCCCCCTGTTTTTAAACACCTCCAACGAGAAGAACCGCCCTTCCGGAAACAAATCCTTAAGGCTGGAGATGTCCAGTTTTCTCATACAATGTATGAAGCGGACCTTGCTAGTCAGCGACAGCCTCGGAATGTGAATGACTGGCAGTTTGGGAGAATAAAGAACCTCCCTCTTCCCTCAATGCGAACCCAGCCTCTGCAGGTCACTGCCACCATGTTTTTCAGCTTAGATGACTTACCCGGGTGACTTCAGTATAACTGCCCGCAATAGAGACAGAGCCTCAAGAGCTCTCTCTATCTCCACGTGCCTCCTGTCTACATCAGCACTAAACCAATATACCAAGAATGCTGCCTAAGCTGCTTCATAATACGCCTCAAAAGCGGGTAGTGCCAACCCCCCACTGTTTAATGGCGCAACCAATTTCTTCCAGCTCAGAAGCGATTGCTTACCCGCTCAAATGAACCGGGAGAGCACCAAATGCACCTCACTGAAATAAGACCTGGACAACGTCAGTGGTATGTTGAAAAAAAAACATAAATAAACCGATGTAGCAGGGCCATTTTTACCAGTGAAATTCTCCCATACAGATTAAGGTGTCAAGGAGTTCCCCCCCTTCTTATCTGGGTCCGGTGTTTGCCGGTGTCTTCGATCGCTGCCTTCTTGCGATCGCTCCTGGTCTTGAACAGCGCTGCTCGAGTCTCGTCTGGTTCCAGGTTGCATTTAGTTCCAGGAGCGCGCAGTCCAGGAATCCGGGAGTCTGGGAAAGGCTAGTAATGCTCGGAATCAAGAAGGGGGAAAGGGTCAGGAGCGTGTAATAGCACTGGGACAAAGGAACAATACCGCGAGCTACGAACACACGTCTGAGGCTACTCTGCAATAGCATTGAGACGCGCGGAGGCGCGGAAGGCGTGATCTATAAATAGATCACGCCGTGTTCAGAGCATGGAGCGAGCAAGGGCTTCAGCTCTGGACGGCCATGTTGGAAGTAGTACGGAATGTCCAAAAGGTGCGTGATCTGAAGTTCATGACAGCATGCCTCCTCAAAAGGCCTTTCCCTCCAGGTTTGCCCGAGTGTATTAGGTGAAATCTTCTGAGCAACCGAGGAGCCTTGATATTTGAAACAAGTTCCCAGGTCCTTTCGCTAGGAGGATATCCTTTCCACTCCACTAGGTATTGAAGATGGCCCCGCTAATAACTGGAGTCACAAATCCGGGACACCTCATATTCCTGTTGGTTGTCAACCAGTAGAGGAGGAGGTCTACTGGATTTTCGACAGGAGTGGATGTAGGGCTTCAATAGGGATGTGTGAAAAACTGGATGAATTCTTTTCCAGGAGTCAGGTAGCTTGATTAGATATGAGACAGGATTGATAATCTCCTTGATGGGAAATGGACCATAGTAGCGGGGAGCCAGCTTGTTTGGTCGCAAGTGTCGGGGGAGTAGTTTTGATGACAACCACACTTGGTCAGCGACCGTATAGGAAGGACCTGGTCTTCTCTTGGAATCCGCATACCTCTTGGTCTGTAACCTGGCTTTCTCTAAGTGTTCTTTAGCCTCCCGGTGAATGTTAAGAGTTTCGATCCAGGAGTCAACAGTAGGGACTGGTGTAGGGTAAGGAAGAACCGAGGGTAAAACCGATGAATGGAACCCCCGACTACAATAAAAAGGGCTGGTCTGTAGCGCTGAGTGTTCGGAGTTGTTTTAAGCAAATTCCGCAGCGGGTATCAGGAGAGACCAGTCATCCTGGACCTTGGTGGCGAAACATCGGAGATATTGTTCCAGGGTCTGATTTGCACGTTCTGTGGCTCTGTTGGTTTGGGGGTGATATCCTGAAGAGAGGGCACGTTGGATTCCTAGTACCCGACAGAGGTGTTTCCAGAATTGTGAAATGTATTGGGGACCCCGGTCAGATATGATCTTGGAAGGAAGCCCATGTAGTCGGAATACGTGTCCCAGAAATATTCCAGCTAGCTCTGAAGAGGAGGGTAGTTTCATCAGTGGCGTAAAATGGGCCATATGGGTAAACAAATCTATGGTGACCTTGATGGTAGTATATCCTCGGGAAGGTGGTAACTCCACTATGAGGTCTGTAGTGATGATTTCCCATGGTTTAGAGGGTAGAGTGGGCTGCAGAAGAAGACCCGCCGGTCTTTTGTTATCATGTTTATTTTGGGCACAGGTTATACAAGCCTGGATGTATTGCTGTACATCAGACTTCATTTTAGGCCACCAGAACTGTCTCTGTATAAGACAGAGGGTGTTGGTGATACCTCGGTGCCCGTAATGGATTGTGTCATAACAAAGGTTTATTATTTTTTGCTGTAACTTCCGTGTAGGAATGAGTAGTGCATTGTCCTTGAATAAGTAGCCTTCCTTGGCTCTTAATTTCCAGTGATTTCTTGTTGAAATGTCCTTCCATATTTCCGAGGATTGGGTTTGCGATCGGACTTCTTCCAGGAGATCAACTGCTTGGACTACGAAGATCGTGGGAGAAAACATTTTAGGAAATGCCTTATCTTCAGTGGTCACGTAGTCAGGACGGCGAGACAAGGCGTCTGCGATCAGGTTCTGTGATCCAGGGACATGGGTAATGTGGAACTGATACTGGGCAAAAAAGTAGGCCCAACGTGCCTGACGACTGTTCATGCACTCCAGTGACTGTAGAATCTGAAGGTTTGGATGATCTGTACGGACTTGGACAGGATGTCTGGCTCCCAGAAGTAAGTGTCGCCATTCAGTGAAGGCTTGGCGAATGGCTAAGAGTTCCTTTTCCAGGACGGAGTAGTGGGTTTCACTAGGAGTTAAGGTTCTTGAAAGATAAGCAACTGGGTGTTCCAAATCGTCCTCCATTTTCTGCTTCAACACTGCTCCTATAGCATAATTGGAGGCATCCGTTTCCACTAAAAAGGGTCGACTTGTATCGGGTTGAGCCAAAATGGGAGCTTGTGTGAACTCAGTCTTCAAACGCTGGAATACAGTTTCTTGTAATTTTGACCAGAAAAATGGGGTGTCCTTCTTTAGCAGAGCCACTATAGGTTGCACAATCTTCGAAAAGGTGGCTATGAACTTTAGGTAGAAATTGGCTAGTCCTAGGAAGGATTGGATTTGTTTCACGGACGTGGGAGTAGGCCAGGCGAGAATGGCCTTTACTTTTGAAGGGTCCATGCCAATCCCCTCTGGACTAAGGATAAATCCCAGATAGTGCACAGAGGTAACGTGAAACAAACATTTTTCAGGCTTGCCTAAGAGGTGATGTTCCCGGAGTCTCTGTAGAACTGCCTTAACATGTCCTTCATGCTTCAGAGGGTCCTTGGAAAAAATCAATATGTCGTCCAGATAGACAATGACGAAGAGAAACAACATATCAGAGAACACCCTATCAATAAAACGTTGGAATACTGCTGGGGTATTGGCTAGTCCAAATGGCATGACCAGGTACTCGTAGTGGCCAAAGGGTGTTCTAAAGGCGGTCTTCCACTCGTCTCCTTCCCGGATACGGATCAAATGGTAGGCACCCCTGAGATCCAATTTGGTGAATATTACGGCTCCTCTCACAGCTTCCAGGATATCCGAGATCGGGGGCAGTGGGTACCGATCCTTGAGGGTGCATTGATTTAAGCCTCTAAAGTCGAGGCAAGGTCTGAGTTCCTTGGTATCCTTCTTGGGAACGAAGAACAACAAAGCACCCGCTGGAGATTTAGAGGGTCTTGGTGCCGTTTTCAAGATTAGTGTCTAGGTATTCCCGAAGGGCCTTTTTCTCGGGTTCGGAAAGAATGAAGATTCTGCCGAAGGGAATTACAGCTGAGGGATCCGTATCTATGGCACAGTCTTCGGGCCTGTGAGGGGGTAAGGCTTGGACTATGGCAGTAGAAAATACATCAGCATATCCCTGATAGGCCTCTGGAACTTGTATGATATTGGAAACCATGAGTAGTGTGTCTTGGTCTCTTGGTGGTTCTTTAGAAGTTACAGAGGAGGGGTCCAGGGATAGACAGTGGGACATACAGAACTCTGAGCCCAGGAATAATGATCCTGCTGTCCAATTGATATACGGATTGTGCTTTTGTAACCAGGGCATTCCCAAAACCATGGGGTAATGGGCTGACTTAATGATGTCGAATGTAATCCGCTCTTGATGATGGTTTATGGAAAGTTGGATCTCTTTAGTCTGCAGACGTATGGGTCCTGAAGAGAGGGGTCTTCCGTCAATTGCTTCCACCGGCTGCATGGTGTTTCGTTTCTCGTACGGAATATGATGACTAACAACCCAGTCTTGATCAATGAAAATTCCCATAGCTCCGCAGTCCACCAAGGCCAGAATGGGATAGGTCTTGTCTTTGGAGGGCGACAGGAAGGCCTGTAGTATCACCAAACTGTTTTGTCCAGGAGAGTTCAAGGATGGAATTGATGTGGAGCAAACATCTCTCTCCCGAATCTCTGCTCCATTTAAGATCGGGAGCTGGCGTTTCCCGAACGCCAAGGAGGTGCCAGAGGACATTCCCTGACCAAATGTTTGTCTGAAGCACAATACATACACAAACCCGTATGGATCCTTCTCAATCTTTCTTGAGGTGATATGGGTCCACGAAAGGCTCCAATTTGTATGGGTTAAGGTTCTGGGGCTGGACTTGGGTTTGTGTCCGTTCTGGCTGTGCTCTCAAAGGATGTCTTGGGTGGGTTTCCCTTGGATTTCTTCCTTTCAGCCTTCCTTTCCTGGATGCGAAAGTCTATTTGCAAGGCCAGGTCCATTAGTGCATGGAATGAATTTGGTCTGGCCACCTTGGCCAGTTCATCCTTGATCTCATCGTTCAGGCCCCTCCTGAACAGGGTAAAACTAGCCTCAGAGGACCAGTCTGCTTCCTTAGCCAATTGTTTAAATCTGGTCACATAAGTGAGCATATCTTGGGAGCCCTGTTGAAAGTCCAGCAAGCGTTCTTGGGCAGTATAGACCTGCTCTGGATGGTCAAACATGCCTTTAAGGGCCTGTATGAACCCGTCATAGTCGTCTAGGAGGGCATCGCCGGAGTTAACAAGGGGTGTTGCCCAAGTTAAGGCGTTGCCGGAAAGGTGGGATATGATGAAACCCACCTTAGCCCTAGGAGTCGAGAAATAATAGGGCTTAAAGGTAAAGTGGACCAGGCATGCATCCAGGAATCCGCGAAGTGTTTTTGCCGAACCATCATACTTGTCAACAATACCGCCCAACAGCGCACCCTCCTTTGTAGCAGAATCCCGGGATAAGACCAATTGTTTGAGCGCTGCGTTTTCCGCCTTAAGATTTTGAACCTCGGTTGATAATTCTTGCATGCGTCGCATTAAGTCCTGCATGGCGGCTTCCATCTCGTTTTTAGGTTCGATCGGGTGGCGTCTCAAACTGTCAAGGCGTTCCCCCCCTTCTCACCTGGGTCCGGTGTTTGCCGGTGTCTTCGATCGCTGCCTTCTTGCAAAGGCTCCTGGTCTTGAACAGCGCTGCTCGAGTCTCGTCTGGTTCCAGGTTGCGTTTAGTTCCGGGAGCGCGGAGTCCAGGAATCCGGGAGTCTGGGAAAGGCTAGTAATGCTCGGAATCAGGAAGGGGGAAAGGGTCAGGAGCGGGCAATAGCACTGGGACAAAGGAAACAATACCGCGAGCTATGAACACACGTCTGAGGCTACTCTGCAATAGCATTGAGACGCGCGGAGCCGCGGAAGGCGTGGTCTATAAATAGATCACACCGCGTTCAGCGCATGGAGCGAGCAAGGGCTTCAGCTCTGGATGGCCATGTTGGAAGTAGTACGGAATGTAAGCCCCGTTGAGACAAGGACCAGGAGGTCCAAAAGGGGCGTGATCTGAAGCTCATGACATAAGGGGCAATCGCATTCATCTTCCTACGACCACTTTGGTCTGTTCCAACACCCTTTCATAATTGCATTGATTCCGGGGACCAAACTATGTCTATCCCCAGGTACCGGCTATAATCCATATGCCACTGAAATGCTAAGCCATCATTATACTGTACAGTAGAGTCATTGGAGGTCATTACGACCTGGGCGGTAAGGGGTTAACGGCGCCGGTAAAGGTGCCGGAGCCGTCAATCCCTCACCGCCTCATTACGAGTTCTGCTCGCGGGACCCGCTAAGGCCACCCGGTAAAACCAGGCGTCCGTAGCGGGTCCCGCGAGCAGACCAGGGTGCTAACAACGGGCCTGTTGTTAGCACCCTCCACATTCCCTTTGAGCCCTATGGGGGCTCGAATGGGGATGGGTTCCTTGAATGAGGAATTACCGGGCCCTCCAAGGTCGGAATGGCCCGGTAATTCCTCTTTCAAGGAACCCGGACCAGGTACCCGGTATGGGGGTAGCCATGCCGCTAATAGCGGCATGGTTATGGTTACCTCCATACTCGGAATGACCCCCATTGAGTGGGAAAAGTACAGATTTTGTGATATTTCTTTTCAATTCTGAAAAATTCCCAAAGTCTACCACATCCATCATGATCGGCACTAAGTTATCCTGTGGGTTCTTGACGTGATCACCATGTCATCTGCATATACAAACACCACCAATCTATGTCTATACAGTTGTATCCCTCTGTGTATGTGCCTGTCCCTAATTACTTTGGCTATTGGCTTTATCGTCAAAGCAAACAACAGGGGCAAAAGAGGACACGCTTGCCTTGTGCTTCTCCCCCAATGGAATTACCGGCGTAAACTGGCCATTCACTCTAATCTGAGCCTTCGGAGAGGTGTAAAGCAATTAAACCATCGATCAAACCCCCACACCCCCTGCACCCACCGCCAACCCATTCTCCTCAAAATGGTAAAGCGAAAAGACTATTCCACCAAATCAAACGCTTTTTTGGGATCCAACAGCACTGCCACAATGAAATATTCCTGACGTCAAAGTAAATATATGCTGCAACTTGTAGGAGGTAGACCGTGCCGGATTGATCTGACTTACCACACTTATGCATGATTGGGAATACTCTGTTAGCCAGGAATTTAGCCAAAATCTTATTGTCTAAGTTGATAAGCAAAATGGGACGGTAGGAGGATCACTCATCTGCCGCTTTCCCGGGCTTCAGTAATACTGTGACCAGTGCATCCCTCATGGAGTCTGATAGCTGCCCATCCCACAAGATCTGCTGATACACTTCTAAAAGATGGAGAGCCAGAAGCGATGCAAAATGTTTATAAAATTCCATTCCAGAGGAGGCTCCTGCAGGGAGAGAGATCTACCCCCCACTCTCTGCTTAGCGAAGCGCTTGATCTGCAGAGAGTTGGAGCTAGAAGACCAAAGGTCTCTAGCAGGGAGGTATTTAGGGAGAGCGTGTTGGATGTAGCGGGGTCCCAGGCCTAAGAAAGCCTTGTGGATGATGCAGAGGGTCTTGAATTTGATCCTAGCAACAACCGGGGGCCATTAGAGAGATTTTAGAACTGGAGAGATGTGATCCCTGGTATTTAGGCCAAGAATAAGTCTTGCAGTCCTATTCTGGATTAGTTGTAGGGGGCGAAGAGAGGACAAAGGAAGATTGAGGAAGAGGCTGTTGCAGTAGTCCAGCCTAGAGAGGACCAGAGCTCTGGAGCCATTGAGTTTCTAGGGGAAGGTGAGGAAAGTGAGAATGCCTCTGAGGAGGTGCAACTGATAGTGGGCCTTCTTGGCAAAGTCTGCAATGTGAGGAGAGCAAGAGAGAGAGGAGTCCAAGATAACACCAAGCATTTTTGCCTCACAAGAGGGTGGGGGGGGACCCATAGAGGGCAGCTAGAGGGTAGACGGGAAGGAGGGAACAGGGGTCCCAATGAAAAGGATTTCAGTCTTAATGGTATTAAGGTATACCTCATTGGCAGCACACCATGCCTGAATAGCAGTCAGACGGTCAGGGATGAGAGAGGAGGAAGAGGAGGCAGTAGAGGGAAGCTTGAAGGAGAGCTGCATGTCATCTGCATAACACTGGAAGTGAGGAGAGAAGGAGGAGATCAGATGGGCCAGAGGGGCGAGGTAGATGTTGAAAAGCCAGGGCGAGAGGATAGAGCCTTTAGGGATGCTGCAGGTGGAGAGTGATGGGGGAGAGACATTGCCCATTTGAACCTGGGAAGGACAGTCGGAGAGGAATGAGGTCAACCAGTCCAAATGACAGGCCTGTGATGCCAAGAGTGTCATGGAGCCGATTAGTCAGGGTGGCATGATTGACCGCGTCGAAGGCAGAGGAAAGATCCAGAAGGATAAGAACGGGTGGAGAGTTGGAGTCGAGATTCGAGAGCAAGTCTTGCTGGGTGTTCAGTAGAGCAGTTTCTGTGCCTCTGGCTGCTCTGAAGCCAGACTGGTGGTCATGGAGACAACCAACAGATTCAGTGTGTTGGATCAGTTGGCAGATGACCAGCTTCTCCAGGCGTTTGCACAGAAAGGGGTTAATGGAGATAGGGTGGTAGTTAGCAGGGCAGGAGGGGTCGGCAGCTTTTTGAGGAGAGGATGCACAAGGGAGTGCTTGAGGGATAGCGGGAAGGAGCCAGTTGCAGAGGAGTGATTATAGAAATCAGCCAAGGCTGGTGCAAGGGAGGCAATGTTGTCCTTGAGGGTTCTGGAGGAGCAGGGGAGCACCTGTTTTGGGGAGACTTTCATATTATCTAGAAATCTCATATGGTGCTATGGGCGAGAAAGAAGAGAGTTGGAGGGAAGGGGAGAGGGGGGTTAAGAGAGGCCTGCAAGCAGGGGAGGGAGGAGGAGGAGGGGGAGTAGAGGAGAGTGAGGACAGCATGTCCTGAGTTTTCAGGGAGAAGTGGGAGGCCAATGAATTACAGAGGAACAGGGATGGCAAGGTGGACGTGGAGACTGCAGTAGGATTGGCGAGTTCCTTGCAGATTTCTAAACAATTTGCCCATGTTGTTAGTGGCCCCAGAGATGCAGGATATGTGCCCTCTTCTTTGAACGGATGGAGAGTCTGTATTGCCTTTGGAGCAGGCGGCAGGACAATCTGTCAGAGGATGTGCCTGACGCCCGCCACTTCTGCTCAACAACTTGTTGAGATGCAAGGTCTCAGTGCTCACATACCTGTTTTGTAAACGCAGTCAGGGAGCAGCAACCAGTACGCTTAGTCTTCCTAAACAACTAGAGCACGTCTTCTGCTTCCACAAGGAGCAAAGAATCGCTGTGTTGGAAAGTATAAATGGCGCCCGTTAAATGAGGCGTCATTCTCCACAAAAACCAAAGTGACCATGCTCTATACTTCACGACAGACTGCTCATGTATGACCTTCGATTATCTGCTACTCCAGAAATACTTCGTACAATGTCCATCCCTGTACTTAAGGACACTCATCGGCCTATTAAGGCTGAATCAGCTACCGACATTAGCTGTGAGCGGACCTCGCCAAGGCATTTCCAAGATACATAGATTTTGCAGATTATGTACATTAAATCATTTACCAGGAAATTAATAGGCATGTCTCGACTCATTGTCGAATTTTGGGGAAAGAATACATGATTCAACTAGAGAAATGTGTTCATAACTCTGACCATATAACAATGAGTTTGTTTTGGTGATGCTGTTTAACTGGAAAACAAATGTAGCTAACTATTGCACTGTATATGCTATGGCAGCAAATTGAGGGAAAATTAAAAGATGTTAAAATAATTGTTTAGACAGATAACATTCCACTAATGCAAGTCTGAACTATTTAAACTAGGGAAATTGATCAATAAGAATGTTTTTAATGTAAATATGGAATATGGCATTTTACTTATTTACACAATGAAATGATTTTATAAATGTGTTATCGGATAACCATGTTGTGACTTCAGGAAATATGTCTGGTAATTTTAATTTGATTAAATATTGTATTGTATTTTAATGTTTTATAATGTTGGGAAAGTTCTATTGAACTATAAGACACTCATTTTAAATGAAATATATAAATATATTTTGATTTGTAATTAGCATCATCTTTTGTTCCACTTTCCTTAGTGTCTTGGGGTACTCTGCGCATTCCTGGTGTTCTCCAAAGGCTTGGAGTTACGTATCTTGTGGTTTCCAGCTTGCAATTACTATTTGTAAAGGTGGTTCCAGAAAATATTCAGCAGGTGAGATTTTTTCCTTGCTCTGCAAAATATTTAATTCAATTAGTAAATCAACTTTATCCAGAAAATAACATTAAATCCATCAAAGTACATGAAGTCATATAATGACATAAATACGGTACTCGCGTTGAATGCCACTATAATTTGCCTAAAGACTAAATTATATCGAGTATTACAAAGAAAGAGTGGTAAATACAAAGACTATAATATCGCACATTAATAACGTAGCATTTTACATTACACAGACTGATGTTGAAAGCCAGCATGAACAGGGCATGCAAAACTTGTAAAGTGCCCTTTAACGTGACTTTGTTTACATACTTACACATCGTGAGGCATGCCCACGTAGACAGCTGAAAGGAAGACAAAGGGGCTAATTTTCAATGGGGCATAATGTGACAAACATGCATGAAAACCTTGTTTAAGGTTTATGCATGTTTATGCAGTCATTTTAGTGCAAACAAAACAGAGTGGTACATAACAGAGCCGCCAAAAATACTGACAAACACCAAAAAGATTAAATCAATATATAAAAGGTAGTGGGGAAAGGGGTTAAAATAGGTCAGGATGGGTTGGCTTTAAAAGGGTGGAAAAAAGGCAAGTTAGGGGGCATTTTCAGTGTTTTGTCTGCGATTAAATGTACCACTCTGTAATTGTGGTTGGTAAGAACACATAAAACCGTCTTTCTCTACGGACTGGAAGCGGAACCTTTTTCAACAGAAAAAAATGTCTTTCCCTTTAAATTTAGATGCGTGGGGGCGCGGCTCTGGGAGCATGCTCCCCCCTGACTCTGACCACTGGCACCACTCCTCAGTCCTCTTTTCAGCATCGAAGGGAGTGGACCGCTTTCACCAGCGCTCCTGGATTAGGCCTCCGGTCTTGTAAATCCACGTGCTCTTGCCCGGGATATTTTCTTTTTCCCTTTTTTACCAGATACCAATTATCAGAGTAATGCTCTGTCCTCTGATGCCACACTGCTCCCCGGCGCATGTCGAAGACGGCGGGTTTTAACAGGTGTCCGGCCTGCAAGGGTTTCTTTCCCACTTCGGATCCTCACACGCTCTGCCTCCGGTGCCTTGGCCCCGACCACGGGTGGGACCAATGTTCTGCGTGTGACGCACTGACCCTCCGCTCATTGAAGAACCGTTTAGCCAAGTGGAGGGAGCTATTTGAAATATTACCCTCAGAAGACCAGCCCTAAGGTAGGTGCCCTGCACCCTGCAAGGGCCTCTTCTTCACTGGAAAGTGTCCAAGCGGGAGGGACCTTACAGGTCGTAAGGACACAGAGGCTCAGAGAGCTACTGGCCAACATGCTGAGGGGTCCCAGAATCCTCCTGGGCCCACTACTGAGGGGCCGCAAGGCTCTAGTACCGGGGCTTTCCCGAGGGGCTCTGCTCTCACACAGGGCCAGCTCCAGAGGTGGCGCCTATACATAGCATTAGCACTGTGTATAGGCCAGGTCATCAGGCCTAGCTCATCAGGCACCATGCAGCAGGCACGTGGCACTGGGCTTAACAAAATGGCCGCCCGCCAGACAAGATGGCGTTGCATCCTGAGCCTTAACATTCTGGCACGCAGGCATGGGGATGCACGTCGAGATGGATTGGACAGCGCCAGTTACCTGGTCCACATCATACCCAACCACATCTGCACAGGGGTGGTGCACAAACCCTCGCTTAGTGTGAAATGGGGCAGCAAGAACACAGCAGGCACAGCTTCCGGGACTTGTTCCCATGCAGCAAAGCCCTTCACCAGCATGCAAGGTTAGGTTCTTTTGAAAAGTTCCTCACCCTCATGAAGTCGCCTCAGATGGGCACCATCCTCATGCGGGTCATCAAGGGCATGCTTCCTCCGACCGTGGTACAGACCACGGTTCCCGTTCAGGCCCAGGTTCCCGCACTCCCATTGCAGGTAGTCTCTGCGGCTCTGCCCGCGGCACAGCCTGTCAGCACGGTTTATAGTGAAAATGTCGACTGCAAAAATGTTGAGAAAAAAAACATTTGAATGTGTTCCCCCGCAATACCCCATTTATTTTTACTAGCTAAACCCAAAAACAACATACACATTTTAAAAAAAAAAACACATTCGCATTTTTTTCCGACATTATTTTTTTCAACATTTTTGCATTCGACTTTTTTTTCGATATTATAACTGGATACCTGTCTACAGCCGCCCGCACCCAGCACACCACCAGGAGCTCCCTACCTGCAGGACACAGCGAGTGACATGGACGAAGAGGAGGATCAGGATACTCCCTCCTCAGCTACGGCCTTCCGCGAGAGGCTGGCAGGTGTGGCCGAGTACCTGGGGATCCTGCAGCCCCAAATTGAACAACCTGAGGCCGGGGTCTTGGCAGCGATGTTGACCATCCCCTGTCCAAGAACTGGCATCCCTCTACAAAAGTATGTAGAATCCTTGGCAACAAAGGGCTGGGTAAAGCCACTTTCCACGCATAAACACCTTGATGCCAAGTATAGGCAGGTGGAAGGGGACTCACTCATACTATCTGTGCACTCCCCACCTCATTCCTCTATTATAGCTGTGGCCTCCATTTACTCTAAACCGCAGACTTCATCTGCCCCTACATCAGCACTCCTAGGGAAGGAGGAAAAGCTGCTGGAGTCCTTTGGCAAAAAGATATACTCTAATGCTATGCTCCACCTGCACCAGGCGAATGCGGGATGGCATGTTGGCACGGTGAACCAAAAGCTTTGGTGGGAAATTGTGAACTTCCTCGCGGAGCTCCCCGTGCATAGTCAGGCGAGATTTAGGGCAGGGTTGGCAGAGGACAAGATAGTGGCCCGTGATATCATGGAGTCCACAGTGGCACACATTAACACAACGGGCAGTGCTATCTGTATCACCACCGGCATGAGGAGGACATCGAATAATGGTGGCTTGTCTCCTGGCTGTGCCACGCACAAGACCCAAAATGAGGAGGCTGCAGCTACATTTCTCAGCCTCTTGGAATCAGGAGACAGGCTCACAAGCAGCTCTACTCCGCATATCACAACACCTTCACCAGGACCTGATGTGGTTGGTAGAGACCAACCTGTTATCGGGCATACTGTTCAGGCAGCCTTTACCAGAAATCACCATTACCACAGACTCGTCCCTAGAGGGATGGCAGGGCTACATTTGACAACCACAGTGACCATGGAGTATGGTCACGGCAGTAAGAACTGGAACACATCCACTGGCTCGAGATGATGGCCATCTGGCTTGCTCTCAAAGCGTTCCTCCCCATTGTAAACAGCAAGTCGGTTTGCATCCACT